>NW_005871111.1:4264426-4336626 GCF_000147115.1 Myotis lucifugus | reverse complement strand
GCAGGGGGGGAAGTGAGGGGCAACTAGGCTGGTGGGGAGGGCAGTTGGGGGTGATCAGGCCGGCATGGGGGGAAGTTAGGGGCAACCAGGCAAGCAGCCAGGTGAACGATTAGGAGCCAGTGGGCCAGGATTATGAGAGGGTGCAGGCTGGGCTAAGGGGACCCCCCCACACACACACACGAATTTTGTGCACTGGGCTTCTAGTATGTATATAAATTCTTTGGTTAATCTCTTTCAGCCCCTCCCACCTGCTCCCCTCTCCCCTCACCCTCACCCCCGTCCTCTGAGATCTATCAGTCTGTTCCATGCATTCATACTTCTGGACCTATTTTGTTCATCAGTTTATTATGTTCATTAGAATCCACACATAAGTGAAATTATATGGTACTTGTCTTTATCTGACTGGCTTATTTTGCTTATTAGCATTATAATCTTCATTATAATCATCCATGCTGTCACAAAGGGTAAGAGATTCTTCTTCTTTTTTATAGCTACATGGTAGCCCATTGTGTAAATGTACCATAGCTTTTTTATCAACTCATCTACTGATGGGCACTTGGGCTGTTCCCAAAACTTAGCTATTGTAAATAACACTGCTATGAACATGGAGTGCATACATTCTTTCTGATGGGTGTTTCGGGATTTTTAGGATATATTCCCTGAAGTGTGATCACTGGGTCAGACAGCATCTGAGATATCTGTCATTTTTTAGAATGGCTCACTTCATATGCTTACACCTGGAATAGAGATGGCAGGTAGGACTTTATTTGGGGTAACAGTTCAATCAGCAAATCCTCTCTCAGTCTAAGTATGAAATTCATGATGTTTAACAACCCATTGTCATATTTTTGAGGACTAAAGTTATTTCTTTTAATGAGGCTGATCATCTTTAAATTCTTACTTATTGCCATTGAACATCTATCTGTGCAGTTTTCTTAATTTAGTTTGTTGCCCAATATGCTGTCTTTCAATTTTCTTTCCATATCAAAAGCTGAAATAAACAATAAACTTTAAAGTGTTTAGAGGCAAAGACAAGATCTATGCAATTCTCACTTAATTTTCACCCGCCATTATATTTCTACCTAATAGATTTTATTTGATGACACATCAATTTTTGTTTAATGGAAGGCAGTACAAGGTATATGTTAAAAACATGATCATTAGCAGTGAAAAGATCTGGGTTTAAATCTGGGTTCCATCTTCCACTAACCCTGCCACCTTGGGCAAATTACTTAATCTCTTAATCTTTTAAAGGAGTGTAGTAGTAGTCCATGTCTCATACAATTATTTTAATAATTAATTGAGTTAAAGTATGGAAAGTATTAGCACAGTGATTGGCTTACATAGAGAAAATATTTAGTAAGTGAGAAAAATAGTGTGCATACAAGTGAGAATGGGGAAAAGACAATGATTCTAGAGTGACATACAGTATCATTTGGCAATCTAACTACCAGAAAGTGATGTTTACTCTTCTCTTGGCCATCCCATAACTTGAATACTGTGATGTAAAATTAACAACTTAAATACTGTGATATAAAGTCAATAATATATTTTATGTTACATGACGAGGGGACAAGAGAGGAAAATAAAACAAAGATATCTGATACACACACAAATATATTTATAACAAAATAAAATAAGAAAGAAATACTCATTATAAAAAAAGAAAGAAAGTGAACATTTCAACATATTTACAGAGAAGAGTTAAGACAGGCATGTTTTCAAAAGTGCTTGTGTTGTCCTCCAAATACTGTCTGTGGGGATTGCCATTATAATAAGTGGCTTCATTCTATGGTACATATCTTAGATTTGATACATAAATATTGGCTTGCTTTTCAGTCTTCACAAGTATACCCCCTAGACCAGGGCTAAATCTTCTATTTATATACAACATTTAGTGGAGTGTCTAACACAGAGTAAGTGCTCAAGGCAAGTTAAATTAAAAAAATCTTTAACTCGCAGTCTAGTAGCACAAAATACAAATACAGCACATACTTTAAAAATGCACAATGATACCTGTTAGGTGTGTGTTTGGGTGCGTGCGCATGTGCACATACGTAAATTAGTGTAAAACAAAGACAACTCAAGGTGTAACTAACACATCTTTGAAACAAGAGTTACATCTCACAAGTGTTAGTTTGAAGTCTTCTTTCAGATGTAGGCATAATTCAGATTAGATCTTTCTAAACAGGTCTACTTTCACAAAAGAAATTTGTTGGGCTTATTTTTAGCTAGAAACAAGCCATCGGAGACGTTCCCATTGTAGCTTGTTAAAAGAATCATTAGGAGAGACTGTCTACATGGCCAGGTTCATGAAGGCTTTCTCACATTACTTGTCTATATGACTGAAGGACAGACACCATTAATTTTGAAACAATCACTTTCAAATTTAACGGACAATTTTCTCTTCTCTCCCTTAGCAACTATAGGGGAATATATTACAGTTTCTATGATTCATTGTAACATAATCTGAGATGTTTCTTGATTGAAATTAGACAGTTAGGTCACACATTTTGTTTTCCATTATCTTCTGAGTCTGAATGGAACAAGTCTGAAATTGAGGCATGTAAGATACAAAAGTCTTCTGACCAGAAGTTCCTAAGTTGAAATTATTTTCTACAAGGTGTGAGCAACTGTCCTGGAGGATTCTGATGTCAGTGAATAAACAGTGGGCGGGGAATGGACACAACACCCCTGACTCATCTGTCAGAAAGACACTACTCTCTTTTTTCATTGAGGTGACCCCTAAATAATAGACAGACTTTTCATCATTATTTTCTTCAGAGAAATTTCCTTCAAGGGTCAAAAGTTTATCCAATTCTTCTGAGAATGTAAGGTGTGGTGAAATTATGTTGGGGTGCTGATCTGATAACATAAAAAACGTCTGTGTTTCTATCTCCCAGGAGCTATTAGATAAGGAATCCTTTGATGGAGAATTTTTGCTAGAGAAGCATTTGCTGACTGAGCTATTGATAAGCCCTTGCTCATCATCAATTGCACTTGACTTAGAGTTGCAGAGCAGGGTGGCATATTTCACAGAGGGTTGTCTCCTGCCTTCATCCTCACAGGTTATCTTGGTGCTCCCTGCCTCTGAGAAGCTAGCACTATTGCGTTGGTCATTAATACAAATGGAACCCTTTTCAAGATCTGCAGTTGCCAAAAGTAGAGGAACCAAAGCAGTCTGCACCTTCTCATCTTTATTTTTCCACGATGTATCAACACTGATATCTTCTGAAATGGTTTCAGGCTCCAAAAGAAGAGGACCAAATGTCACTGATTCTGTATGCTTGATAAAAAGATGCTCAAACGTTTCTGGCTAAAAGAAAAGACACATTTTAATGTTTAATTGTATTATTATCTTTTTTTTCCGCTTCATTATGACATCCTTGCAGAAATGGAAGTGTGAAAGATTAATGCTAAAGGACATAAGTCAACCAAAATTTAACTAGTTTGGGACTGAAACAGATATATGAAAAATCAGAAAGGAAAAGCAGTAGATAATGTTTAAAAATACGATGAGACTGATTTAGGTTTGAGTCCTATTTCTGTGGCCATGGGCAAGTACATTAATCTTTCTGCCTTACATTTCATTTTCTTCATCTGTAAAAATATGTTCAATACTTACTTCATGGCATTGTGGTGAGGAATAAATTAAATAGTATCTGAAAGTGCTTAGCTCTCAAGGAAGACTGATTTTTGTAATTAGAAAGTGCTACAATCTGAAGAGTTCCTAACATTTCGTAACAAATTAGATTTCCACAAACTGAAAATGTAAACCTCAACTAAAAAAAGTAAATAGAAATAAAATCAAATGAGCACAAAACGTGATGTGAGATATGATGTGAAGGTAAAATATTTGTGATTGCTAAGAACTTATCTGCCTTATATCCTACTGAGCATCTGTTTAAGATATCAGAAAATAAGAACTAAGAAGGTGAAAAAAATGATCACAGACTTTTAAATTACTATTCCTTATTAATGACTTCATATAAAAAAACATGCTATGGGACATGTGAAATGAAGACAAAGACACAAAGCAAATGCATATCATATATTTTATAAGAACGGTGGTTACAGCAAAAGAAAAATCCTCTCAAGCATAACACATCAAGAATATGTGTGCAAAAAACACAACTCATACCACGTGAACATACTGAAAAAATAAATGCAAAATAAAGAATATTGTGGACACATCACATTGAAAAATTAACACAACTAAATGAAGTGCTATAGAAAATATGTGCAATTTGTATATCATACAAATAAGTGAACTTTTGAATATTATAAATTTTAAACTAATAAAGTGAATTCAGATTTGTTGCCTGAATTCATAGTGGCAAATCTATTCCATATAAAAACATAGTTCATTTAGCAAAGTTTTGAACTGAACTGAAATATATTGGTAATTATAACCATAAAAGAATAAATATACCAAACAGTAAATATAATAATAATGGAATAGGCTTATAAAGATATTAAAATACTGCATAATGACAAATACCATGTTAACATAACCTTTCCATTATTCTATAAACATAATATAGTAAGAGGAACTGTTTCTGTGCCTATTTTCATTCTGACAGAAATCTATACTTAGATTTATTATTTCCTTCAAATATTTGCTTGTTCATTTTGTTTTTTCTTAAGGCTACTACTATATATGTTTTGAATTTCTTAAAATTTTAAATAACTTAGAAATTAAGATCACCAAATAAAGGAATTACATACTATCAGTGTGAAAACAAAAAATACACAACATAGCCCATGGAATGCAGTCTAACTCACATTTGTTTTTCAAATGACATGTTTGGCATATTCAATGCCCTCTAGGACTTCATAACTGGTAACTAAAAACTGACCCCATGTCTATGATTGCATTCATTTTAGATGGAAGACTTCACTAATAAATAATTAGAAATCATACACTCATATATTATTGAAGTGTATAAAGGGGTCACAAACCTTTATTAAAACTATGCTTACTCAAAAGCATCTAAATTACTGAATGCATCTAAATTTTTGAGGTTTTTAGAAGAGTCTGGGAACATATTATATGTTCAGCTGGTGGGAAATAAAGAATGTCTTTTCTTAATTTCACTCAGATTTTACATTCCAATGACATCTATTTAAAGTCGATGAAGGGGAAAAAGGATACCATTCTCCTCATTGTTTAGTTTTATGTTTTTTACATTCAAATAAAACTATGAATGAAATCTAAATTTAAGTGATCCATGTATAGCCTAAATTTGAATTTTTTTTTTTGGTTCATCAAACAAAGACTTTGGTTCATTTTTAATGTGAGCAACAGAACACAGTCTGCTAAGTTCATAGAAACAGCAGGTGGTCTTTTTCAGGGAGAAACGTCCTGTCCTCACCATGAAATATTTGTAAAAGCTCCAAAGAGTCTTCCTTCTTGTACCACTGTGCACTCCCTTGCCTGCCAGAAGCTTTGGGAGGTTCGGTGTAAATATATTAAATTCAAGCAAAAATTTTACGAGGAGGCTGAATTGGAAGCTAATGTATTTTCTGGTCAATCTGATCTTGCTATGCCAGGTCATGCTGATATGAACTGTAACTTGCAGAGGCCTGTGACCAGCACAAACTGTAACTTCTGGCTTTTTTGAAATGAAATGAAGTTAGCACTTGACCATTTTCAAGACTATAGAAAATGAAAACTCCCAGGTTGACCACATGGAAGTGTCTATAAAAGAATACAAGATGGAAAAATTTGTACATAAAAGTATAAACTAAATACGTTTACTTCATCTGTCATTAGAGTCAGTATATCTGCAAAACTACGTGCCAGAAGCTGCTGTTTTTATCTACTGACAACATTGTTTACTCTATATTTGATGATACCTAATAGATATGTAATAAGAACAACAGTTAGAATTTTTCAATGTTTCATGACCAAATGATCAATCAAAAGCCAGATATCATGAACACTGCTTTTTAAACTTCAGATGACCTGAAAAGTAATCATACATCCAAACTGAACTGGACTCAGACCTTTATCTCCATCCCAAATTTACCCATCTGTTTTTAGTTCTAAATCAACAGATCCATCATAGTTTAGTTCTTAATAGTTCAACCAAATTTTATTTTTAGATTTTCTCCCCTTCTTCAAAATGTAAAAATCTTCTAATACTCTATAGAATGTTGGAAAGTTGGTACATTGGGTTCATCTGCAGTGATCATGATTAGACTTCAAAGAATGTCCGTACTCTGTTCAGATAAAATAAAACAAAATAAGAAAGAAAAATAAAAAAATTACTCAGAAAACAAACTATAAAAGATTTCAAACATTTTCTGTGAGGCATGGTTTCTGGACTGTACATTCTTGTGTTATATAACAGTGCATCTTTTTAGAAAAGGGTAAAATTTTGAACTAAGGTGTCTTCTCTCACTTTCTTAATATCACACTCGTGGACAGTCTTAATTACCTCAGCAAAGGAAAAACTATAGAGGAATAACAAAATAAGTAAAAGGAGAGAAAAGAAAAGAAAAGAAAAGGGTGTAAGAAACAAAAGTAATATTAGATAGTTTGGAACAAGAAAACAAAATAGAGCAGTGAAAACAAAAATTTAAATGTTAAGAGAAAGAAGGACTAAAAGAGTGAAAAATAGAATCATAATCATAATTGTTAACCTAGAAAAAAGATCTAAGAAATCATCTGTACAACTATTCAACTACATATATAGCTATATACCACTGTTCAACTATATATACAAGTATGTACAACTATTCCGCTAAATATATAGCACTATATACAACTGTTCAACTACAGATCCTACTATATACAACTACTCAAGTATATATACAACTAGTTCTATACAACTATTTAAATGAATACACAGTAGCGAAATACAACTATTCAACTAAATATACAACTATATAGAGCTATTCAATCATATATATAACTATATACAACTATCCTATATAATAAAAGGCTAATATGCAAATAGACCAAACGGCGGAATAACCAGAACAACCGAACAACAGGTTGCTATGACGTGCGCTGACCACCAGGGGGCATGTATGGAACATAGCGGGTGTTGGGCATGGCAACACGGTGGAGCAGGTGAGCGGGGCGCCAGACCAAGGCGGGGCGCTGGTCGCTGTCATTGGGGCAAGCCTCTGGTGGTTACTAAAATTTCTTTGCTCCCATGCATGCCGCAGTCCTACCCAGTTCTCACACCCGCTGCCGGCGCTGGAGCCACTGCTCTCACCCACTGCCAGTGCCGGCTCTGCTCGCACCCACAACCGGCGCCTGAGCATCGCTCACACCCGCTGTCAGTGCCTGGTGCTGGTCACAATCACTCGGTGCCATCAGTGGGGGCACGGAGGATGGGCTGAGACCCGTCCCTGTGCCCACCACAGCCTCACGGCCCACAGTTCTTTTCAAGGTGCATGAATTCGTGCACTGGGCCCCTAGTTTAACTATATACAGTTATTCAACCATATATAGATGTGCAGCTATATACATCTATTCAACTAAATATACAACAGCTATGTACAACTATTCAACTATATATATATAACTACATGAACTATTCAATCACATACCCAGCTATATACAACTATTCCACTAATAATATAGCAGTTATATACAACTATTTGACTCTATATACAACTACTAGAGGCCTGGTGCACAAAATTCATGCACTTGTGGGGTCCCTGGGCCTGGCCAGCGTTCAGGGCCGATAGGGGCCTTCTAGCTGCCAGCTGGGGCCTTCCTTCCCTGGCTGCCAGGTGCTGACTGAGGCCTTCCTTTGTTCCACGCCACCCCATGGTGGTCACCACACGTCATAGCAAGTGATCGAACTCCCGGTCTCCGGTCGAACTCCCAAGGAGAAACTTTGCATATTAGCCTTTTTTTAAAAAAATATATTTTATTGATTTTTTATAGAGAGGAAGGGAGAGGGATAGAGAGTTAGAAACATCGATGAGAGAGAAACATCGACCAGCTGCCTCCTGCACACTCCCACTGACTGAGGCCTTCCTTTGTTCCACGCCACCCCATGGTGGTCACCACACGTCATAGCAAGTGATCGAACTCCCGGTCTCCACTGAGCCAAACCGGTTTGGCTGCATATTAGCCTTTAATATATAGAGATATACAACTATATACAACTATTCAACTATATATACAGCTCTTCAACCTAATATACAGCAGCTATGTACAACTATGCAATGGCATGTAAAACTACATACAACTATTCCCCTCCCCCAAAGAAAAAGAGAGAAAGAAATCATCTGCTCCACGTGTCTCCCCTTTTTTAGACAAAACAATTGAGGCTTAAAGTTGCACAGCTATTTAGAGCAGCAAGGACCCTAAGTCAGTTTTTTTCCAGTCCAACAATCTTTCTGTAGCACAATGGGAGATGACAAGATATCCCAAACACAAACTGTCAGGAGGACATGTTCTTTGTTTTGCTTTTTCTACTTGCTGTGATAGATCTGAGCTCATTAATTCTTACTCTCTTCTGGATACTTATAAACCAAGGGCATATGCATAAATATGAAGAAGAACAAGAAAATAAACAAAACTGAAGTCATATTTTAGGGAATGGAATACACACTTCTAAGCCCAGTAACATGCACTTCTAAATAGAACTTCTAACTCAAAACTGCACTAGCTCTTCCACACTTGTGCAAGTCCTGCTAGCAATGTCAGGATGCTCTGCCTCAGATCTGTGAGGATGGTGCTTTTCCATGGGCGACTGGGTTTCTTCTTTGGAGGTCTAGAGTAGGCTAAGGAATCTAAAATAATCTTCGAATCACAGGGAAAAATCCACTTTGCTTTAGCTTTAACACTCCAAAAGGTTGTTAAGTGGAGCACACTCTTATGAAAATGGACATAAATGTAGACAACCAATGAGCGGAGTTAGATTTTAAAAATACAGATGATTTGGAATTAGAGAAAGAAAACCATAGAGTAGGCAAAAATGCTAAAGAAAGGATAAAAAATCATTAAAGTCTTTTAAACACTGTAAAATTTGAATTAGAAGACTAATTCAATCTTTTGTCTAATATTCTGACTTTTATTTTTCTTTTAAAAATTATTTATTGAATTTATTGGGGTGACATTAGTTAATAAAATTATATAGGTTTCAGGTATACAATTTATAATACCTAATCTGTATAATGCATTGTGTGTTTTAATATTCTGATTTTTAAAGCATTAAGAAAAATGGTGTAGCCCTGACCGGTTTGGCTCAGTGGATAGAGCATCGGCCTGGGGACTGAAGGGTCCCAGGTTTGATTCTGGTCAAGGGCATGTACCTTGGTTGCGGGCACATCCCCAATAGGGAGTGTGTAGGAGGCAGCTGATGGATGTTTCTCTCTCATCGATGTTTCTAACTCTCTATCCCTCTCCCTTCCTCTCTGTAAAAAAATCAATAAAATATATTTTTAAAAAATGGTGTAGAGAAGTAACCTCATTCAAGATGGAAGATTGAGCATATATGTTTCTCTCTCATCTCTGTAGAGACTCTGTTAGAATGAAAATACATGAGTAAATCAAATGCATACCCACAACAAAGATAATCTGAGAAGGCTAAGAAAGAATCAGCTTTGTAATCCATCTTTTAAAAATGGAAAATGACTGAATGACTATAGACCAAAGATAATGAGCAAAGAAAGCTGCAGACCAGAACATCTCCAGAGAGGGCTGTAGCTGGAGAGAAAGCCAGTTTGCCCAGTTGGAGATGGTGCATGAAGAAATAAGTGGCAGCTAAAAATACAGGAAGAAATGAGAGCTGAGGCAGGAAACTGAAAACTCTGCCCAGGGAATGGTCTCTTCTGCTTCTCTGCTGCACATCAAGAGCTTTCGTATTAGAACTACCCTCCACACCCAACTTGGGTTTTTGTTTTAAAAGTAATAATAAGCTAACTCAGCATCATGGGTGGGTATATCTTTCCTCATCTGTCTACCCACGTAGGGCAACAATCCCTGTCTATATGCCTCGGGCTCCCAGTCAGCCTGTCTACTGTTTCACTCTTAAACAAGAAAGGAAAACAAAAGATTATTATCAGATATTTGGGGAAGTGAGATAAAGAAAAGGCAAGGCCAAGAAAAACAAAGGAAAGACATGATCCTAATAAAAACAGAGAATTCAGGGAGTAGAAGAAAAGAATTTTTAAAACAAATGATCCTCTAATTGATATTTCTAATAAGATTTAACAAAACATTGCATGCATAAAACTAGGACAGAATACTCTTAAAAAGAATATTTGGAAACTTACAAATATAATAGTAAATAAAGTTCAACTGAAACACTGGAAAAATAAGTTATGGAAAGGTCTCAAATGTAAGACAAAAACACAAAGAACAGAGAAAATATAATGAAATATAGAATGAAATATAATGATATAGAGAGAGAATCTAAAATCCAATGAATACAGACTCTAGAAAGAGAAAATCAAAGAAATAAGAGAAGAGTAAATTGTCAAAGAAATAAGAATTTCTTAGAGTTGACTAGAGACAGAATTGAAAGTATTTTCTAATGATGACCAAGTTAAATGAAAAAAGACCCTTCCTATAAAGTACAGAATAGGGAATATAGTCTATAATTTATAATAATAAGAGCATCATATGCTAATTAGACCAGATGTCCTTCTGGACATTCTTCCAGATGACCTTCCAGACGAAGCCGGGGCTGTGAGGGAAGCCCGGGTCCCAGGTGCCAGAGGGAAGTCGGTGCCGGCAGCTGGGGGAAGGAAGGCCGGCTCTTGCACAAATTTTGTGCATTGGGCCTCTAGTGTTATAGTAACTATGTATGGTTCCAGTTGAGTTCTGGAAATATAGGGGTGATCATTTTGTGGAGTATATGATTGTCTGACCACTATGCTGAACACCTGAAAGTAATATAGAATGATACTAAATGTAAACTGTAATTAAAAAATAAAATTGAAGAAAAGAACTTTCCTAGACCAATCACTTACATTTTTGTTTTCTTTTGTGTTAGAATTGAATATACCACAATTTGCCTGTCCATTTTTCATTTGAGGGACATTTGAGTTGTTTCCACATTTTGGCTATTATCCTATATAATAAAACCCTAATATGCAAATTGACTGAATGGTGGAATGACTGGTTGCTATGATATTGCACTAACCACCAAGGGGCTGACACTCAATGCAGGAGCTGCTCCCTGGTGGTCAGTGCACTCCCCCTGTGGAAGTGCCACTCAGCTAGAAGCCGGGCTCACGGCTGGCGAGCCACTCCCACCTCCACTGCAGGCTGGTGGTAAGGAGCAAGGGGTCCCAGACTGTGAGAGGGATGTCTGATTGCTGGCTTATGCCCGCTCCCCCTGGGCCTAAGCTGGCAGGCGGACATCCCCCGAGTGGTCCCAGACTGCAAGAGGGTGCAGACTAGGCTGAGGGACCCCTCTCCAGTGCATGAATTTCATGCACTGAGCCTCTAGTAAATTATAAATAATGCTGCTATGAACCTTCATGTACAAGTTTTTGTGTGAATATATTTGATTTTTATTGGATATATATGTAGGAGTGGAGTTGTTGGGTCATATGGTAATTCAATGCTTAACTATTGAACTGTCAGATCATTTTCCAAAAGGGCTGCACCATGTTACATTCCCATAGGCAGTGTATAAAAGTTCCAATTTCTCTACATTCTCACCAATACTATTATGTGTTTTATATTCTAGCCACCCTAGCTAATGTAAAGTGGTATCTTGTGTTTCAGATTTATTTTACCTAATGCCCAATAATGTTGAGCATCTTTCCATTTGCTTATTGGCCACTTGGAGAAATGTCTGTTCAGATCTGTTGCCCATTTTTTATTTCATTAAAATATGCATAACATAAAATTTACCCTTTAACTATATTTAAGTATACAATTTAGTGGCACTAAGTATATTAAGCAATTAATTGTTAATATGGGGTTGATGGCAAGATAATCAGTTTGAGTCACGTGAACCTCTGTTTGCACCGAGGCTTTTACATGCATGGCTGGATAGATCAAGACAAACTGAATCACTCTCAGCTTCAGTTTTCTCATCAGAAAATATGATGCAATTAGGCCAATGAGAGAATTAAATAAAGTAATGTGAATATAAAAGCAAAGAGCAGTTAGCACATTTACCTGGTACTCTTAGGTAATATAACATGATTTACACTGTATTATTTTTCCCTAAAAAGTAAATTTTAGTTATTTAGGAGATTAAAGCAATGAGATTAAAAAGTAACTAAATTTTAGAAGATTTTTATTGTTAGTAATATATTTGAAATTATATTCTTTTCCACTCCAAATATGCTATATTTCAAAATCTGAGTTATTTCTAATTGTGTTATTTGTATAGCTATTAAGCCCTGGTAATAAACTAAGCATCTTGAGGGCTAGTTTTGCTTAAAGAATAGCTTATAAAATTATGAAATTAAATATTTGCAGAGGTTTTAAAAAAAACCATCTTACATAAGTATAAGTTTAATTTTGATAACTGAATTTTTCAAATTACAGTGTATAATCATGGGATTATTTATATTGTTTTTATTTGATTTAAATAATTATGGAAATAATTATAGGTATTAAAAATACTGATTCCAGCCCTTTGCCTAAGGACAATGAATTTATACTAAAACCCGTTCTCCATCAGATTTGATTCTTAATATTCTAATATTTATTTTATTACATAGTACTGTGATACATAAGAGATATGCATATTATTAACTTTCATGTGATAAACCATCTATTGAATTTTGTATCCCCCAGTACTAAATCCTTATATCCTGCTACTCTTGGAAATATATAGTAGATTAAACAGACTCATATTCAAATGAATTGAATAAAAAAGAACTTTTAAACCTTAAAAATGTGTAAAGCTCTAGAAGGCATATGACATCTAAAATACAATCTTATATTTGGGGTTAAGAAAATTGAAAAAGGGACCTTTTGAAAATTAAGTCCTTGTGCCCAGGAACAATTCTTGGGGTTTGGAACATCATCCCAAAACAGCTTCTTCATTCTACAAAAGAAAAATAAGGCACTGGAATCACAGAAAAACATTCATATCAAAACTGTTAACAGTTAATGAATGTATAAACTAGAAATTAATCCCCCAGAGCTACGCCTTAGGAGGGGCAGATTCATTTTCACATGCTATCACAGGAAGATTTCCACCAATGAGCTGTCTAGACCAAAGTTAATAATCATCTATATATATTAAAGCCTAAGTGACATTTAGGACCTAATGACTGGAACAATTGGAACCACTCGTCGACCAGTCACTATGACCCACACTGACCACCAGGGGAAGATGCTCAATGCAGGAGCTGCCCCTGGTGGTCAGTTGCGCTCCCACAGCCAACCTCCCATAGCCTCCTCGCCACCCCAGCCGGCCAACCTGCCATGACCCCTCCCCCTGATGGGCCAACCTCCCACCACCCCCCCAGGCTGGCCAAACTCCCGCGGCTCCTCCACCTGCCCGGCCAGCCTCCCAATAGGCCTCGATCGCCAGCCAGGCCAAGGGACCCCACCTGTGCATGAATTCGTGCACAGGGCCTCTAGTTATAATAATAAAAATAGTAAACACTTATAGAAAACTGTGTGCCAGGCACTTTGGATTTTTCTCAGAGAAAATAAAATATTAAAAATGGTCATCAAGTGAGTTTCAGAAACAAGTCTACTCGATATGGCCCCATCAGCTCACTTGACCAAAAGATAAATTCTGATTCTAAAATGGACTCTCCCTCTTTTGTGCTAAAAGACAAAAGTTTCTGCAGAGATTCATTCTGTAAAACTCATTGGTCCAGACCTCTCAGCGCAAACCCACAAGAAATTCAAGGCCATTTGCCAAACCAGATTGACTAGAGCCAGCAGTGCTGATTTTTAAAAAGCAGAGTGCTTACTGGTTATAAGTGGACTGCCTGCTACAGGTAAATTTTCACCACTCAAAGTCCTCAACCCAAATTGCATGACTCTGAAAGCCATTTTGCCACCTCCAAGAACATACAGCCTAGGCTTTCCTATAATAGGCTTGTTATTTCCTGCTTGCATTTCAGAAAAGAAATCATTTTTTCCATGAAGTTTATGTTGTGCTAGCAAAACAGAATTTAGCTATCTGAAAATAGGCCTTTTCTTTTTATGCCATCTTAAAAATATTTAGGATATATTACTTCTGATTTATATTTTAAATCAAGGTTTAAATATGCTGAAGGTTCATACCTTTGATGTAATATCAGCAATGCTCCTAGCAACAAGGTTAATGAAGAAATAATTATTGGCACAATTACATATAGACCTGCATCCGCCTGGTGTTTTTCAATATCATCTGGAAAAGAAATGCAATTCACGCAATTCAGAAGCTTGAGGGAAAAAAATATCTTTCTGTATCAATAATTATAATAGACTTTTTCTTAATTTCATCCTAGATCTGTATGACCTCTAAAATATAAAAATAAAAAAGAGGAAGATAAAAGGATAGTTATGATCCCATTAATAAAATGATTATTATTGTGTTCACAATTATGCTTATTGTAATTTAGTGAAATATTGTTTTAAAAATTATTTGTGAATTCTCTCCCTCTGCTCCCTTTTAGATTATATGAGTCAAAGGACCAATTAAAGTTGTTATGATGACTCTGTCTGAGCATCTGCTTCTAAAGAAGCCAACCTACGACACCTGCCAATCTCTAGCTTGTTCAGTCCAGACACATTGACCTCCTTGCTGTTTCTTGAATCACCAAGCATGCTCACTCATCCGTACAAAGCACTCCTCTGTACTTCCTAGCCCTTGCTGAAATGGTCTTCCCCTTTGTGTTTGCAAAGCTCTACTCAAATATCATCTGCACAACGAAAAAGGCAAATGTTGGCCATTCTAACTACCACACCACATTTTAAGTCTATCCCTTCATCTTACTTCATGGCATCTGACATTATATTATACATGATTTGTTTATTGTCTCTCACTCCCATTGGAGTCCTGGAGGTTAGAGAATGGTGTTCACTGTTCAAGCCCCAGTGCTTAGAAGAATGCTCATTTGTTCAATAATTCATTAATGAATTCTTTCAATTATTTTCATTCTAAAACCAGGCAAAATGTGTCTCTCTTGAAACTTCATTATTGGTGTGCTTGGATGTGAAGACAATTTAAAAAGTAATAGTAAAATGTCAATATGCCAAATATGGTAAGATGAATCAGAAATATGAGAGGCCCAGTCTATGACAACCTCTCCAGTTTTATTTTCAGAGGAAAAATTATTTCCTTTAGAAGACTGATTAAAATTTATGGACTCACAAATATATGCTCCCAAACATATTCTTTGGGGAAGGTGCATTTATATACATTATATAAAAATGTTCAGAAAAATAATATGTTTCTAACTAGTCTTTATGAAGATGTATTTTATTGTGTAGCTGTGTATTTCCCTTTATTTTGTTTGCATCAACTTTTTGCCCAATTTGAGACTAAAAATTTTACTTACCAATATAAGAATTCAATACCGTGCCTGATAATTCTCTTTCTTACTACCACCTTGGAACCACACATCCTGACTGCATGTACCCTGGGACACATAAGATGCTGGACCCTTGCACTATTTTATCAGGAGAATAGCCAGATGGCAATATTACCACTACAAAGGAAACCATTCATGTGTATAAAAAGAAACTGAAAGTAAAAGTTTTACCTTGGGTAAAACTATTAATTATCTTCGGTTTCCCCACTCCTTCCATAAATATAGGGTAAAGACTGAATTGATACTTCTCAATTGGGATAAAATGATCTGAGGAAAAAAACATATTAAAGGGTCATTCTTACTGAATTCATATAAATGAGTGAAATCTATATAAAACATTTTTAAGTGACCCTCCTGTATTCCCAAACATAGAAATTAGTTGTTATTATGGATTGAAACTGATAATTAAAGGAATTTCAAAACAACCTAGGTACTCCAAATTCCCTTAATAATGACAATAATTTTACAAATAACAGTTTTAAAAATCTTACCCAGAGATAGGAAATGGCAATTTTTCAAAGACATGTTCCAGTGATAGCCACTTTGTTCAAGTTCGGGGTATATAAGTGTTGTATTTCCCTGTCCAGGACAGTATGCTCTACCTCTTCTCCTGTATCTCCAAGGTGAGCAATATTTCCTTTACATAGGAATTTAGCTACTTAGTTTTCCTACCCAAGGCAGCTAGAAGACCAAGTCTTGTGAAATCCTATATTAAAAAGATGGGGGTGGGAACCAGGAATCTCCTTGCAATATCCAAGAGTCTAGATTACTGAAGGAGGGCCATCTCTGTTGCAAAGCTCAAAATGAATCTATCAAGTGCTATTAAGATATAAAAATGATTTCACAAGAGATAAATCTCTTTGAAACCTAAAGTCCACATGATATAATGAAAAGCACAGAGAGTAACCACCTGGATAACAGTGGTAATGAAATGAATTTAGTTCTCTATCAAGAATTTGTTTCTATTTAGCCTAAGGCTAAATTCTAGGGTCTGAAATAAACATATAAGTCTTTGGGATGAGATTACATAACTAGAGGCCTGGTGCACAAATTTGTGCACTCTGTTGGGGGGTGGTATCTCAGCCTGAATTATGAGAGGGCACAGGCCAGGCCGAGGGACACTACTAGTGCACAATCAGGGCCAGGGAGAGACACAGGAGATTGGCCAGCCAGGGAGGGACCATGGGAGGGCTCTAGGGCGTGTCTGGCCCATCTTGCTCAGTCCCGATTGGCTGAATCCCAGCAGCAAGCTAACCTACTGGTCAGAGCATCTTCCCCCTGGAGGTCAGTGCATGTCATAGCAAGTGGTTGAGCAGCCTTAGCATATCATTAGCATATTACACTTTGATTGGTTGAATGGATGGCCGGACACTTAGCATATTAGGCTTTTATTATATAGGATAAGATCAGGGCAATCCTTGGCTTCTCTATACTTAAACCTAACTCAGAGTTGGAATGCTGTATTGTGCCCTTAAACTTTGTCATCACCTCCTGGGGCAACTGGTCTACTTTTGGGAGTTTGTGCTGGTTATGTCCCCAGGTCCTAGATCCTCAGACCTTCAGCATGGCACTTCCACTCATTGCGAGTGGAGTTATAAGTTGGCACACAATTCAAGAGAACAACTTGGCAGCATATATCAGAAGCCATTACAAATTGGTTTAAAGATAAAACTGAAAGCAACGAAAATAGTTCTCAAATAAATAAGCAGTTTAAGTAGATTTTGTAATAAAATGCAATATGATCATTAAAAATAATAGGTAAAGGGATAGGGGAGAAAATAGAAACATGTTTGTGATATACCAAAGGAACAAATCGGAAGGAGAGTGGTAAATGACATGGTATGATGACTACTGTGTAAAATATTTAAATGAAAAAGGATCAAATGAAATAGAATTAAATGTTTATGGTAAGGTGATAAAATTACAAGTATTCAGATGGTATTGTTATCTATATTTTTCAAGTTTTATTCAATTAACTGGCTCTATTAATTGAATTAGTAATTTGTAGTATCATACTAACCCATAAGAAAAACTTATTAAAGTATAGTAAACTTACCATGGATATAATACCTCTTAACAGACGAAGGGATTTTACGCCATTTAATTTCATTGTCTTCATTAAGAATTTTCCACTCAAGAATAAAATATATCAGATTGTAATCACTAAGTGATAGCATCCAGGAAAGAATCACACAACTACTATTTAAAGGATAAGCATTGAGTGACTGCACGATATTTACTGAGGAGAAAAGAAAAATATTTATTTTTAAAGTCAAAATTAATGAAAATCTCCTAATACCCTTGAAGAACATATAAGCTTCTGGAAAGGCAAGTGTGAGAAATTACTTGCATCCATATAATATGTCATACTATTACATATATTTATAATCCATATAACACATGTATACATGTAATTGTGCATATCAAGAGAGAGACAGAGGGAGAGAGGGAGAGAGAGAGAGAGAGAGAGAGAGAGAGAGAGAGAGAGAGAGAGATTGAGATTTACCTATGACCATCACTGGTCCAAAAGCATTAGATTTATTAGAATATTCTCACATTATAATATCATTTCAACCATGTTCTACCACATGAAAACCCCAGGACCATATACATAATCAGAATACCATCTAGTTTGCTATTTTTCAGACAAAGAAGAGATCAAGGTAAAACAGAGACTTTTAGATTCAGGGAACCACAGGTTTCTTGGAAGACCATTTAGAATGGAAGGAGTTTACAAAGATTAAATATTTAAAAGGGCACAGGTTTACTACCCTGTACGTTTTCAATTACCTTTGCTCATGGGCCATGAGAGCGTTAAATTAAAATTTGCAAAAGAGGCACCAATCGAATTGACAGCCAGAACTGTAACAGTATGTGTTTGCTCTGTCCATTGGAAAGTGAATTTGGTGTGGTTGCCCACATCTTCTGACCATGTTCCATTGCGGGCAGTGTGATGCTTTACTACATATCTTCTCACACGGCACAATGAATCATTTTTCATCAGGGGCTGGAGTAAACATAAAACTGGATTAGTTTAAGGGCTACAGTGCTCTTTACACCAACTGTGCTCACGGAACTCCTACTATACATTCCCACTGGGAGGCAGGGTCAGACCAGAGGCAGCACTGCCTATGTCCAGGCTGAGGTAGGAGGCGGTGGGGGAGGGGAGGGTCTGCCTCTGACCACAGGCTAGGTGAAGGTGTCAGGTGGGTATGGAGCATAGCAAAGTTATTTTCCCTCTTCTGGTTTTTTTTTTTCTCTTAATATTCAGAAAATAAATCATTGGAAGATAATGAAGTATGAATACAAAGTATTTCTACCAAAAAGTTTCACTCTAATTTTAAAGAAAAAAAAAAAAGACCGGTAGAGAAAAGCTGAAGAATGTTCATCATCATATATTAATCGCAGTAAAATTGTCACTCATTTTCCCTTCCCTTGATATGCTGCCACTTCAAGTAAAAGAGGATGTCAGAACAGTGTGCATGGCACCCCAGAATTTCAGTCCAAGGCTGAAAATAAATCATACCAGGTCACTGACAGTTCCAGTGTAAAATACAGATTTAGTCCAATTCCAGTCCTCCACTCTACAGAATACACCACTTCTCCCACCACCTTCACCTGCTTCAGGTAAGAATAAGTGCTGCCAATCCTTTGTAAACCCCAGAAAGCTTGACTCTACAACAGACTAGACCAGTGCTGCTCAATTCCTTTCTTTCTTTCTCTTTCCTTCCTTCCTTCCTTCCTTCCTTCCTTCCTTCCTTCCTTCCTTCCTTCCTTCCTTCCTTCCTTCTCTCTCTCTCTCTCTCTCTCTCTCTCTCTCTCTCTCTCTCTCTCTTTCTTTCTTTCTTTCTTTCTTTCTTTCTTTCTTTCTTTCTTTCGTCACTGAGGTTCCTATAAGTCAGATATCAGGAAAAAAACAAACACAAAAACACACAAGCACATACACATCTACCCCTACAGGGCCTGGAATAACCTGGGTGAGTGAGGAGTGAGATGCTTGCAGCAACCATTGCAAGAATGAAATGTCTGAAAAGTCATGCATATTTCACATTTCATTTTGTAAAATCCATGTCAGTTTTCATATACAAATATTTACTTTTGTAACCATCGATTAGAAATGATGATAAACTTCCTTACTTTTTGGTACTAGGAAGCTGCTCTAGACTCATCTTGTGGATTTCCTGCCCCGGTCCCAAACCAGCCATTTTCAAGGAACTTTAGTTCCTTTTATTGGAGAATGGTATTAGAAACAAATCTGAGCATGCTCCTTGTCACTCGAGTGCCGTTACTCGAGTGCAAATCAAGATAATATATGTGTGTATACTAATATTTATATCTATAAATACTTCTAAATGAATCCATCTGTAGCCATATTAAGCTAAACAGAAGCTCATACTGATGTCTCCAACTCTAAGCCCTCACCACACGGATCATTCTGGTCTTCTGCCCCTAGATTCTCTATAACCAATCCAACAATGAGACATCTGGGTCCCACCATCCACACCCATTTCCTTGATTATTCAATTCCAGTTTACATGTATAGTAGTATAATTGTTAACCCATAATAATTAACATTATCAAATAGAACCCAGTGCATAATGCCACTTCTTTTGCCTTAGTTTTAAAAATCCATGCATTTACAAAGTTACTTAGGCCTGCACTTTTTTCTCCCACCTCCTTCAGTGAGGTTTTGCATACACTTGTAATACAGTTAGATTCTTTTGTCCAAGTCTGGATTCCATCCCGGGATCCTCCAACCCACTAAGGGATTTATTTTTAATTTGCATACATTAAGGGTGGCTCTCTATGGGTTTTGACTAATGCATATGTACTGACATACTATGTACCCACCATGGCAATCTACAGAATAGTTGAACCACCATAAAAAAATCCCTTGTGCTTTACCTATTCAAACTTTTCGTCATCAGCCAAACCCCTAGAAACCACCAATATTTCTATCTTCTCTACAGTTATGCCTTTTTCAGAATGTCATGTATGTGGAATCATTATGTAGTCCTTTCAGATGGGCTTCTACCACTTAGCTACATGCATTTAAGATTCATCCACATCTTTTTGTGGCTTTATAGAAATTTCTTTTTATCACTGAATAACATGCCACTGGATGGAAGTACCATAGTTTGTTTAGCTATTCATCTATAGAAGGATATCTTGGTTGCTTCCAGTTTGAAGTGATTATGAATAAAGCTACTATGAACATGTATGTGCAAATTATTATGTGAAGACAACTTTTCAAATCAGTTGGGTAAATAGCTAATAGTATGATGCTGGATCATATGGTAACACTATGTTTAACTTTGTAAGAAACTACCAAACTATCTTCCATTTTGTAGTCCCACCAGCAAAAAATAAAACTTCCTGTTGCCTTGCATATTTGCAAGCAATTTATTGTCCATTGTTGTTGTTTTTTTATTTTAACCATTCTAAGAAGTATGTAGTGGTATCTCTACACACTTGTTGTTGGAATTTGTAATTCCCTAATGGCAGATAATGTTTGCTGTGGACTAAATGTTTGTGTTTCCCCAAAATTGTGACAAAAAAATAATCCATTCACTTGGGATACAAAATTCATACAGTAGAGAGAATGTTTTGAAAATTGTTAGGCTGAATATCCACTGTTGATGGAAATATCCAGTTTATATGTCACCATGCAACAAGAATATCTCTTGTTTTAGATGTCCTTGAGGTATGTGGAGAAGGCATTTACTTTGTTTAGGATTAAATATAAATAGAATTCTTGGACTTGAAGGAACATTAGATGTCATCTGGTGCAATCCTACTTTTATAGATTAGGCTAAAGAGTTCAGGTGACTTTGCCAAAATAGAACTGACATAACTATAATATTTTAAGCTGAGAATAGAACTAAAGTCTCCTAACTCCGTGCTGACACACCCTCCACTAGGGATCTTAGCTATCTATGATCGTCTCTTAAAATGGAAATGAAATATGGGATTGCAGAGCCTAAAATTATGAACAATGAAGAATAACATAAAAAAGCAGAAATACTTTCCAAAGTAAAGTGACATTTCGTTCCTTTTTTGTGCTGTCTTCATGAATTATTCTCCAAAATTCAGGTCCTTTGATAGGAACTGCAAAACAACAAGGAGCCCAAGTTGTACTTGTATTCTCAGAAGTAATATTTTTCAGTCATAGTATTTGAAACACACACATGCATTTTTAAGACACGTTTACAAAATCTCTACAGACCTTTTACATCCATGACCACTGTGTAGGCTGGAGTACTCCAATTACTCCAATATCCCAGTCCATCCAGCCTCTTACAGCGCACCTGAGCAACGTAGACTGCACACAGGTCTGGCACCGGGAGACTGACAGATTTTGATTTTGCATCATATACCTCATACATCTGTAACATAAGTCAATGCATTAGATTGATCATGACTCACACACAGGTGGCTAAAGGGCCCTGAAGTACATTTTATTTTAAACCTTAACACTATTCCAAATTGAAGAGTAAACTGACTTTGTGTCTTCTGGCTTTGGAAATACTCCTATCATGCTTGGATCATGAGCTCCTTCAGGTTAAGGACTATCTTAGTCCCCTTGTTGTAACCAGATTTGGACTGGTTCACTTGCAGCCTCACTTCCCAATCGTTCTCTTAAGCCTATTATTACACATCTCTGTCCACTAAGCCTCTATCCACAAAAACTATTAAGAATTTTAACCTAGTAGTTAATAGGGCCTGCTGTGGAGGATCTCTGATATTGAATCTCCTCAATAAGCAGGTAAAGAATCACATTCATTTCAGTTACAATCATCATGACCTAGTGATGTTTGTAAGTCTTTGCAGGCTGCCATCAGACAACTGACACCACGAGTCATCACATGCACACTTGCACCTATGGGTATGATTCTGGTTATTTGGTAAAAGCAGCTTCTTCCAAAATGTATTCCATTGGATACGTGTACTAAAGAATATAATTAGATGTTGGATAAAAAGGGGCTCATTGGTAAAATAAGTTTGAGAAACATAGGATGAAGTAAATTCACAAATAAATGTTTCTTTAATGCCGGACCTTTCCTAACCTTTAATATGTAATAAACTATGACTTTACACTAGGAACATACAGTGATGCATGGTTTCCTAAACTTATTTAACCATGCAAGCTTTTTTAAAGAAACATTTTATGGGGCCAATGGTAAAAGCTCACTTTTGGAAATGATAGATTGTGGGAAATTTTATTTCTTTAAAGGGTTAAACTTAGATCACTGTAACAAAAATAGCTACAGAATACAGCGGATATACTAAATAAATAAATCTTATGACAACAAAGTAAGTTGCAATAAAATTATTAAAATAGTCAGAAATAACATTTAGTGAAACAAGCTAAAGAAATTTCTAGATAAAAGTTACCTTCCACTGTATTTCTTTTCCATTTAAGCCATAACGAATCTGGAACTGAAGATTATTCTCTGGAAAAATGGGCTTTTTCCAAGATATTTTCAATAATCCAATTTTTGCAGTAATTTCTGCTTTCACACTGGATGGAGGCAATGGTTTTACTAGAAATTAAAAAAAAACAGTATATGTAACAGTAATGATGTTTTAAAAACCATTCTTATGATGTTCTATTTCCATACCTTATATTTATAAAGCAGTAGCTCTTTTTCAAAAAATGTCACATCCCTTATCTCATTTGCTCCCCTACAACTTTATGTAATAGATACAAAAGGGATTATTTTGCAAATAGTTTGATTCTTTAAAAATCAATACATTGTCCATGTCACTCTGTTTATAGTAAGACCTGATTAGAAATTGAGCCCTTGGCTCTGCATGCAGAAGATACCATACTGAACACGGGATAAACATTGAGAGCAAACTCTGTTCCATGTAGAGCTTTAATTAAAGGCAAAAAATATGCACTGCATCCATTCCCACACGTGTGAATTTCAAACTCTTCTACTATCTATTAGTAAGTATTTCTGGGTCAAGGTCAGAGGTAGTCTTGCAGAGTGAAGACTTGGCTCTCTAAAATCTATGAAAAACAGGCTTTTTTTTTTTAAGCTGTATTTTTAAAATTAATTAATTAATTTTTTATTTTTTTTTTTACAATATACAAAATAAATCAGTCTCCATGCGGTCTCTCCACTATCAGTTCTCAGGTATCAGGGTCCTTTCCTGCAAGTTTTCCATTGATTATTCAGGAAGTTTTTCTGTATTTTAGTTGTAATTCCAGTTTGTTCCTGGGCATATCCATGCAGCATCCACTTACTCTGCTGCCATTTTTAATCTCCTTTAGTTGTATTTTTTAAATTTTATTTTATTGTTTAAGGTATTAAAAATAGTAGTACATATATCTCCTTACCGCCCCCCCCCCCCCCCATTGACCTCCCAGGGGACAGAAACGGAGGCAAAGATGACAAAATGGCAAGAACATTTTTTTAAATAGAAAAAGACAATGTAGCAACTCAACATATTTGGAAACCAAGAGTCCCAATGCCCAAGCACAACAATGTGACTTTATGTGGAAAAAGAAATCTAAACATTATGAGTTTATCTTCTATTTAACAAAATGCAGGTTTTAACTCTGATGTGTACTAATTATTTGAAAGTATAATGAATCAAATAGTGATTTTTGGCATATTTTCCCAACAAAAATAGTACAGAGCACTGGAATGTACTCTTTTATCTCTGTTGCACAATCATAAACGGATCATTTCTCAAAGCTTCCACAGTAATAATACTGGATGGATATATCAAATTTTCCCAGGGTCCTCTTAAGCCTTTGAAATCAAAATGTGCTTTGAAAGAGTATTTAAAATTTCATCATGGATGTCATCATTCCTTGTCTATTTTCTCTTCTTCACTTGACTTTAGCTATTTTGAATGCTGCTCCCTACACAGCCTCATAAATTAAAGCCTTGAGTTATTACTATTCAGATTACAAAAACCATCAGAATACCTAAATTAAACTTTGAGATTTAAAAACTCCAAATGTTTCTATAAGTACATTGGGGGAAAAATACAAAGTAGTGCATTATTTACAATATTATTAAATTTCACTCATCAAATAGTATGCTGAAAATATTCCTATTGCTAAAAAATTGTGCTACAAAAATTTTAAAATAAAATAAATATAGTAAAACTTTCAAATGCTGATTGTCTTCTCAATTTCACTATGAGCAGAACAAATATTTAAATCTAATATGATCAGAAAATAGTAAAATACAACTGCCCCGAATCAACCTAAATCCAAATCTGCTAGTAAAAATGAAGACACACAGCATTTTAACTTACCCATGGAATCAGGAACAACACACGTAGGAGGAGAATCCAATGAACCCAGAGAGTGATTGATCCTTATCCACATTGTGTAGCCGGATAAGAGAAAGATTGGCTGAAATATGCATTCATAAAAACCATCTCTCTGCAAATGGCAATCTTTGGGTTCAGAGGTGGTATGAATAGATGGAACATCAGAACAATAAAGGCTGCTCCTTGAAAGACATGAAAACAGTCCATTAATATACAACATTGATGGAAGCAGTAAGATTTGAGAATTCTGCTTTGCTGTTTAAAAGGTACTGATTTTGCTCCATCTGAAAGTAGTTGTCTTTATTAAACAGGTATTTTAGAATTCCCAGCTACATCACAATCTTGTTTTTCCATAAAAGCAGACAGTAACCCTTATTAAATATTTCATTAGACACTAAGTGGGAATGCAAATAAATTAAATGGCATTGCTCTAACAAGGAGATAATGACCCAGTTAGAGAGAGAGCCTATTAACACTTTGAAAGCTAATCTAATATTATACCCATGTAATACCATTTTAAAACTATAGGCAAAAAGCAGCAGTGGGCATCCCTGAGATGGGAAGGAAAATAATTTCCTTACACCTTCAATACAGATTAAATTCTACCACAAACTGAAAACAGAGTCGATAGTAATTATAGCATAATTACAGTGTCCGACTACTTTCTAGTTCAAAGCAGTATAATTTTGAAGATATCAATTCTTGATTTGCATATGAATCATATAGTCAAGAATATCATTCATCTTCTCAGAGAAGAAAATCATTTTTTTATAACTGAGCCCCTATCAACACCCTGCCTCATAACATACAAAGCATTTCTCCTCTTCTTTGAAACAGCCCTTCGGCCACTATTTGCTCTTAATATGGCATTAAAATGGCTAAAAGTAGCAGTTACTGTTTTCTAATGAAGTATATTCTACTATCCTCTTTCAAGAAGAAAAGCTACAAGAATACCGTGATGGCGATATTTCTATAGGAAATTTTTATCTCAACATATCCACACAAAAATAAAAACAGCAAAAAGAATACATACCTATGATACCTCAATTGCAAAGTACTCCCCGCGAGTGATTGGATTGCCTTAGTTGACCATCTGCAAGTCATTTTAGTTAAGTAGCCATCAGTTTCACATAATATATTGATATTGACATCTATTTAAAACAGATAAAAATATTAATATGCAGCAAAAATACCAAAGGAATGCTTCATGAAAATAAATGAGACTCTAATACAGAGTCCATAAGATAAATTTATCTTGTGGAACAAAAGGAAGAAAACCTCAGTGTGCTTACCAACCACATACAATTCAGCATAGCGATGGTGGCACTCGTGCTCCTTGCAGCAGTACACTGCGTCGTAGGCGAACTTTCCTCGCAGTCTGGTTGCATTCAAACTGGGAAGAGTAACTTTGCTAACACGGTCGCCCACAATGTTATACTGGCTTTCAGGAATTTTCTCAGCTAAATTCATCCACCAAACAATATTTTTTGAGGAAACGATCTTGTTTCCATTTTTGTAGATGCAGTGAAAAGAAACATTAGACCCAACACTTGTCAGAATTTTAGGTGGAAAGTATATGACATCTGTAATGAGGGAAGAAAGGTAGAAAATCAGATGAAGAAAGAAAACATTGTGTAAACAATTTATTATGTAAAAAAGATTCATAAAAGCATTCAGGGATGACACTGCCAAAAACAAAACAAGTGTGCTAAGAGACTGCATAATTGTAACTGCCTGTTTGTGTACAGCTAATTAAGATCCCAAGCACTCTCATTCTCAAATACTTGACCTTCCATAAATATCTTCAGTTTTATTATAATACTAGAGGCCCGGTGCATGAAATTCGTGCATGGGTAGGGTCTCTAGGCCTGGCCAGTGATCAGGGCCGATCAGGTTCCTTGCCTCCCTGCCTCCTCCTTCCCTCCCTCCCTCAGTGCCCCACCGCCACCACCACCGCTGGTCACCTGCCATGTTCTGCGCCACCCCCGGGTGGTCAGCGCACATCATAGCGAGCGAGCAAACTCCCGGTCACCTGGTCGAACTCCCAAGGGGACAATTTGCATATTAGCCTTTTATTATATAGGATATGATTTCATGAGTAATGGTCACTTGCTAAGTGATAGGTAGAAATTTAACGAAAGTGAAATGTAGTCTAATTCCACAATGACTTGTCTTCCATGAGACTCTGCTTTAAGAATCAGTGAAGCTTAGGGTGAGTTCTCAAATCTCTGTAAGATAACACCCATCCCTCCCCCCAAAAAATGGTGGACTATTGTCTCATTTGGATATATGAAAATTTCAAATTAGCAGGAAAGGTATAGAAATAAGCTTTAAATAAGAAAACTAGTTAGGAAATGTAAAATTAATGCACCAATATACAGAGCAGGTCTGTATATTACTGCTCTGTAGCATAATTTTGAGTTATTTTATTCCAGTCTCCTGCGTTTGAAGACAAAGGGAACCCAAATTTTTCTAAAATATTATTTTTAATGTCTATACACTATCCCATACTACTTTTTCAGTCCCCTGTTGTTGGAAACATAGTTTGTCTATGCTTTTAATAAGAAATAGAATAAAAGTCAACAACTGTTAACAAAGGAAGAAATTATTTCTGCCAGAGTGCATTATAAAATCAGTATATTTAAGGTAACCCATTTTCTGCTGATAAAAATATGAATATCTGTTTTCTTACATAACATTTTTTGGGTTATCCCAAAAAACAAAATCGAAAATACTTCATTGGTTTTTAAGGTTTCTGCAATAGCATGCTAAACTCCAATATCTTTATATTTAAAATCTACGCCAGCCATTGGCAGTTAGACATAAACAGGAAAAAACTTAGTAGCATGAAAGTACTGGACAGAAGCCAGTGCATTAGGTTTATAAACTAGTGTGGAGTGGCATTCAAGCCTCATAGTACATTACTTACTGCAAATAAGTACCTAGCAGGGACCTGAGAGACCATTAACCTACCTTCCATGTGCTCCACATCTCGTTACTGAGCTGCTTCAAAAGACTCAGAATAATCCATTTTTCAAAAGAGTACAAATGAACTTTTAAAAATTAAGTTGAAGCTTTTTGTTTTAAAGGTAATAAACACACAAAACATTTCACTTCAAAATCGAATGCATATAATTAAGGCTTAACTCGGAAGTCAGATTAAAGTCAAAGTATTTTGGCATGATTAAGTGCTAAAATATTAGCTTAAAATAAAGAAGACAATTTATTAAAAACCTGACAATTTGTAAAATTTACATTAAACAAATGTATTGAAATTGATGGGGTAAATGTTGAATATTTACTTTTTAAATAATATAAATAAGGCCCTCGCCAGTTTGGCTCAGTGGGTAGAGCGTCGGCCTGCAGACTGAAGGGTCCCAGGTTTGATTCTGGCCAAGGGCACATGCCCAGGTTGTGGGTTTGATCCCCAGTGGGGGTCATGTAGGAGGCAGCCAATCAATGATTTTCTCTCATCATTGATGTTTCTCTCTCTCCCTCTCCCTTCCTCTCTGAAATCAATAAAACAATATATATAGAAAAATATATTTTTTAATAAATATATCTGATTTTTCAAAATGTGAGTTAAGGAGTCCTGACCGATGTGGCTCAGTTGGTTGGAGCATCATCCTGTGCACCAAAAGATGGCAGGTTCAATTCCCGGTCAGGGCACATACCCAGATTTCGGGTTCGATTTTCAGTCAAGTCCCATGCAGAAGGCTACCGATCGATGTTTCTCTCTCACATCAATATGTCTCTCTCTCCCTGCCTTCCTCTCTCTAAGATTAATTTTCTTTAAAGTAAGTTAAGGAAACATCAATACAAGTAGTGTTCTGAATTTGTGAGTTTGAAACTTTTATATTAACTGTACATTTTGAAAAAGAAAGTAATTCAACACGATACTGCTATGGATGCATATACACCTGGGAGCTCTTATACAAGTTTTCATTAACAAATTAGCTTTTGCAAAATTTATGTAGAAATGTCTTTCTGGTTTAGTGCCACAAAACTTAAGAGTCTTATACCAAACGCAACTTCAAAAAAACATATTCCCTTTTCAATAGAAGGTACTATTAAAAAAACCTACCTTGTGTGGTAAAAATAAGAGGGTTGCTCCAGTCACTCCAGATGCCTGGGCCATCCAGCCTCTTGCCCCTCACCTGAACCTCATACGAAGACCCAGGAAGCACACTGTCTATTAGCAGAGATGTGGCTGAGACGATTTCATCAGCCTGTTAAATATTATTTGAAAACACCAAAGTATCAAGTCACTGTGAGCCCTTTACCCCTTGTGAGATCACAAGCAAGTCTCAACAAATTTCAAAGAATTAAAATCTTACAGAGGAGTTAGCTGGCCACAATGGAATTAAACAGAAATCAATAACCAAATAACAAAGGTTGGTACATTAGTCAATAAAATTTTACATAACCCATGAGTCCAAGAATCACAATGACAATAAACATATATTTTTAACTGGATGATAATGAATATAACTTTTCAAATCTTGAGATATATAGCTAGTGTCAGTGGGAAGCGTCATGCCCCTGCTGACAACTGGAAAGCACACGGTGGAAATGATGAGCAGGGTGAACAGAGAACTGATTTGTTCCTAGAGGAAAACGTCACAGAAGGAGGGCATGAATAATTTTTAAGAATCTTAGACTGATGATAAACTACAGTGAATCAAAATATAGTTTATAAAGTAGAAGGAAAATATTTAAGAGACCTAACTCTGCATAAAACAACCACCAGCAAAGAATTGCTTAGCGAATAAATTCGGTTTCCTAATGATATACTCTAAAACTATTGGACTCCCCTGTGTCTTAGACTTCAAGGCGCCATAGAATGAAAATGGTGAAAAGCATTAGGAACCCATTAAACAATATCAGATCACCTATAGTATTTAAAATCCTATTTTCTCAATTTTACAGATCAGAAAGCTGAAGCCCAGAGAAGTCTTAACTCTGCTTTTCCATACACATCATAAAAGGATTCCCATCCTACTCTTTATGAAAATAAAGTCTTAAAAAAAGTTGGCCTAGATCTAAGAAAAAAGATATTTATCTCTAAATCATAGAACAATTAGTCTCACAAAGTGCCGAAGTCCATGCATGGCCCATGAGGTTCTTAACAATCTCCCTGTTCTCCTCCCCTAACCTTCTTGGTTTTTATTGCATACTAGAGGCCCGATGCATGAAATTTCGTGCAAGGGGCTCAGCCCTCGCAGCCCTGGCTGCCTCGGCTGGCCCTCGCAGCCCCTCGCAGCCCCTCGCAGCCCCTCGCAGCCCCTCACAGCCTTGGTTGGCCCTCGCAGCCCTGGCTTCATCCGGAAGGTCATCCGGATGGTTGTCCAGAAGGTCTTCCGGATGGTCATTCTGCTGTTCGGTCTAATTAGCATATTAACTCTTTATTATATAGGATTAGTTGATTGATTGGTTTTGATTGAGGTAACTGGTTAGTAATATTATATTGGTTTGGGAAAACTAGACAGTCACATGCAACAGAATGAAACTAGACCACTATTCTCCTTGATTTTATCCACTTTGATTCACACTGTTACTCTTACTCTCATTCACTCCCCTGGCCTCCAGCCTCTCACCCAGGTTAGAACCTCTGAATGGCTGTTTTCTCTATTTGGAACCGGATTCCCCCACATATTTACATTGCCAGCCTCTCAATGAAATCTTCCCCTACCTCCATTTAATGCTATAACCCACCGTCTCTCACCAGTACTCCCAAACTCCTCTCATTTTGGTCTACTACCCCAGTATATCCTGATACAAGCATGCCCGTTCTTGATATCTAGCAGGAGCTCCACAAAAACTTACTGAGAAAATGAAAAAAGGATTTGATGCACTTTACAGTGCAAATGCATATACTGCACTGCATGTAAACAAATATACTAAGCAATTTTTAAAAGGATTAAATGTAACATCAGAAATCAAAGAAGATCGGTAGGTGAAAAAATTATAAATGAATTCAAGTTTGTGTAGTTGGACTTCCTGTAGCCATTTAACTGTGTGTGTGTGTGTGTGTGTGTGTGTGTGTGTGTGTGTAAATGAGAGGAAGAAAGAAGAGAGGGGAGGGGAAGAGAAAACAGGGGAAAGAAGAGAGATCAATTTAATATATATAAACTTATTTAGAAGAGGAGTTTTCTCTATTACTAAATTCTGGAAGGAATTTGTCATGCTCCTCAATATGTAACATAGATCCACATATAAGCAACACTGAGTAACGTCAAATAATTTTTCTAAAAGCATTTTACAGAAGATGCAGAAATGCTGTTCATATGGTAAGTTCCTATGCTGATCTTAAATGAAAGCCAGTGGTGCAATGTTAAGTTATAACGGATCCTGCTCTACAAGGAGCAGGCATATTTGGTATGCGGAGAGCACTTTCTATGGGACATAGATGAGTCTCACCTTTACTTTAGTTGCATCTCAACTTTTCCTTTACTAAAACATACTTACTTCTCTCATACTTGTAGAATTCTCTGAATATTTCACTTCATATTGAAGTTGAAATGGTACCAATGTTGAACTGGACCAAGAAATCTTTAAATCACCACTGTCTGTGATTTCCATATGCAAACCTAATGGTGGATCAGGCTTCACTTAAGAAAAAAAGGAAAGAAAAAAAAGAACATGTTTTAAGTGAAGCATTTCTTGTGATAATCATAAAATGAAGTCAAATTGAAATTTTAGCATATCTTGTTCTTTCAACTACTTAAAAGGTGACCTGGAGGACAAATTACTTGAAAGTCCTAATGTTAAGATATAATGTCATATGCAGATTCAAAAAGTGATATATCCCCAATAACTTAGAAGTAAAGGAGAAATTGTGAGGAAAATTGTTTCAGATACCTAGAAAAGTGACTCTAGGGATGTCAAAAACAATGATGCAAAGATACAAGTAAAGAGTTAATATATAACTACCTAAGGAAATATGAGCTGAAAAAATAGTAACACTGTTAAATTATATATTATATAATTACATATTAATAATTATACATTAATAATTAAAATATATTATTTAACATATGTACACAAAACTGAATTAAAAAGTTAAATATTTTAAGTTCACATTTACTTATATTAGTCACATTTGTAGTGACATATTCAAGCTGGTCAAAAAATTTAGGGGGATCTTTGCACTGAAAACATGGAGCATTACCTATTATTTGAGTTTTTCTTTTGCTCAGATTTGTATAGAAAATTACTCCTTGTTTACTTTTTGTTTATCTCTGCCCACTATTATTTGTCCCTACTCTGTGAGGCAAGAACTTTGTCTCATTCACCACTGTTTTCCCCGGCTCCCAAATCATGAGCCTCTAAGAAATATTTATTGAAGGAATAAATCCAGGCAAAAAAAAAGCTCCTAATTATTTTCATAAATAGTTATCTGAGATGTAAAAATGTGATAACCAAATACTTTATTAGTATATCTCATTAGACAGATCCAGGATTTAAAGAAATAAAACTGTTTTCAAGCAAGAATTTAGGTTACAATTGCAAAGATAGCAATACTATTGTTACTACTGAATGACTGAATGCTACAACCATTCCAGAAGCTGCTCACAATACTCCCTGGCACCACGTTTACCATGATTACAGAGCTGGTGAAAGCGAGATAAGCTAGTGACAAATTTTGTAAGCCGTGTTTAACCTGTTTGTATGACTGATGTTTAGATCTGTGATTTTCTTATGCACAACTTACCGATAGTGATGGGTTGAACTGACATTAAAGGTGACTGAAAAACCACTCCCCCAGATGTGATTTTTAAATACATAGAGAGAGTGCAGTTGAGTTTGGCTGCTGGCACAGACACATGGCATTCACAACATTTATGAGCACTGCAGTTGCACTGAACAAGCTGGAAACTGCCTTTCTGGGGGACCAGCGGTGATTCTGCTAACACTTCAGGCCTACGTGAAAAAGGAGAGGCAAACATTAATATAGATGTAAAGGTACTGACTATATTTAAAATGTAGGACACAAAATCCAAATTGAAATAAGCTATTCTGGACACGCAGCATAAAGGGCATCGGCAAAGCCATACATTATATCAGGGAAACAGATAAGGGTCAAAGCAGGTTAGCTGTCAGAAATGATATAAGCAAGAAGAGAAGTACAAAAAGGAAAGAAAAATTGCTATCCTAAAATCCTATACCCAATGTAAATATCTTTCAAAATAAATGTGAAATGACGACTTTTTTGCTGGCGTACCAAAACTGAAAGAATTCACCACCATGAGACTTGCATTATAAAACATGTTAAAGAAAGTCCTTCAGGCAAAAAGAAAATGAATGATAGCAAATGAAAGTCTACACAAAGAAATAAAATTTAATGGAGGGTAAATATTTACGGATGATCTAAAGCAAAAATAATTACCATGTAGTGTGGGGTTTATACCATAAGTAGAAGTAAAATGTATGACATTAGCACCAAGCTTAGAAAGGGGGGAGATATGTTATTATGCAGTGAAGTGGTGTAGTATCACTTGGAGGTATAATATCAGGCTATCTTATAAATCCTAAAGCAACCACTAAAATAATAAACTGTATGTGATAAATATACCAATTACAAACTCAGTGTGGAGGAAGTGTTGCTTTAGAAATTGTGCTAACTTGTATATACATGTGCATTCAGATATAAACACAACAGGAAAGAAATGTACCCTAGTCTTTCCACACACGTCCCACTAGCATTAAATGTTTTAAATTATGATAAATTTTCATAATTTATCATAGACTTTAGTATTCATTTAGTTCTAAAATACCAATCAGGAAACAACATATACAGACCTTTTAATGTGGAAAGCAGTCTGCTGGGCACTGTGTAAGGAATAATATTGTTGCAAAAAGCACACTAAATTCACACTGAGACTTAAACTCAAGTTATTATGTTTGCTTATGAGTCAAAGACATGTAAGGGCATTTTATGAGCCTCAGTTTCCTTAATCCGTAAGACAGAGAAAATGCCTGCAATATCTATCTTTACAAGGTTGTAGTAAATATCAAAGACAATTACATAAAAGTATCTTTGAAAACTTGAAGTGCTGTAACCCATAAAATACTGTTTTTAACCAGAGGTAGGTTGACTTAGTACTTTCCGTTTTATATAAATCTTTAAACAAAGCCAATAAAATGTAATTTTTAAAAATATTATGCCTTGCCTTTTATGTGTTTTTCACAGATTAAGATAAAAGCTTTTATCAAAGGGATATGGAACAAATTGAATAAATTGTGGTTTTATGCCAGAAGCTTTGACTGAAGAACTCCCAAATTTTAAGGCAAAAATAGAACTGAACCGATAACAAGACATATATTCTCAACTAATATTTTTTTATGTTTTTAAGGATAAAAAATTCTAGTGATATTTTTCTTTTTAAAATAAAAAATAAGCTGGAATTACACTCTCTTGACTTAGATGGTCTTGCCAATGCCATCCTTTTCTAAATACAGTGGATAATTGTAGAATAGGGCTGATTACCGATTAGATTAACTCTTTGGTTTCTATAACACTTCACTGTTGTGTTCTATTTAGTCAATCTTCATATTCTTTAAAATTTCAATATACACAAAGAAGCTAAAAATATGTAGCAAAAATTCATAGTAACTATATACAATGATTATATAAAACTATAGAATACATATTATAGTAATTCATAATTTGTTTTTTCTTAAAAGCATCTCTATTCAGAAATTTCCCAAGCCACCCCAACAGATAACCCTATCACGAAACTCTAAGAATCAATCTAAAACTAATTTTCAAATGTTCTAAGCAGGAGTCAGGAAACTACAACCCACAAGCCAAATATACCTCTTTTTGTACAGTCTTTGAGCTAAGAATGGTTTCTTACATTTTCAAATGTTTTCTAAAAAAAAAAAGAAGAAGAAAAGGAAAGAAAAGAAAGAAAAGGAAGAATGTTCTGTGATATGTGGAAATTATATAAAATTCAAATGTTAGTGTCCATTAAAAAGAGGCATGCTCAATTGTTTATGTATTAACTATGGCTACAAGGTTATGACAGAGACACTCTGGCCTGCAAAATCTAAAATACTGGCTAGCAATCCCAGCTAGCATGGCTCGGTGGTTGAGCATTGACCTATGAACCAGGAGGTCATGGTTCAATTCCCGGCCAGGGCACATGTCCAGGTTGTAGGCTCGATTCCCAGTGTGGGGCATGAAGGAGGCAGCCAATCAATGATTCTCTCTCATCACTGACGTGTCTATCTCTCTCTCCCTCTCTCTTCCTCTCTGAAATCAATAAAAATATTTTTAAAAAATAATAAAATATTGGCTACCTGGCCCTTTAAGAAAAAAAATTTCAATCCCAGCTATAGGCCAAAAATACTTTGTATTCCTTAGTGGTGGGTACTTGATGGGTAAAAGACACAGAAACAGTGAAACAACATTAAATATATCAGCAAATTTCATAATATAACATATTTACAATTTACATAAAACACCTTGAGAATCAATATCTACTACAATTTTTTAATCCACCTTATGAGGGAACTAGTATCACCTACTATATGGGTAAGAAACTGAGGCTCAGAGAGAAGGTAGACCTCATATGAAGTCTTGCCCTTCCATCTTCAGTGCTCGTTTCATTACACCCAAGATGCCTTATTATTACAAGATAAATTTATCTGTTGCCATTGTCATTTTATATACAGGATAATAAAGACTTTAGGGGCCACAACTAAAGAATCCTTAATATGAGCTGTGTTAATATTTCTATAAATTAGAACATTAGAGAATTATATAATTATTTCAAATTATTTTTTTCCTTGAGGAAAACATTCGATATTTGTCATATTTAAGAGAACAGAAATTTTTTCAAGTTTGTGTGAAACCTGGACTACACCAGCTTTGCTACTTGCCAAAGTCAGCACAAGAACTCCTTTTAACTTCAAAAAGACTTTTAAAAGTTTTAAGTATTTCTGAACATCAAATGATACTCTAAAAATTTGATACTTTTAAACTATAAGAATTAAAATGATGGTCAATATTTTAAAATAAAAAAGAGATACATTAGCTTAAAATAACCAAAACAAGAATTTCTGGCCCTGGCCCAGCGGCTCAGTTAGTTGGAACATCATCCCGTACACCAGAAGGTTTCAGGTTCGATTCCCGGTCAGGGCACATACCCAGGTTTCGAGTTCAATCCTGGGTCAGGGTGCTTATAGGAGGCAACTAACGGAGGTGGGGGGGGGGGCACGCAGTGGGGGAGGGAGGAAAGAATTACTGAAATTCCTAAAATATTTTTATGCAGCAACCTATTTTATGCCTTGCCAGTACACTCACTCACACACACACACACACACACAGTGCTTCTATTTATTTAATCTCACTTTACTTGAAAGGGAAATAGTAAAAACAAACAAACAAACAAGTAAACAAAAACATCTGTCAAATAAATTTTAAATTTGGCTTATTTGCAAATTTTATTTTTTTTTATTTATTTTTTATTTTTTTTTTAAATATATTTTATTGATTTTTTACAGAGAGGAAGGGAGAGAGATAGAGAGTTAGAAACATCGATGAGAGAGAAACATCGACCAGCTGCCTCCTGCACATCTCCCACTGGGGATGTGCTCGCAACCCAGTTACATGCCCTTGACCGGAATCGAACCTGGGACCTTTCAATCCGCAGGCCGACGCTCTATCCACTGAGCCAAACCGGTTTTGGCTGCAAATTTTACATTTGGTCCATTTTCCACTCAAAATTTACATATATATAAGTACTTAGTATTGAAATTTCATTTTTGGTAGCCACAGTAGTTTACAGAAAGCACATTCTGTCCTCTGACCTTTGGTCAAGTTATTTGTTTCCAGAAAATTTTTCTATGAATGTATTAAAACTTTTATAAGCCGAGATTTATACTAAATTATTATAGGAATAACACCAAATTGGTGCCACCCAAACTTCTGATTGTGACATAAACTTAGAGCAAAACATAATAGACAAACCAATTAACAGGAATTGGAAAATTTAATATCAGCTTTGTATGTAATTTAGTCAAGTCACTTATTTTAAATCTCAGACTAGTAATCTATATAAATGTTACCCAAAAATTCTACTTTGCCAATCCCGAATAATTTCAAAACCAGGTTAGTGTCCCAGACTAGTCTTATCATAAGAGTCACATGGAGGCTTAAAAAATAGATTCCGAGACCCTCCGTGGAGAATTTGGTAGGTCTGGGGCTGAGGCATCTGTTTTTAGTAAGTGTTATGGATCAGTGGTTCTCAAAGTCTAGTCCATAACCAGTCACATCAGCATCACCTGGAACTTGACAGAAATGCAAACTACCGACTCCAACCCAGATCTTGTGAATCAGGTCCAAGTGGGAAGCACTGAACTAGGTAAATCTTATCAAGAAAACAAGTTTAAGAAGCATTTTGTAAAAACACAAAGTACTCTTCTGATGTAAAATATTACCAAACAATGAGAAATCAACGAGGATGAGAGAAAGAAAATAAAAGAGGAAAGCAAGAGGAATGAAACAAAAACAAATGGACCTTAAAGTGTATCAAGTTAATAATATAACCACAAGGGACAGAGAAGGAGGAGAAGAAATCCTAATTAACTTTGGAACTAGTATTTTGCCAATGTAAGTGTTAGCCTTAGCAAAGACAAAACAAGTCTAAACATTATACTTTAATTAGTATGTTTTTCACAGTGGTATGGGTTAGCAATTTCAAAATAACTTGATATGTATTCTAGGACTGAGCAAATAGGTAACAGATTGTGGGAAAGGGAAGCCAGGTGTTTTACTACTGGAGTAAGGAGTTACAGGAAAAGAAAAAAGGCTAGAACAGATCCTGTGGCTTTAGAGTAAAATGGGAAATATTAGTAGGAACACACACTTTTAATATATTTATATACAGAGAGATGTAGATATGTAGATTTGTGTATACATATGTAACATGTCTGTATTGTGTGTGTACACATATAACTAGCTCTATAGTTAAGAGGACCTAGCAACAATGCAACCCAAGTAACAGTAAACATCTAGCCCCCAGATACTGCTTTGTAAATACCATTCTCCAATAAAAAAGAATCGGGGCTCCTTAGAGAAATAGCGGTTTCCAGTGTTATAGCAGGAAAAGTATAAAATCAACCTGAAACATTGTAATGCTGGAAAGTAAAAAATCCTCAAAAACAAATGTAAAAGATGGGACACATCAAAGGGACACAAGGACCAGCTTGAATAAGCTTCAACTAGCCAAATGAGATAATTCGAAAAATAAAATAATGAAAGTGATTATAGCCCGTAAATTAAAATAATCCATGAGTCCATCTTTATAGGGAAGAAGGAAGAGAGAGGGAGAAGGAGAGGAGAAAAGAAAGGAAGGAAGGAAGGAAGGAAGGAAGGAAGGAAGGAAGGAAGGAAGGAAGGGAGGGAGGGAGGGAGGGAGGGAGGGAGGGAGGGAGGGAGAGAGGGAGGGAGGAAGAAAGAAAGAAGGAAGGAAGGAAAAAAGGGAAGAATGGAAAGTATACTTCTCACAGAGCCTAGCACTGTGACCTGTACACACTAAATGTTTCTTGATTGAATAACATTATTTCTAAAATGACCCAATTAACATTGAACACTTTTATTTACTTTAAAAATAATGTATTTTTCTTATCTAAAAATTTCAGTCTGTTCTTTTTTATCATCAATTTTATGTTTTATACCCTCACTAGAGGCCTGGTGCACAAAATTTGTGCACTGTAGGGGGGTCCTTCAGCCCGGCCTGCACCCTCTTGCAGTCTGGGACTCCTAGCTCCTTACTGCCCGCCTGCTCACTGCTCCTTACCACTCGGCTGGCTGCTCCTTAGCGCTGCAGTGGAAGCAGGAGAGGCTCCCGCCATCACCTCTACTCTCACCAGCTGTGAGCCCAGCTTCTGGCTGAGCAATGCTCCCCCTGTGGGAGTGCACTAACCACCAGGGGGCAGCTCCTGCATTGAGCACCTGCCCCCTGGTGGTCAGTGCGCATCATAGCAAGTGGTCATTCAGCTGGTTGTTCCACTATTCAGTCTATTTGCATATTAAGGTTTTATTATATAGGACTAGAGGCCCAGTGCATGAAATTGGTGCATGAGTAGGGTCCCTAGGCCTGGTTGGCTATCAGGGCTGATCAGGTTCCCCGCCTCCCCACCTCCTCCTTCCCTTGCCACCCAGGCATGCCACCATTGCGTGGTTCCCTGTCACCGCCTCCCCACCTCCCTGCCTCCTCCTTCCCTAGCTCCCTCAGTGCCCTGCCACTGCCGCTGGTCACTCGCCATGTTCCACATTGCCCCCGATGGTCAGCCCATGTCATAGCAAGCAATGGAACTCCCATTCTCCTAGTCGAACTCCCGAGGGGACACTTTGCATATTAACCTTTTATATATATAGATTATATTCATATTTTTCTTTATGTCCAGAGCATGTGGAGAATATTAATAATAGGTATCCTTGTCTGTTAATTCTATCATCTCTGTCATTTCTGGGTCTTTTTCTATTGACTGATTTTTATTTTTCTCCTGGTTATAGGTTATATTTTTCTGTTACTTCATATACAGAAAAGTGTATTTCCTGTTCCTTTAGTATTTTTTACCGGATGCCAGACATTGTGAATATTATGCTTTTTTACTGGATGCCAGACATTGTGAATATTATGCTTACTCTAAAAGAATGGACGATTTTGTTCTGGCAGTCAGTTAAGTTACTTCAGCACTAGTCTAAGCCTTTTAAGCTTTTTTTTTAGTTTGGGGGAAGATAGTATAGAGAAGCCTTGAATCTAGGAGTAATCTGGCCCCACTTAAAAGTAGGTTATTATGGGGTTTCTACTGAAAGTCATTGACATCCAACAAGGTCTCTCCAATCTACTTGGTGGAAAATTTAATTATTCTTGGTCCCATGTGACTTCTGGGGATTGTTTAGCTTACAGCTCCTGGTAACTGTTCTCTTCTAAGTAGCTTTCCTACCTACCATCATGGCAGACTGGTATCCAGCCAAAGAGTCAAGGGGTCCCCATAATAGTTTCTGTGCGCATCCCTACTTCAAGTACTCTGCCCCATGAATTCAAGCCCCTTTATACTATCTGAACTTCTATCTCTGTCTTCTTGAATCAGCAATATTTCTGGGCTCTGCTTGGTTCCCCAGCCCTGCGTCATGTTCAGGTACCCAAAAGGCAGAGCCACTAAACATGGAGGATTACTCCTGAGGTTGAGGGAGTAAGCTTAACACAAGAGGTAGGAGGAGAAAGGGTCAAAGTGTGGGATCCTTGAAACTGAGATTATAGAAATAACATGCCATGAGAAAGGGTTAATTAGATGGGGTAAAAAAAAAAAAGAGAGAGAATAGTGAAAGTAAAGCATTCAAGAAATTGAAGATAACCCATGTGGATGTTGAAATCATCAAGAAAGCTGACCTGAGTAATAGTGAAGAGACCAAGTAAACTAGATGTAGTGAAATGGAGTGGCTACTTGATGAAACTGTGTGACCAAGGAAATCCACGTTATAAACGGGAGTTACAAAAGTCCACACTCTCTGGATAACCCTTGCTTAGTCATCCACATTGATCTGTCATCATCCCCCAGCTTCCGGACCCAATCACACGCAACGTTTCAAGTCTTCAAATGTCTACGTGTGCCTACGGGCCTTTGCAAATGCCCTTCACTCTATCTGGCTCATTCTTCTCTGCCCCCTCAGAATACTTGTAGTATGTTTCCACGTGTCCCTGTGTTTATTACATGACAGCATTTTCAAACTTTATTATGTCCTTTGTCTTTACTATTAGCTCCAGCAGGGCAAGGGCTCAGTCAAGTTAACATTGTTCCCCACACTCAGCTCAGTGCCTGCTGTACACAGTAGGAAACTCATGAAGGAAGAAGAGGATTTCCATCCTAGGTCTAAGATAAAAGGTCTAAAGCAGTTCCAGAATAGCACATTTCTTTGGTATCTCTCCTTCAGATTCTCTGACAAACATTAATATCTGAGCTCAAACAACGCTTTCCCTTAAGGGACATTTTTATAGGACTTTAAAACTCTTATAAATATTAGGTGTTAGTTCTTTTTAAAAATATAATTATTTACACATGGAAGCATTTGAAAGATTTCTCTTGTGAATTTCCTAATGTCCACAGAAGGTGATTTTGATTAAAAACTTTTCTATAGTAACCACCATTATGGATTTTCTCTTCCATGGAGGTCTCGTGTGTTATTCTGGCCATCTCTTCCTCCAGATCTAAAGAGTCTTATTTGAATTACTTAGAGATATATTGCACAAAGATGTGCACAAAAAATAAAATTAAAGGCAGAACTAGTATGTGACAATTGGTAAAATATACATATTCATCAGATTAAACCAAATCATACAAAGGATAGAAGAATTAATGTGGGAAAAAGAGAGATCGCTTCTCGAATTGAATGCACTTAGGATAGGTTTTCCTGTATTGATATTTTTAGAAACCTGAGTTAAGAATAAAAGCAGGTAAAAAGAATCTGCTAAATTCATCATATGAGCAAGATTTTAAAAATCTAGTTAACTTATCATAATTTTCTTTTTTGTTGTTGTTTTGTTTTTGTTAATCCTCACCCAATGACATTTTTTCCATTGATTTTCTTGAGAGAGTGGAAGGGAGAGAAGGAGAGAGAGGAAGAAAGAGAGAGAAACATCAATGTGAGAGAAACTACATGAATTAGTTGCCTCACACACACACACCCCGACCAGGACCTCGGATCAAGCCTGCAACCCAGGTTTAAAAACTGTCTTTTAAACTTATGTAATGATGTTGATGCTTTTGCCCCTTTTTTTCTGTTATCAGAGTTTGCATTCTCACAAAGAGTGCTTTGTAGCAGGTATTAATCTGTTTTGTACATAAATGTGTCAACAACTTGATGGTGGCATTTTTGAAATGTAAAACAAAGTGCTTGCAAATTGTAATTTTGCAATTGCACTTGTGTACTTTGTGTACTTAAAATAAAAAGTGATCCAAAGTATTTAGGTCACTGTAGGAATGTACTACATTGCAAATGCATTCTTTTCTCTGTGCTAAAGTCTGTTTTACCCAATAAAGCAGGAAATGATCTGCCCCAAACTTCAGCTATATCTTCATCCCCATAGGCCGTGGTCGGCAAACTGCGGCTCTCGAGCCACATGCGGCTCTTTGGCCCCTTGAGTGTGGCTCTTCCTAAGCCTTAGGAGTACCCTAATTAAGTTAATAACAATGTACCTATCTAAATAGTTTAAGTTTAAAAAATTTGGCTCTCAAAAGAAATTTCAATCGTTGCACTGTTGATATTTGGCTCTGTTGACTAGAGTTTGCCGACCACTGACCTAGGACTTCCTTTATTATCTCAGTACTCAGAAGACATAGTGACCGTTCTTCATTCCTCTATCTGTGCTCTTTTCCTGGAACTTGCCTATTCAACTACTCACTATCTATCATATACCTCCAATAGGTCCCTTTCTATCAGATCTCCAACTGTTCTCTCCCTGCTGGGTCACTTTCTATAGACTAGAACTAAGCTCATTCTTTCCCATGCTTTAAATGTCCACCCTTAGCCTGGCATTGCCTGTATTCCTCCACCTTCCAACCTTCACAATCTCAGCTAGGCTTCTTGGGCCTCTTGGATTTATAGTCCAGCCATTTCTGTTGTGGACATTTATGTAGGCGCCTGGGCTGTCCGGCATCGGAGTGGAAAATCCACCGTTCTGTAAGGCTGAAACACTGGCAGCGAGGGCACGTCCTCACCCATCAGATGCCCCCATTCAGGACACCGGCCCTGATGAGGACTGCACAGAGGAGCAGGGATGGCAGGGGCTTTTAGACTCATCAGTGGTAGCATCTAGGGACCAGCACTGAGATGTGGAAATTATTAGCACAGAGACGTTCAATGTCAGGGGTGACAGCAAGGACACCCTACCTGGGCTACGCTTGGGATAACCTTAAGAAATAGTTCAACATAAGTTATAAGTATTAACCACAGCCTGATAATCAGCACAAAAATGAGGATGATGTCCATTAAGCATATGTTCTTCCTTTTTGATTTACATTAACTGTATTTTTGTATATAGTACATACAAAATACATATATTAACTAATTTTGTATTTTTATATATTAAGTAATTTCCTCTGAATCACCTCCTTCCCCTATCATTTTACATAAGGATTCTTTACAATTTAGTATGTAGTTTACAGAATATTCATTTAGGCGAGACTGTGTCTGAATGTAAAGAGAAATTAATATTGCCCAGATATCAGAATTGTAAATGTTGCACAGAAATGGATACAACGACAATTGGCACATCGCATCTCCCTATTTTAGTGTCTCCTTTTGTTCAAAATGTAGTTGCATCTTAGTAAGTGAAAGCGTGAAGCTACAGGGAAGTTGTAGTTCCAGTATGTGTAGAAAGGTATGTGTGGCTGCTATGTAGCCAACAGGGTGAGCTATGCTGGCGAAGCTTTTGTCTCTCATCTTCAAACCCACCCTCTATACCAGTGATGGCGAACCTTTTGAGCTCAGCGTGTCAGCATTTTGAAAAACCCTAACTTAACTCTGGTGCTGTGTCACATATAGAAATTTTTTGATATTTGCAACCAATGTAAAATGAAGACATATTTTTGATATTTATTTTATATATTTAAATGCCATTTAACAAAGAAAAATCAACCCAAAAAATGAGTTCGCTTGTCACCTCTGACACGCGTGTCATAGGTTCGTCACCACTGCTCTATACTCTGCTTTCCCATGCTGCAGCTGAACCCTGCACAACTCCTGGATGCTGGTTAATCTCTACCTATAAGGAGTGCTAGGACACTAGAAGGCTGATGGAGGAACAGGGACTTGATCCTTCTTGTTTTGTTTCCTATTCATCACCCCAGCAAAGGCTCTTCACCTGGGTCGCTGCAGGTGATTTCAGTAACCAGGTCTTTTCCCCCCACATTCTCAGAACCAGCCATAACATGCCTCCTCGGAGACCCTTCAATACAGGCGATCCAGCATCCCCTCCTCAGACACATGAGTTTCAGCTCTGCAGGGTCCCTCCATCAAGTGCCTGAGGAACCAGTACCAAATCCTCAGAAGTCAGCTCTTCAGGATCCTTCCCCCAAGTTTTGTTTCGTTCTGGCTACCTCCCTTTCCACTCCTTGAAACAGCTCTGGCCAAAGTTTCCATTACTTCCACATTGTCAAGTCAATAGATATTACTCAGACCTTATTATACGGTTCTGTTATATCTGGCACAATTCACCTCTCTCTAGTCCCACCTTTAAACAATATTATTTCTTCATCAATAACTTTCGCCTCGCTCAGCCATCGTGACTCAGTGGTTGAGCATCGACCTATGAACCAGGAAGTCACGGTTCGATTCCCAGTCAGGGCACATGCTCGGGTTGCAGGCTCAATCCCCAGTAGGGGGCATGTAGCAGGCAGCCAATCAATGATTCTCTCTCATCATTGATGTTTCTATCTCTGTCTCTCTCTCCCTTCCTCTCTGAAATCAATAAAAATAAAATTTAAAAAATAATAATTTTGCCTTATCAATACATTTCTGAGGGGTAAATTAACAAAAATTTCTTAGAAAGCACTTTAGCAATATTGACTCACCAAATCATTGCAAAGCATTTGTGTGAATATGTCCAGTGAGTTAATTTCTAGAGTGAGGAATGCTGTTAGGCATAGCCAGTGCTGTGTGTGTACATTTAGTAAGTGGCAGAGCCAGGTGGTCCAACTCCAAAATATGTCTTAGTAACCTCTGCACCAGGGATTTTCAAACTTCAGTTCCATCAGAATCACCTAAGGGCTTGGTAAAACCTAGACCGACAGGCCCCACCCTCAGAATTTCTGGCTCAGTAGTTCAGTTTCTAAGAAACTTCCAGGTAATGCTGACCTGCTTCTCAATACTACCTACTCACATTTTTTTTCTTGTTAGCTCTTCTTCAGCCCTGAAAACTCAACTCAGCTGGTCTCCTTCCTTAGGCAGCCCTCCCACCTCTCTTCTCTCACCAGCTGTCCTAGATATCCTCACCAAGGCTCCCACACGACTCTTGTGCTCCCACAGCTTTATGTGCGGGCCAGTAACACATCAGCAACCACTAAAACTAAAACCCCGTGCCCTTCTGTCCCAACCACTAGCCTGTGAAAAATAAATAGAAAAAAATTCCCATCCTCCACTCAAATATCTAAGACCCCTAAATTGAGCTCGGACTTTTTTTCAGAATATATGCCCATTCATATCTGCAATGTCTTGCCAACTGAATAAAGAAGAGGAGAAAAGAGAAAAACTAATGGAAAAGAAAGTTTTATAAAAAAGTATATAAACTGCCACCTAGAAACTTACATAGACACCAAAGGAAATGTATGGATAGGAGAGGTTTCACAATCCACTTCTACACATTTTTTAAAAAAATGTGTCATAGAAATGTACAAATTAATTTAGTTGGTACTTACAGAACATATAAAAGATGGACCTTAAGGTCATAATTCTTGAAAGAACTGTTAAATAATGGCTCTATATAACAGATGAATAATTCCAAGTCCTCTTTCATCCAGCACTGTATGTTCCAGTTTGCACCTGAATTAAAAATAAACTGCTTTAAATCTGAAAAACATTCTGAACAACTCCCTGAAAGAGAAGAGCTAAATTAAATTTACCAGTGTTCTGATACAACTCACATTGCCCATTCTGAGAGAAAACAAAACAAAACAGGCTCTACCTAGTGGTATGTGTTTGCCAAAGTCATTCAGTGCCTTTGGCCTTCAGTTTCCTTTTTGTTTAAAAAAGAATTAAATTCAATTATTGCTTCTTAGACCTTTTTATCCTGAATCACTTACATAGGACAATCCTCAAAACAAAATCCTCACATAGCTCCGTTCAGGCTCACTTTCCAAGAGAAAAGAGAACATTAAATATCAAAGTACAAGCAAATGTGGAGCAATATTTATGTGTCCATTTTAGCAATAAAAGCAAGGTGATTCACATTTGAACTATGATGAATGTCTTAAATTCTCATTATTATAATATTACAGGCTCCAAATATAACTGATGAAAGTTTATTTCACAGCACACTGAAAAACTCAGCTGGTAATGTAAGATAAACTATAGGTGGTTTGTAATTTAGAAAGCAAGAGTAACAAAAAATGGAAATCATGACTATTTAGTAATGATTTCCATTTTTCTTAAACTATCTTAGGGCAACAGTAACATATTTCCCCAAACCTAAAAGATATCTTGAGCCCCACTTGGCAGAATAATCAATGGAAATCCTCAATAACCACCACTTAAATTAATAATTTTAGTTTTAAAGACTAACTCATTCAGAAGTAACTAGCTATTAGCCTTTATTTATACAGTATATAAAATTAAAATCTACAGCATTGTGGTCATTCCTTTTATGTGAAAAAAATATTAACTTTTGTTTTATCATTTCAAAGCTCATCCTAAGGACCCTGATTTCTTATGTTCATTCTTAATACATTTAATCATCACTAGAAAGGCTAAGTTTCTTTACAAATTTTTTAAAGTGCTTAATTTTAGTGACAGTGCAGTGGAATAAAACATTTATAACAAAATTAAAAGACTATAGATTCAATTGGAGGCACTGCTAACTTATTTTAAAACTCTGATTTTATTGCATATGTATGCTTTATCCTTATTCCTAAACTGATTTCCATAAACTGGAGTGTTTCTTCCATCGAATCAGTGGTGCTCCACCAGGGCCATTTGGTCCTCCATGGGGCATCTGGCAAATCCTGGAGCTATGTTGTGATTGTCACAACTGGAGAGGGAGTGGTACAGGCATCTAGTGGGTAGAAGCCAGAAATACTGCTAAACATCCTACAATGCACAGAACAGCCCCGCCTAACCAAGAATTATCTGGCCCAAAATGTCAATAGTGTAGAAGCTGAGAAATCTTGATTAATCCTACATAGGAATGCTATACATATGTGTGCCTTTATTTTCATCCTGTAGGTCTCTTTATAGTGCCGCATCAAGTGACTCTGCTCTATTAGCTCTTCCAGAAGGCTTAGAAATAATTTTGTTGTTTAGATCTCCAGATGCAGCATTATTAACTATACTAGCTACATTCAGTATGCATTAACCTCACACAACAAAAACTCCTTGATTTAAAAGATCTATTGGGTACAGAGAAATTCTTTGTTTGAACAAATATTATTACTCAAAATGCTTTAAAATGTAACTAATTTAACAATTGAATATTTTAAATATTTTATCTATTTAATAAGTTAGGTGTGCCTTTTCTATTTTAAAGCACACTTAGAAGACCACAAGAAATGTATTTATAGTTTAAAATAAGTTCCTTCATTACATTATTATCTTATTTTATGAGACATAAAAAAAAATGGGGGCTTATTAATTTGGTCACATGATGAATCCTAATTCTGTTACTAATACAAAACTATAATACATGTTAAGAATCCCATCCATAAGACATCAATTCCATGCAGTTTTCAGAGAATAAAAACATTTTGTTCAATACAGCTGAATAACAGCTAAATCTTGGAACATTAAAATACTTACCTATTTGTTGAAAAACTAAAGAATTTACTGTTGAAACGAATGCCTTCCCTTCAATGTTGTCTGCTTGTACAGAGCAGTTTTCATTTTCCTCACTCCAAATGCAACAGTGGAAAGTTGTTTTGGATGTTAAGTTAGAATAGTAGGTACCACTTGAATTAAATTTAGCCTCTAAAAGTGGCTCATAATATCCATTCAAATTTGAAGTGTTCTTTGGGATTCCAGCAGGCAAGAGAAAGTCGTAAGTTGTGTTTGGTGGCATGCAAAACAGCTTAAATCTCCAAGGAGTACTGGGATATGCCAAGTTAAATGCCGTTATCACATAAATAAATTCTGTTTGGACATTAAAAACACACATAAAAATCATTTTGACTAAGACATAAATAGGAAGTATCTAAGATTAAACCATGCAGTGCTCAACAGTCATTATTTAACTTTCCAAGTGCTCAAATCAGTGCCTAATACATAGCTCTGTATGTCTATTGTATAATGTGTTATACTTGAGAGGTACATTTATTTATAGAGACAACTTCACTCTCTAGCACCCCTTTTTGGAAATTCATGCTTCTACTTTCTCATTAGGATAATTTATATTTTAATGAAAAGAAAGTATAACTAAATATTTCAATTTCCATTTCTAAAAATGAATATTCTAATGAACTCCAGCATAGATAAATATCTGAATGGACAATTACATAACCAAATATTGAAGTGCTGTTTTAATATTTCTTTTTTAAAGTATGTTTTTATTGATTTCAGAGAAAAAAAGGGAGACAGAAAAAGAGACAGAAACATCAATAATGAGAGAGAATCACTGATTGGCTACCTCCTGCACGCCCCCTACTGGGGATCAAAGCCCGAAACCCAGGCACATGCCCTGATAGGGAATCAAACCATGACCTCCTGGTTCATAAGTTGATGCTCAACCTCTGAACAGCGCGGACCAGGCTGTTTTAATATTTCTTAAAAAGAATAACACCAAAATGTTAACAGTACTTTCACTGAATTCTTTTATAAAGGGTTTGTCTTCAACATCAGGATACTTGGATGAGCTGATGCTTCCCATAATCCTCCAGATACATGACGTCATATGAGACATACCCTTAATGCACTCTCCAAGTATCGGTGCACAATGACAAGATTTCTTACAGGAATCTTCCATTGCTGATTAAAGACAATTATCACTTTTAAGATACATCAAAGTTAAGCACAATTATAAAAAATCCTGTACCAAAAATAATCCTCAAAAGTGATACTTGTTTTTAAATAATGAATTGTTTGAAAATAAAATATCAACTTTCTATAATTATTTCTTTTACAAGTTACCTAAATCCAACTGCTGTGTTACTTCATATACAGATTAATGCAGAATGAGAATTCTGCAAATTCTGCATGGATTTATATGGAATAAATATTTTGAAAAATTAGGGTAAAATGTAAGAAAATAGAAATTTCTAAAAATCAATTCACAATTATTTTAAATTATAAAAATAAGACATAAAAATATCCAAACAATACATAAATAGTGACTGTTAACAGCTTAGTTTCTAAATCTTTCTATAAATATAAATTAATATAAATATGTATCAAATGCAAAAATTAAAGCAAAAATGATTAGCATGACTAACATTATTTTGCCCGGTGTTAATAAATAGCTACCATAACATCACTGAAAGTGGATCCTCATTGCAACGGTGTTCCTTTGTACTTCAATATTTCTAACACATTTCTAAAATTATAATATCTCAATGAAAAGAGAATAACTTATTTCTTTGGTGTTACGAAACCCATGAATATGTAATGGTATTAATTAAAAGCATTATATTTTCTGGCTGCACATGGAGGATTCAGTTGGCTGAACTGAAGATAGCCTAAATTCCTCAAAGAAGTATTTGAAATTTGAAATGTAATAATGAATGTCATAGACATAGCAACTATTGAATCAGTTCAATTAAAAGATCATTCTGTGTGCATGCTTCCTTTGAAAATGATATTTCTTTCCCTCCAAATGAACCCTAAACCTGCTAGGAGTCCACAGCTTGCATCTCAAAGCACATGTTATCATGGTAACAATATCCCAGGAACTTTTCTGACTCACAGAACTTGATCACACTGCAAACTTTTGGGAAAGTTAATAGAAACATTTGAATGGAACCTAACAAAATGAGGTAGAGATGATGAGAAAATTATATAAAAAAGAATGAGTGTGTATTGCTTTTTTATAGTCTCTTGTGACATGGTTTGTTCTGAAATCTGTAGCAGTGGCATTATCCTGAGTATTTTCTGTAAATATATAGATGGCTACAATGAGAAAGAATAGTATGTACAACAAAGAAGTAAAGAAGCGAATAAGAGCACCTTTAGATTGGAATGGCCAAGTAGATGCTCAGAACTAGTTGACTCCAGCCCCAACCGGTTTGGCTCAGTGGATAGAGTGTCGGCCTGCGGACTCAAGGGTCCCAGGTTCGATTCCGGTCAAGGGCATGTACCTTGGTTGCAGGCACATCCCCAGTAGTGGGTGTGCAGGAGGCAGCTGGTCGATGTTTCTCTCTCATCGATGTTTCTAACTTCTCTATCCCTCTCCCTTCCTCTCTGTAAAAGATCAATAAAAAAATATTTTTTTAAAAATATATTCTCCCAAACATACAAAGATATATGTATATACATTTCAATGCAGCATTATTTGTTACAGAAAATAAATTTATATTAATGGGGAATTGGTCAAATAAATTAATAATTTAAGGTAGATACATACAGTTCATTGTCATGCTATCATTAAACAAATAATTACATTAGTAAATACCAAAAAAGGCATGATAAATTGAAAAGCTGTTAAGTAGGAAAAAAAAAACAAACAGAACAGCCCCGCCAATGTGGCTCAGTGGTTGCGCATCGACCTATGAACCAGGAGGTCATTATTCAACTCCTAATCAGGGAATATGCCTGGGTTTCGGGCTTGATCCCCAGTAGGGGGCATGCAGGAGACAGCCAATCAATGATTCTCTCTCATTATTGGTCTCTCTCTCCCTCCCTCTCTCTCTCTCTCTCTTCCTCTCTGAAATCAATAAAAATGTAGTTTGAAAAACAAATACAGAACAGTATATATAGACCAATTCTATTTTTGCAACTATAAATATGAAGTGTGTGTGTGTGTGTGTGTGTGTGTGTGTGTGTTATATAAATCAGGTTCTTTCCAAGAGTTTGGAATAGTGTTCATTTCGTACTATTTGCAAAGGGATAAAAGGTTTTCATTTTCACACTTATACTTTCATTAAGTGAGCATGAGCATGAGAATTCCTACCTGGAAACAGAAAATTCTGTTAGCAAATATAGGAAACAGTATCTCCAAGAGCAAAATCTCTACCTTACATATGGACATTTTAATAAGTACAAATGGGGCCCAGCTGGTGTGGCTCAGTTGGCTGAGCATTGTCCTATACACCAAGAGGTCTTTGGTTCAATTCCTGGTCAGAACATATGCCCGGGTAGTGGACTCAATCCCCAGGAGGGGCATGCAGGAGGCAACCAATCAATGATTCTCTCTCATTGATGTTTCTATCTCTCTTTTCCTCTCCCTTCCTCTCTCTCTAAAATCAATAAAAATATTTATTTTTTTAAAAAATAGTTCAAATTGGTTTTTACAGAATAGTCATCCTATATAATAAAAGCCTAATATGCTAAGTGTCTGGTCATCCAGTTGTCTGTTCAACCAATCAAAGCGTAATATGCTAATGATATGCTAAGGCCACTCAACCTTTCGCTATGATGTGCACTGACCACCAGGGGGCAGATCCTCTGACTGGTAGGTTAGCTTGCTGCTGGGGTCTGGCCTATCGGGACTGAGCAAGACAGGCTGGACATGCCCTAGAGCCCGCCCATGGTCCCTCCCTGGCTGGCCAACCACCTGCGTCTCTCCCTGGCCTCGATCGTGCACCGGTGGGGTCCCTTGGCCTGGCCTGCACCCTCTTGCAATCCAGGACACCTCAGGGGATGTCAGAGAGCCGGTTTCAGCCCGATCCCACAGGCCAGGTCAAGGGACCCCACTGGTGCACGAATTCGTGCACAGGGCCTCTAGTGGAGATATAAAGTACAACATAGGGAATCTATATATATAAAACCCTAATATACAAACAGACCAAACAGCGGAACAACCAAACAACTGAACAACTGGTCACTATGACGTGCGCTGACCACCAAGGGTCACGCATGGAACATGGCGGATGTCGGCTGCGGTGGGATGGTGGAACAGGTGAGTGGGTCGCTGTCATCGGGGTGAACCTCTGGTGGTTACTGAAAATTCTTTGCTGTCGCGTGCCACGGTCCCGCCCAGTGCTCACACCTGCTGCCGGTGCCAGCCCCACTCGCACCACTGCCGTCACCGGAGCTGCCACTTGCACCCGCTGCTGGCACCCACCACCAGTCCAGATTGCTCAGCACCGTCAGTGGGTGTGAGCAGCGGCTGCCGGCCCCCATCACCCATCAGGGCTTCTCCACCTCCCCCTGCTCTTGAGGGGTGATCAGGGCAGCAGCAGCCACTCACACCCACTGCTGGTGCTGGCCCCAATAGCGCCATGCTGTCAGCAGGTGCGATCGGGGCCAGGGCCAGCACAGTCAGCACGTGGGAGCTGCGGCAGTGGGAGCAGGGCTGCCAGCAGACAGGGGACTGTGGGCCGCGGCAGGAGTGGCCAGGTGGGGGCGTGGAGGATGGGCTGAGACCCGCCCCTGTGCCCACCACAGCCTCGAGGCCCACAGTTCCTTTCAAGGTGCACGAATTTGTGCACTGGGCCCCTAGTATAGTCATTAATATTCTAATAACTATGTATGGTGTCAGATGGGTGAAAGATTTACCAGAATAATCACTTAGTAAGTTAGGTAATGTCTAATCACTGGGGTATACACCTGAAACTAATATAATAATGTATTTCAACTGTAATTGAAAAATAAAAATGATTTTTAAGTGGGAGGAAAAGACAAATAACTTACCCCACTGTAACAAAGCCATACAAAATTTTTGACAAGTCATCTTACTTCAGAGAAGAACACCTGAAAAACAGTAAATCTTTATATTTTAATCATCAATAATACTCTGAATCAATATCAGGGACAACTGTATTATAGATTTATTCCTGTGCACATGCTGTCTTACATAGTTGAAATAAGCCACATATTCATATATGACATAATCAATTGGTTGCCCGCCTCACTGTTCTGACCAAGGTGGGGAATGGAGCCTGCAACTGAGGTATGTGCCCTTGACCAGAATTGAATCTGGAACCCTTCCATCTGTGGGCTAATGTTCTAGCCACTGAGCCAAACCAGTCAGGGCCAATTTTTTTTTTTATCCTAAAATTTGGGATTCAGTTCACCACATGCAAGTTAATTTGAGGTGAAAAGCCCTGGGTTAGGTGTCAGGAGTCTTGGGTGTCAATCTAGGCTCTTTTACAAATCAGCTATAGAACCTGGGACTTCAACACTCTAGACCTCAGGTTCCTCATCTCCAAATCAGATGGATGATCTCTCTAGTCACTCTCTGAGCTTCCCATAATTCTGGGTGATTTTATTTGAAAACAGAAATCACATCTTTACCACAAATAACATTATAAAATATTAAATGAGATACATGCCTCATGAGTCATATCTGAGAATTGGTACCATGTGATGAGTAAACGGAAAGACATGTTTGTTTAGTTTACAACTTAATAACTCTTGGGAAGAAAATAGATGTGTATAAACATTTTGTAGTCTGGTAAATTTGTTTTTCAGACTATTTGTTTTTCATAAGAATTTGAGTTCTTTATACACTGACATCACAATATTTATTTAGGATTTCTAAAAAAGGGTTCAGTTTGAAATCCTCATTATTTACACTTGGAGTGCGGGAAACGAGTTATGTCGGCTCGCGTGAATTGCGCGTACTCCGCAGGAGCCGTCTTAAAACTCGGTTCATATAGATTTGCGGTGGAGTGCGGGAAACGTGTAAACTCGGGCCGATTGTAACTGCGTATTACCAAATATTTGTTTGTAATCCACCCTTTTGGTGGATGGAACAAAACCAAAAGACAGAGCCATCTTATAATTTGGCGGGAAATTCACCCGCACTCCAAGTGTTTAATCCTATGAAATGTGTGCAAATTCTTCCCAGTTTTTTTTTATTCTACCTGTTTTTGACACAAAATTTTCTCATAAAATAAACCCAAGGGCAAGTTTCATAATCAGAATGTATCATAGATAAATATATCCCTAGGCTAAATGTTTCAAATGAACTGACTAGTGACTAGTCATTCAGTCCAACAATTAATTTGATTCACTTTTAACTCAACTGAATATTATCTTCTGAGTTAAGTGACAAAGTAGATCAGTTGTTTTTCCTTACATAAGCCAGCCATTCTTTTATTTAATGTTCCATGAAAAATACAAACTATTCTTATGGTTTGAAATCTTACAGACAGGTTTTGCTCTTATATAACAAAGAAACAATCACGGGTATGAAAAAGACATAGAGGGTGAAAGGTGGTACATTCAACAGACTCAAAGAGAGAAAAAAATTATATGTACCAAAAATTGTACCAGAAAGGAATATAATAAGGTTTATAAAAATAAAAATAACACAGGAAAAAAAATTGATACAAATTTTTAAACATGAGAGAAAAATCAAGCAAAGGGGAAACTAATGGTAAAATCACCAAAATAAGTCTAATATACAAAATGCCATTAATTGGAATTCACTTCCTAAGGATGACAATTAATTTGCTTTACGCTTTCTTATGGTTAAATTTCTCAACTGAAAATTCAAAGTACTTAAAATAAAATGAAAGCAACAGCTTAGGGAAATGTACAATAATCCTAACACTGAGAACAGAAAACAATTTTGCCTAACTTTAAGTAACAGGTAACATTCTAACAGTGGCAGACTTTCATGGGAATTTCAAAATTCAATAATTTCTCACCACCTCCATTACCAGTACCCCATTCTAAGCTACCATTATCTCTTCCCTGGAAGATCGAAGAACCTCTTAATTGGTCTCCCTGCTGCTTGCTTCCCTTGCTCCCCAATTCAATATATTCTCCATGCAACAGCCAGAGTGGTCTTGTTAACGCATAGGTCAGATCATGTCTCTCTTTCCCAAAGCACTGCAGTACCACCCTTTTCACTCAGAGTAAATGTCCGAGTCCCAAACAGAACTACAAGGTCCTGGATCTCACTGACCTCATCAACCACTGCTCTCCTCTTTGCTCAAGTCACCTTCTCTGAGGAGCCTTCCCTGACCAACCTACTAAAATTTCAACACCTTCCCCACCCCAATATGTCATATCTGCTGTTCTGCTTAATTTTTTCTCCTTATTACTTAACTAGTGGCCCCTTAAAAGGGAATTAATTAGAGGAAATCCTATCTAATAAAGGAAAATATGCTAATTGACCCTCACGCCATCACAAAGATGGCAGCACCCACAGCCAATAAGGAGGGAATATGCTAATTGACTGCCACACCCTCAAAGATGGCAGCACCCACAGCCACAAGATGGCGGCTCCCAATCCCCTCAGCCCCACCAGGGCGGCAGGTGCACGGCAAGGCCGGCCGACCCCCAGACGGCCCGGCCACTCTGTGCACCTGCCTCCGGAGTCCCCGGTCCCCTCAGCCCCCCAGCTGCCCAGGTAACCGGGGCCAGCCGAGGCTTGCTCTGCCGGCAGTGGCAGCAGCAGAGGTGTGATGGGGGCATCGCCTTCCCCTGATCGCCAGGTCACCTCCCGCCACTGAGGGCTCCCAGACTGTGAGAGGGGGCAGGCCAGGCTGAGGGATCCCCCTTCCAGTGCATGAATTTTCATGCACCAGACCTCTAGTATTTTAATATTGCTATTTGCCCTTTCTCTGTAATAGAAGTGTCAGAGATGAAAGAAATTAGTAAAATGTATATGAAAGTCTCCCTCCTGTCAGAGTCTGGGGTGCACCGCGGGACCCAGAGTCAAGTCCCCGCCCACCCATGTGCTCCTCGAAATCGCGCGAGACCCAGACCCGGCCAGGCCCACCCCCATCAAGCCCCGCAGGGCGGGGGGCGCAGCCTCAAGTCCCCCGTCAAGCCCTGCTGGGGCGGAGGGCATGGCCTCAGGTCACCTGGCCCTGGCACAAGGGCGCGAGGGTGCTAGGGCATAATGACCATTTGCATATTAGCTCTTTATTATATAGGATAGTAATGTGAATATGATTTTTCTTGTTTATTGTCTAACCCTCTCCAATAGGATGTAAACTCCACCAGACCAACTGATTTTTATTTTACTATTACCTTTTCATCATTATATCCTTCATACATAGAAGCTGACTCTATAGCAAGTGCTCAATATATTTTAACTGAATGAATGAGTGAATTAGTGAATGGCAAGATGTAACTCTTCCCAGAATTATTCTCCAAAGTAAGCTGGTGGCATCACACCAGCTGCAGCTCTTTCCATTGTTTCTTGATAGTGGAAATCTCAACTTCTGACCTGATGTTCTGGCATCCATAGAGCAAGGTCACCATTGGATTCATAGGTGTTTCCTCTTGCTCCAAAGAAAGTTGCTGTACACATCATCACCTTAGAAATACCATAGAGGTGCCTGCCCAGAGCAGGAGGAGTGAATCCTGAGCCCCAGCCCAGGCCTCAGCTGGCCCAAGTAAGCAATGACATATAGTTCTTCATGATATTTTCTTATAATCCTTTGTATTTCTATGGTGTCAGTTATTCTCCTTCCTTTCTGATTTTATTTGAGTTTTTCCCTTTTTCCCCTTGAGTATGGTTAAAGGTTGTCAATCTTGTTTATCTTTTAAAGAACTCACTCTTTGTTTTGCTAATCTTTTGTACTTTTTTTCAGTCTCTATGTAATTTATTTCTGCTCTAGTCTTTATTATTTCCTCCTATTACTTTAGGTTTTGTTTGTTGTTCTTTTTCTAGTTCAATTTAGGTGTAAGGTTAGATTGTTTATTTCAGATTTTCCTTGTTTCTTCAGGTAGGCCTACATTGCTATGAATTTCCCTCAGAGGACTGCTTTTGCTGTGTCCCATAGATTTGGGATTGTTGTGTGTTCATTTCCATTTTTCTCAAGATAACTTTTGATTTCTTCCTTGATTTCATTGTGGACCCATTTATTGTTTAGTAATGTTATTCAGCTCCCATGTGTCTGTGTTTTTTCAGTTTTGTTTTCTTGTGACAGATTTATAGTTTTATACCATTGTCATCAAGGAAGATACTTGATATGATTTAATCTTATTGAATGTATTAAGACTTGATTTTTGTTCTAACATGTGGTTTATCCTAGAGAATGTTCCATGTACACTTGAAAAGAATGTATATTCTACTGCTTTGGGGTACATTGCTCTGAAGATAGCAATTAAATTCATCTGGTCTCGTGTGTCATTTGAGGTCACTGTTTCCTTATTGATTTTTTGTCTTAAAGATCTAGCCATTGACGAAAATGGTGTGTTAAAATCCCCTACTAAGACTGTATTATTGTCAATCTCCACCTTTATGTTCTCCAAGATTTGCTTTATATATTTAGGTGCTCCTATGTTGGGTGCATATAGTTTACAAGGGTTATATCCTCTTGTTAGATTGATCTCTTTTGCATTATGTAATGTCCTTCTTTGTCTCCTGATATGGCCTTTATTTTGAAGTCTATTTTGTCTGATATAAGTATTGCTACCCCAGCTTTTTATTCATTCCCTTTTGTATAAAATATATTTGTCCATCCTGGCTGGCATGGCTCAGTGGTTGAGCATTGACCTATGAACCAGGAAGTCACAGTTCAATTCCCAGTCAGGGCACATGACCAAGTTGAGGGCTTGATCCCCAGTGTGAGGCATGCAGGAGGCAGTTGATCAATGATTCTCTCTCATCATTGATGTTTCTATCTCTCTCTCCCTTCCTCTCTGAAATCAATAAAAACATATTTAAAAAAACATATATATTCATCTATCCCTTTACTTTAAATCTGTGTATATCTTTCATTCTGAGCTGGGTCTCTTGTAGACAGCATATATATGGGTCATATTTTCTTATCTATTCAGCTACCCATTCTTTTCACTGGAGCACTTAATCCGTTTACATTTAAAGTAAATATTAATAGGTACTAATTTATTACTATTGTATTCTTTACATCTATGTTCTAATTTTTTCTTTTCTTATTCTTAAAGAAGACCCATTAATATTTCTTGTACTACTGGTTTGGTGGTAACAAACTTCAATAGCTTTTTCTTATCTGGAAAGCTCTTTATTTTGCCTTCAATTTTAAATAGTAGTCTTGCTGGGTAGAGTAATTTTGGTTGTAGGTCCTTGTTATTTATCACTTGGAATATTTCATTCTAATCTCTTCTAGCCTGAAGTTCTTCTGCTGAGAAATCAGCTGACAGCCTTGTGAGAGCTCCCTTGAAGGTAACTGTCTTTCGCTTGCTGCTCTTAACATTTTCTCTTTATCTTTAACCTTTCCAATTTAATTATGATGTGTCTTGGTTTGGGCCTCTTCAGGTTCATCTTGATTGGAACTCTCTGTGCTTCCTGGGGAGGTATGTCATTTTCCTTCACCAGATTAGGGAATTTTTCAGCCATTATTTCTTCAAACAGGTTCTGGTACCCCTATGATGTAGATTTTGTTATGCATGATGTTGTCCGACAGATCCCTTGGACTTTCCTCATTTTTAAAAAATTCTTTTTTCTTTTTGTTGCTCTGCTTGAATGTTTTCTGTTATCTTGTCTCTAAATCACTGATTCACTCCTCTGTTTCTCCTAACCTGCTCTTATTTCCTTCTAATGTATTCTTCATTTCAGATGTTGTATTCTTTGTTTCTGACTGGTTCCTTTTCATGTATTTTATGTTCTTTTTAATGCTTGATGTAGATAAATAAATGGAGTGTTTATACCTAAGGCAATTCCTCACATTTATAGCTCCCTAAATTGAGCCACTGATAGACACCAAACTATGAGGAGTTTGAGATAATACTGTCTGACATTCCCCTGGAATGTAGTCATTCTATGTTCATGGTTAAAGGAATAATGTGTCTTGTTTGACATATTTGAAGAAATCTTTCTGAAACATACAAAGATTCATCCATAGTCTAATCTAAATGATGCATTCATGATACCTAGATATAGAGGCAATAATTCAATTCAATTTGCATAACATACCAAATACAGTAAGCATATTAAACATATCACTAACTTTAGTGATTATTATAAACTTTAAACAAAAGGAAAATCAAGATCCATATTCTACTGAATCTATAATAATAAAATAGTAATATGCAAATTGACTGAACAACTGAACAGCAGAATGACCATCAGGATGACCTTTTGGATGACCATGCTATGACACACACTGGCGCCAGGCCAGCCAAGGTGGGTGTTAATGCGATTGGTCGAGGGGCCCGCCATCACCCCATGATCACCCTGCAGAGGGAGGCCCAGGCCACCAGCCAATGGGGTAATCAATTGGGGGGTCCGTGATTGCCCCAAAGAGGGAGGCCCAGGCCACCCTCTGGGGGCGATCGATGTGGGAAGGAGGGGCTCTGCGATCGATCGCCCTGCAGAAGGAGGCCCAGGCCACCAACCAATGGGGCAATCAACTGGGGGGCTCCCCGATTGCCCCAAAGAGGGAGACCCAGGCCACCCTCTGGGGGCAATCGATGTGGGAAGGGGGGGGCTCCGTGATCGATCGCCCTGCAGAAGGAGGCGCAGGCCACTGGCCAGGGGGCAATTAATGGGGGGGGACTCCATGATCACAACAAAGAGGGAGGCCCGGGCCACCCTCTGCAGGGTCCGGGCCACCCTCTGCAGGGTGATCGAATGGGGGGCTCCACGGAACAGGGGAACTGGGGGTTGTGGTGGCGGACATGGGTGTGGGCGGGGGGTGGGGCGAGGAAGCCGGGGCTGCGAGGGCCCCAGCAGCCAGGGCTGCAAAGGCCTACCCTTGCATAAATTTCATGCATTGGGCCTGTAGTTATGATATAATGGGTTTTCATTAAAAAATCAGACTGTTTAATTTCCATCACAGGGAAGTCTCTTTGTGTTGTTTTTATGTATCAAATTCTACTTAAATATAAAACAGAACAGTCTCAATCAGTGCTTGAATGGGTGATTGGGCAGGAAAGATATTGTTCACAACTTGCTCCAATGATCTCAGAGTCTCTAAGTTTGTAAAAAAGTTTATGAGTGAGAAAAGCAATTCTGACAATTCTGCTGCTTTGATGAATAAACTCAATGGGCTCCATCTGCCACTAATTTTTGCTTTTACTTTGCACAGGAGCAATCCCCATCTATCGTTCACTTAAACAACATTTAAGTTTTTCATTAAAATATAAATGAAAAACACTATTCCTTCAAGTGTCAAAAGTTTAACAATATAAATACTGTCTGGTAGATTTGTACTAACTTGTAATTTTAAGTATGTTTATTTTTATTTCCTCACTTAGGATAGAAATTGGTTGTGTTATTCCCATCAAGTAGCTTTAAAGACTTAAATTATTTTCTAAATTTAAAGAATATCTATTTTTCCATCATCCTGACATATGCATGTCACTTTGAAAACATATTTTTTTCAAGTACTTCAGTTCCTGATATGATTCTAATTGTGTGATCTTCTCACAAATTAATTCCTTGAAAATGCAGGGATCAGCTATGATTCATAAACTTAAAGTAAACAAAGTTGAGTCAGAATAGGCATCTTTCCCTGGCTGGAGTGGCTCAGTTTTTTGAGCATTGTCCTATGCACCAGGGGTCACTGGCTCAATTCCTGGTTGAGGCACAAGTCCAAGTTGTGGGCTCCATTCCTGGCTTAGGACGTGCAGGAGGCTCCATCTGCCACTAATATTTCTCTCTATCTTTCCCTTTTCCTTCCTCTCTCTCTAAAATCAATAAACACACACACACACACACACACACACACATAATTAATTTCAGAGAGAAAGGGAGAGGGAGAGAGAGATAGAAACATTAATGATGAGAGAGAATCACTGATCGGCTGCCTCCTGCTCGCTCCTCACTGACCAGGTAGGTATCAAACCGTGACATCCTGGTTGGGCAAAAAAACATTTTTTTTTAAGTAAAGAATAAGCATTTTAGCCTTGGCTAGTGTTTCTAAGTGGAGCATCAGCCACACACTGAAAGGTTTCAGGTTGAAGTCCCAATTAAGATCACAGACCTGTGTTGCAGGTTCAATCCTCAGCCCCGGTCAGGGCACTTGCAGGAGGCAACCAATCAATGTGTCGCTCTCACATCAATATTTCCCTTTCTCTCTCTCTCTCTCTCTCTCTCTCTCTCTCTCTCTCTCTCATTTCCCTCCCTTCCTTCCACAGTCTCTCTAAAAAAAAAAAAATCAATGGAAAAAATATCCATGGAAAAGGATTAACAAACAAACAAAAAGAACAGGTATCTTACTATAAAATAATTTATAAATCTGTACATATATCAACTCATTTAAATATTAATTGGATATTTGATAAAATGTAAGTTACCACATAAGGTGTTAGAAATATAAACATTGATGAGATCATAATTTAATTTAAAAAAAATAACATTAGCCCTAGTTGGTCTGGCTCAGAGGTTAGAGCATCAGCCTACGGACTGAAGGGTCCCGGGTTCAATTCCGATCAAGGGCACATACCTTGGTTGCAGGCTTGATACAGGGCATGTATAGGAGGTAACCAATTGATTTGTCTCTCTATCTCTTCCCCTCTCTTCCACACTCTCTAAAAATCAATGGGGGGAAGGGGGCGGGGAATATCCTCGGGTGAGAATTAACAAAAAAGGAAAAAAAAGAGAAGTAACATTATCATGATTTTTTTTGTCTGTCATAGTACTATAATACCAATATGAATAAAATATCATGGGACTTCAGATTCAAGATGGTAAACAGAGCAACTAAGTTGATCTTCTCTTCCTCCCAAGATACATTTGGAATTATAGTAAAATAAATCATATCAACCCACAAGAACAGAGAGAATGAGAGGAGACCAGCAACAAAAGACAGATTTAAACAAATTTTTGGAAGATGAAACAAAGATTAATTAAATTGTTCTGAATGGTAAAGGTCAGAGGGTGATATGGGGCTAAAAGAAGAGGACATTTTGGTCTATTTAGATAATATCTGACTTCTTCATCCTCATATAGAAAATTCACAGCAGTGAGATCTCCCTCTTCATAACAGTCAGGGGAGTGGTTTACAAATAGCTGAAAATACTGACAAGTTTAAGTAGAAAAAGAATTTATTAAAGAATTTGGGGTACTTCACAGAACCTCAGCACGGGCCAGAAAACCCAACTAATAAAGCACATAGCCAAAAACTACACCCAAAATCCCATGTAGATTGCTCTCCAAATTCCGGCCTGCCACCACACCAAGACACCACATGTTAAGACTGAAATCTCAATGTCTACTACATCTGAGTTCCTCTGAGCTCATCTGCTCTTTCATATCCCACACTTCTCATCTAAAATCTGGCATGAATGCCTATAATTGGTAGAGCCTAGTTCACAGTCTATATCCAGGCAGTAAGGCAACCTGGGAAAGTATGGATTTATAAAGCAGAGAATTCCCCAAACATAGGCAAAATATTCAAAGATGGCCCCAAAAGGAAATGGTTGTAGGAAGGTGGGACTGGAGGTAACTCTGTACATAATATGATCCTGAAGCTGCAGAAAATAAAACAAAACACAGAATGGAACAAGGAGGGAAAAAGGAAGTAACAGCTCAAACTTGAAGCCACTATTCCAAATAAGAATATGAGTTCAGAGGATTTCAAAGAATGAAATAGAGCCTAAAAAATAAAGAGATTAAGTTAAAAAAAAAACCTGAAAATTAAGAATATAATGAAGAAGACCCATATTTCCTCTCCCAATAAGAAAATAGGAAGGTAATTGAAAGACACTTTATAGAAATTCCTGATCTAAATATGAACCAAAATAAAATATGGCATAAATTTGTGCAAATGCTGGATTTAAAGAATCCATTTGAAAAATCAATATTTTGAATAGCAAAAAGTGATTTGCAACACACCCCAATTTATTGATTTTTCAATTGTTTTGGTTCAACCGATAGACAAAAAATGAAATAATTAATTAATTACAATACTGACATAAAATATTATCAATATTCTCACCATAATTGTCAACTTTGGGTGGTATAATTATATAAGGAAAGATAGTTGGAAGGCAAAGGGTTAAATATCCCAACTTCATGAAGTAGGAGGTCAAGAGAAACTATAGTTAATGGAACAAGAAATAGTGGTGGGAATTACCAATCATAATAATAAAAGGCCAAGAGGTGTCACAACCAAAATGACCAAACAACTGGTCGCCATGAGGTGGCATTGACCACCTCAGCCTGGGTCGGTGGGTGGTGGTGGTGGCCTGAGCGAAGCAACCCGGGTCCCAGGTGCCTGGCCGAGGCAGGAGCAAAGCAGCCCGGGTCCTGGGTGCCAGAGGGAAGCTGTTGCCAGCAGCCAGGGGAAGAGAGGCCTATTCTTGCATGAATCTTTGTGCATCGGGCCTCTAGTGTACCAATTAAAGAGCTCATAAAATTAATGTAATTAATGTAGAAGAAGGAGAAAGAAAGAAGGTGAAATTAATAAGCTAAATTCTCTTCTACCATGGTATCTGTTAAATGAAAAGAATAGCAAAAGCAATCCGTATAAGCATATTATTTTAGCCCTAGAAAGGTAGCCACAGGTCTAAGAACCAAAACCAGAAATGGTTCAAGTTAGTTGTTCCCACGACCAGGGCTCTCGTAGTGAGGGTAGTGGGCTTGGGCACTACAGTTGTTAATTGCATTTGGGTTTTGTAGCCATATGCATAGATTATTTTCATGCAAAAATTATTATTTAGTCCTTTTAATTAAATAAAGTGTTACAAAATTTCAGAGAAAATAGCTACTATCAAAGTCCAAGGGGCCAACAATATTTCACAGAAGTGAAATTTTAGTTGAACTCCAAGAAATACAAAGGAAGAGAATATAGTATTGCATTTCTTCTATTTTACTAGTAAGATTCACAATATTTTCACTCCTTTGATAGCAGGCTCTCTGCTAAAATCAATGCTATCTTACAATCACCAATGGCCTGCTAGCAGCTGTGATTTAGTTGTCATTGACTGCATGGGGCACTTGCCTCATTACAGACTGGACAATTTTAACCCATCAGTATTTTGGTCAACAAACCATTTACGTAAAGACCATTTAATGAAGCCCTGTATATTATCTAGAAACCTTATGTTGACATCTTATGGTAATATCAATAAAGAGCCAAAATGGGCCAACCTAGAAGAAAATTTCAGAAACAATAGTGAAGCATTCTTTTATGAAGTGCCACGTCACAAATATTCTTGATAATCCAGAGTATGATATTGTTAGGGAAAACATTGACATCAACAACACTGAGTTGCAAAGTGATTAAAAAGAAAACCAGATTCTGAATATAAAAAAGAATTCCTTAACCAATTTCTTTGATTTGTGCTTTCTTATGAAAGTAATAGGATTTAAACAAAAAAAAATCTTCATTTAAATAATTCTAAAAGAGCTCTCTCAGTAGGTAGAAAATAATTCTAAAAGGTGAGAAAGCATTGTGAAATAGTTAAATAGGCAGAGCTCTTTCTTTCTTAACAGTACAAAAACAATGATTTATCTTAAAAATCCACAATGTCTAGATTTAAAGAATCACAACTACCTAGAGAGAGTGTTAATTAGAAGAAATTAGAGAGACTTACTTCTAGTTTGGGGAAATTATAACAGATCCCAAAGATGAGTGAAGATTTAACTGCCCCTTTGAAGAATGGGGAGGATATGAAGCATATTGTAAATACAGTGGGGCCTTGACTTACGAGTTTAATTCGTTCCATGACGGAGCTCGTAACTCAAATTATTCGTATGTCAAATCTTAAAGTGAACGAGTGAGACACGTGATGCTGGGCTGAAGTTGTGGCGTTCACTGTGACGTTCGCTGCGCCAACTAGTGGTGGGGTATCTGAAGCTGGCTCGTAACCCGAATTTTAGCTCGCAACTCAAAGCAAAAAATCGGCCGAGAGACGGCTCATATCTCAAAAAACTCGTTAGTCAGGACACTCGTAAGTCAAGGCCCCACTGTACTATAAAAAAAGATTCAAGATCAACCAAAGAATATCAATAAAACACAACAGGAACTCCTCTGAGAACTGATTTGCAAATTTGGAATTAAAAGACCAAGAAGCCACTTGTCCAAATGTCTGCTTTTTATGGAAAGAATATTTTTACATCCTGTTTGTTCTGTGCAAAACCCTTTCTCCCCCAAATCAAACCTGTGACTAGCAGTGTTGTTGCAAGATACTCAGGCCACTAGAGAAATACCCAGCTACCTCCTAGGTAGGTCTAATATAATAAGTATGTTAAAATTCTAAGAGATAACATTTTAATAATATAACAGCCAACTGCAACTCTTGGGAGCTTATGAATGTGTCAATATACTTTCTATCTATTTACTCTATGTGTGTTTATAATTTACTAGTATTTTCTCTTTCGTCTCCTAAATGCTAACCAGTTTGGTTCAGACATTTAGTTGGTGTATACAAAAATCTAATTATTTTATTATCTCATGTTTATAGTTTCTTAATTTTCATAGGTTTAGACACCCAGATAATACCTGCTAGTTAAAGTAAAATGAGAATATATAATTCTAAGGAAAACTAAGTTGTCCTATGCCTTCACAAAACAGATATTTGGTAACAGCTGTTCTTAAACATGAGTTCACATTTTTAAAGCCCATTATAATACTACTAGAGGCCCAATGCACAAAATTCGTGCAAGGGGCTCAGCCCTTGCAGCAGCCCCGGCTGCCTCATGGCCCGGCCCCCACCCATTAGTTGTTCCAGAAGGTCATCTCAGAAGGTCGTTCTGGAAGGTCATTCTGCTGTCCAGTCTAATTAGCATATTAGCTCTTTATTATATAGGATTATAGAAGCTCCTGAGTATCCCTATTTGACTCAAACCTTTAACTATTACACAGCACAGATAAACACTTATATATCCGTGTCCAGCACGGCTAAAGAGCGGTCCGGTTCCTGAGTAGGGGCAACGGGGGGTTGGGGGGGAGGATTGAGAAAATGAAAGAGACAGACACAACTACAGTAGGAAAAGCTGGGACTGGGTGGGACCACTGTCCTCTGATGGAGAGACAGGGACCCAGAGTCAATACAGTGTGTTCATTTTATACAGCAAAAACCAGGAAGTTTTACTAAAGGTCAAGACAAAGGAGATTATGTGCATTCTTGGGTGGGCCCAAGTCATATTCATTCCTGGTGCTTGGCTGGATTTAGATAAGGAAACCCAACCCCTGGTGCCTGGGTTGAAGGTCAAGCTGACAACACTCCTGCCTCTGGCAAGGTATGTTTCCAGGATGTGGCTCTGCCAACGTCACTGGATTCAGCTGACAATAATTAAAGAAATGTTCATGTGCCTTCCCAGGCACTCTCTACATCTCACCCTTTTTTTGTTTTTAAGCTATTATAATAAAAGTAAAACGTAAATATCAAGAACAATGCTCTGACTATTAAAATAATAACAAAACAATGCCAATGCAACACAGCAATAAGAGAGAAATCAAACTACAGAAATGTTAACATTTTTAGGTACTAAATGAAAGTTACTTTTGTTGCTGGTGTATATTTACTCAGAGTCCTCGGACTTGGCTGCACAAGACTTTACAGAAGACTGGCAGCTAACCATTGCTAGCATAGCCAGAAACATGGTTGAGGAAGTAGCTTCCACTTCTTGCTTTTCTACTATCTGCTGGGCTTCAGTTGTTAACTTCTTCAAATGACCCCATGTTGGCACCTCAGTCCCTTGGGTAGCCTTCAGTTTTCTTCTTCCACTTTGCTGTCATTGGGGCAACTCTCAGTCTTTTGAACAAAGGAACAAGGAGCTTCTCTGGGTCCATTGCGGTGACACACGTAATGCTCTGGCACCCAATTTGGCTGCACTGCTCCTTCTGGAAAGATACAAAACACAACCTCTTCCCCACATCATTACTGAATCTGGTAAAACTTGTCTGGTTTGTGCATCCTTCCACTGGGCTAACTTGGCGGAGGCTATTGTACAGGAGGCCTGATGCCTTTCAGCTGCTGTACGACCCTCTGCATTGCAATTCAAAAAATTTAAAGTATAAAGAGCATGACTGAGTTTGCTTTGAGGTGACACATAACATCCGTCTCTCCCTTTTTGTTTTAGTAATTGCATTTTAAGAGTACGATTGGCTCTTTCCACTATTACTTGACCTTGAGGATTATAAGGAATACCAATTTTATGACAAATTTGATATTGCTGACAAAAGTGCTGAAAAGAAGAACTAGCGTATGGGGGTCCATTATCTGTTTTTAGCTCTAAGGGAGGTCCTATGACTGGAAAAGCTGCTAGGCAGTGGTTAATTACATGCTTTGCACATTCCCCTGTTTGGGGAGTAGCAAAAATGAAGCGTGAGCATGTATCTATGGAGACATGGACCCACCGAAATCTGCCAAATTCAGGTATATGAGTGACAGCCATTTGCCAGATTTGATTAGGTTTAAGTCCTCAGGGATTTACCCTAATGCTGGCACAGGGAGGTGGATAACACACTGAGGGCACTGCTTGACAACTTGGCGAGCCTGCTCTTGGGAAATATGAAATTCCTTGTACAAGGCAAAGGCATTTTGATAACGTAGGGCATGCAAGGCCTGCATCATGGAAAATGGAATGACTTCCTCTACTGAGGCAATGAGGTGATCTGCTTCTTCATTACCTGCAGGGACCCGGAAGGCCAGAATGGAATCTAATATAGCCAATAAAACATGGAAATTGTCATTCTCAAACAACCTTTTGAAGGCTGAAAAATAAATGAAAGAGTTCCTCCGAATTAGTGTGCCCTATAGTAGCTGTTTCAATATTTTTGGCCATACTTACCACATAAGCACTATCACTATAGGTTGATGGGCTCCATAGCAAAATATGTCAAGGCATAAATAAGAGCTTGTATTTCTACTCATTGTGCTGAAATATAAGGGGTTTGTTGCAGTAGATCCAATCTTTCCAGAACTGGATCCAACTGTAAAAATGGTTAATGCCTGAAGAATAACATCTCCTTTGATGTGGCAGCTAATACCATTCCCTGAACGTAGGCTGGTCCAATATCAGCACAAACACGGATAAAATGCTTCCATAATAAGTAATCTCCAGGTGAGAGACAAGCCTCTGCAACAATATTAAGCCTCTGGTAACCTTCCACTATTAGTTCCCCTGAACATTATTTAACCTAGAGTGTGGACAGTAAATGACACTAACTGGATTTCTGCTATCAGTTTTTTTTTTTTTAGTATATAGACGTAAGTTTTGGTTAGGGAGGCAAAATGCAAACTATTCACCTTTAAGGATCCTTGGTTTAGGGAAGATAGGATTTGCTAGATGGCCCCAAACTGCTTGGCATTCATATTTTAGATGGTTGCAAACTGCTGTTACATGTGAGTCACGAAATTAGAAAAAATAATTGTCTTTATATACACTTAATAAAAACTTTGTTAGGATTCCTAAGTATATTGAATAAATTTGTCATTTCTCCCATAGAGATTTCTAGATAAGGTCTTAACTAATTAATGTCCTCTAATAACCTTTACAAGTCATTTAGGGTCTTGAGACAATCCTTTCGTATTTCTACCTTCTGAGGCCTAATATATTGATTTTTAAGTACAGTTCCTAGGTATTTGAAGGGCATTTTCCACTATATTTTTTCCTAGAGCAATCTCTAAGCCACATTTAGGGGGTTTCTTTTAAAACCTTTTACTTTCTTTTAAATGGAACAACCAACTTGGTTGTTTTTTCAGAAAAACTAGGAGAGAGACATGCTGGCCAATACTGCAATATATACATCTCAAGTAAAGTAACTTTCTTTTTCTTTATGGTGTCTCATTAATGGTGAGTTTTAATGCCCAAATAATAACTTTTTAGTTTACTTTGTAAATAGTAGTGGAAGAGATTTTAAGATTTCTCCTTTTAAATTTACTTTTAAACAATATTCTTTTTGCAAATTTTACTGTGGACTTTGTTAGAACCAATTGCTTATATGTATTTAAACAGAACATAGTTATTAATTTTTATTTGATAATGCTTCCCACGTGATTTCAAGTATATTAGATCGGCCTAATTGAGTTCAAAAATATTTCTTTTAAGAGGAGAGAATGCATCCTTGAATCATTTCAGGGCCCTTGAAATGTCCCAAAGGTATCTCTCAGTTAAAGTCTTGAAATTTAACTTGGAAAGTCTATCAAATATACATAACCCAAAGATTATATTACACATTTCAGACATCAATTAAATTAAAACTGGTCTTAACATTAAAATTTGGTTCAGACCATAGAATTAATCCTTATCCTCTAATTAGGCCAACAAAATACTATTTCCTAGGTTGAAATTCCACCACATGCAATACACATAAGGCTCACAATACACTCCAAACCGGCAATCTCTCCAGAGAAAACACAAGAACCATTTCTCTCAAAGATGAACCTCCATACTCCATGCACTCTGCCATCACATCCATACAATTTCTCCCAACCTAACCTGAGCTCCAAACTTCCAGAAGCCTCAAACTCTAGCCGGCAAGACAAACACCTAGCATTTCTCAAATTAGCAACATATCCACATCTCTAAGGATATATTTCAAACAAAACACAAGGCACACTCAATTAATAGATTCAATTCTATTCTCTAGATTCTTCACACGAGGCAAACTCAGACTGACGTTTCAGTACCTTGTCATTTTAAAATACCTAGATATTTAGCCATGTTCCAAAGTCCTTAAGTTACCAGGACTTTGGAAAACTATGTGTAGTCATATATATTTACCACTGAAAAAGATTGACCATATACCTTTCATTTTAGTTATGTATATTTTGCCTTAACAACTTTGATTTTAAAGTCAATTATTATTACCCAAGGCATTTTCTTTGGCAAATTCTGTAACAGAGATAACTTACTGACTTTCAGTGGCTTTAATGTTAAAGTATTATTTTATTTTTCTTTATAAAAACAGGAGTGCCCCAGGACCTGTGAGGCAACCTTGGAATGCAGTCCATTATTATTCAAGAACTACCCTTTTTATGGAAACACTAATCTTGTTCCCCAAATACAGCCTTGTGTCATTTTTGCCATCTTTTAAAGAAAACCAGTCTTGGGGTTTATTCTATAGCATCGTGAAGAGATATGGGACTCAGTTCAAGAGCCACCCCAAATCAGGTGGGGCACGCCATTTCTCTTAATCTAGCCTTTATCTCGTCATGAGTACAGAAATTCTAGACAAATCCCTAAATTGTGAGAAATGTCTCATCTATCCAAATTTCAAATGATGGACTGGGAAATAAAAACATGGCAAAAATGAGACTTTTAATAACACTCGCGGGAGTGGGCATCCATTTTACAGGATTACCAAAAAACTAGTCAATGGGCTGGGGCCTTTTTTAGTTACTTCCTTCTGTCTAGAAATTCTCTTAGAACCTGTGTTATCGGCCACCTGTACCGCTCATCCATTTACATGCTTCACGTCCCCAGGGCTGGCCTGCACGTGTTTATGCGTCACAGGCATGCTTGGAATTGACTGGCCTTTGCTTAAACTTCCCTGGGTTGCAATTTTTACAGATTTTACACTCTCAAGTTAATCTTAGAATCTTAAAATTTTAACACAGCACAATAAAAAATCATAAAGCAGAGAAAAGCAGATTAAAGTTACAATACAGACGCATAGAAAGAAATTTAACTAGCTAAGAGTTTCTGGTGGCCTGGGAGGGAAAGAAAAAGATTTTTTTAAAAAAATATATTTTATTGATTTTTTACAGAAAGGAAGGGAGAGAGATAGAGAGTTAGAAACATCGATGAGAGAGAAACATAGATCCGCCGCCTCCTGCACACTTCCCACTGGGGATGTGCCCGAAACCAAGGTACATGCCCTTGACCGGAATCGAACCCGGGACCTTTCAGTCTGCAGGCCGACGCTCTATCCACTGAGCCAAACGGGCAGGGCAGAGAAAGATTTTTAAAGATGAAGAATTAATTATTGGCATTTGCTGAGAAATTCATGTAATCCTTTCTACTTGGTTCAGCCCCGTACAAGTAGTTTGAGCCTCCAGCAAAATGAAATATGAAGTCACTTTCGGCCAAGTACCTGCATCCAGCCATAAAGGCTGGGCAGCTGCGTGCAAAACCTTTCTTATCATCTGAGTCATCCCGCTAACAGTGACGCTTGTCCCGCTCTGCCTCAAACACTAGCTCCTGCTCATAATTACGAGGTAAACCTTTTTCAGGTGGGCTCTTGACTGTGGTCGCAGGAGCGACAAGCGGAGGCGGAAGAGGCACAGAAGGGGGAAGTGGTATTTTTAGAGATTCACACCCCTCCACTGTAGGCTGTAAAGCCGTGGCTACACCCTGCTTAGACATTCTTAAACTCTCCTGTGCTGGATCAAGGCAATCACAAATTAAAGACCATAGTGTAGGAATAGGAATCCTCTCTGGACCTTCTGCTGTGTATTGGTCACGCAACTGCTTTTCGACCTTTTCCCATGTTTGAAAGTTGACAGTTCCCTCTTCATAAAACCAAGGGCAAGTTTCATTAACAAAACATAAGTAATCAAGAATCTGACTACACTTAACAGAGCATCCTCAAGCTTTGAGCACAGTTTTAAGCATTTGAGGGTAGAGGTCTCTTTCCTGAGGCCCTGAATATCCCATGTTTTACACCCAGTTCTTACAACAATCCACTCCTTACCTTACTTCTTTAATTTGTTGCACGGTGCACTTCTCGGAGTGACCCCCGCGCCTGACTTTTGTGCCCCAGTATTCAGATCCCTGGATCCGGGTGCCAGATATAAATTTTTCTCTCTTTTCCGTGTCCAGCGCGGCTAAAGAGTGGTCTGGTTCCTGAGTAGGGGCAACCGGGGATTGAGAAAATGAAAGAGACAGACACAAATACAGTAGGAAAAGCTGGGACAGGGTGGACCACTGTCCTCTGATGGAGAGACAGGAACCCAGAGCCAATACAGCGTGTTTATTTTATACAGCAAAAACCAGGAAGTTTTACTAAAGGTCAAGACAAAGGAGATTATATGCATTCTTGGGTGGGCCCAAGTCGTATTCATTCCTGGTGCTTGGCTGGATTTAGATAACGAAATGCAACCCCTGGTGCCTGGGCTGAAGGTCAAGCTGACAACACTCCTGCCTCTGGCAAGGTATGTTTCCAGGACGTGGCTCTGCCAACGTCACTGGATTCAGCTGACAATAATTAAAGAAATGCTCATGTGCCTTCCCAGGTGCTCTCTACATCTCACCTTTTTTTTTTGTTTTTAAGCTACTATAATAAAAGTAAAACTTAAATATCAAGAACAAAGCTCTGACTATTAAAATAATAACAAAACAATGCCAATGCAACACAGCAATAAGAGAGAAATCAAACTACCTACATGTTAACATTTTTAGCTACTAAATGAAAGTTTCTTTTGCTGCTGGTGTATATTTACTCAGGGCCTCGGACTTGGCTGCACAAGACTTTACAGAAGACTGGCAGCTAACCAATGCTAGCATAGCCAGAAACATGGTTGAGGAAGTAGCTTCCACTTCTTGCTTTTCTACTATCTGCTGGGCTTCAGTCATTAACTTCTTCAAATGACCCCATGTTGGCACCTCAGTCCCTTAGGTAGCCTTCAGTTTTCTTCTTCCGCTTTGCTGTCATTGGGGCAACTCTCAGTCTTTTGAACAAAGGGACAAGGAGCTTCTCTGGGTCCATTGTGGTGACACACGTAATGCTCTGGCACCCAATTTGGCTGCACTGCTCCTGCTGGAAAGATACAAAACACAACCTCTTCCCCACATCATTACTGAATCTGGTAAAACTTGTCTGGTTTGTGC
>NW_005871111.1:4246603-4264326 GCF_000147115.1 Myotis lucifugus | reverse complement strand
ATAAAACATATTAAGTGTTCACAATATTAAAAAAGATTGAAACTCCCCATTTCACTGCACTTAAATTTGACCAATTTTTATTACATCTCTAGCATTTCTGTCTCTGATATTTCTTATACTCACTAAAATTCGCTGGAAAATATTAAAATTGCATTAATCACATCTTTAAGCTTGCATGTCAGATTCAAGAGTTATAGAGCATATATATTTGGTTTTCATGTTGAAGCCAATCAGAAGTATGAGGATAACCCTAACACAGAACTATTTTAAAAGGTTGTTAAGTATGTAAATATGTACCTTAAAACAATATCTCCCCAATAAAACCCTTCAGAAGCAGAAACATAGTAACTCAAGAGAGTCACTCCAGTTGATGAGAGCTTCAATTCATCAGGAATATATAATTTTAAATGTATATATATAAATTATAATATAACCTAAAAATAACATATTACAATGTAGCTTCAAAATATATAATGTAAAAACTCAGAGAGTACTATAGAAAAAAGGCAGAAGTCCACATAGATGGTGGGATATTTTAACACACTATCCTAAAGAATGAATGAAATAAGCAAAACAATAGATACACAATATATGAGGATATATGAGTTGGGAACAACACTAACAAATGACACTGGGACAACATTAACAAATTTGACACACATTGAACTCTGCTCCCCCAAAATGCAGACAAAATATTATTTTCAAGGACCAATGTTGCATTTACAAAAACTGACTATACACAAAGATAGAAAGCATGGTACAAACAGAACCAAAGGACTAAAATCAGACAGACCACATTCTTTGACCACAGAGTTTTTAAGACAGAAATAAATAGCAAAAAATATAACTGCACAAATGCCACATGTTAGGACATTTTTAAAAAATCTTCTGAGCAAATGACTAAACAAAAATAGATAAAATTAAAAACAATATATATTTTAAACTGATAATATTTTTTTACAAAGGCTTCTCAAAATTATTTCATGCAGATTAAGGATTCCTTAAAGGGAAATTTCAAATAATTTTTAAAAATTCCAAAAATAAGAAAGGCCAAAAATTAATGAGCTATCATTCATCTTGAGATGTTAGAATAGAACAGAAGAAAATTCAAAGAAAGTAAAATGGAGAAAATAAAGATAAAAGTTGCAGTTAATAAAATAGAAAATAAGATTCAACATAGCAGCAAAATAGGTAGAAACTGCACTCATCTCCTCCCAGAACTGACCTGGAAGTACAACTAAGATATAGAGCAATCAACCAGGATAGCCAACTGAAGACCAGCTGAAAAGAAGCCGTATAAATAAGGATTTACAAAAGAGACCACATTGAGACTAGTAGGAAGTATGGAGACACAAAAAGGACTGGCCCTGCTCCCACAGGCAGCAGTTGAGATTCTGGAGGCACCCCCTGAGAAGTGTGGGGTCTCATGCCCAAACTGGGCTCCACAGCCCAGAGCATCAGAGCCAAGAAGAGAGACCCACGTAACATCTGGCTGTGAAAAGCAGCAGGGCTTCTCTCGGGCAGAGAGAGATGAGAGTCTGCTAGAAAAATAGGAACCCCCTTACAGGGTCAACATATAAAATCTCTTTTGCAGCCACTCACCCTGGGCTCTGACAGAATGAGGGCAGAGCAGGCTACAATTGTATGAGAAGAAACTGGGATTCTGGGGAGAGAGCTGAGAAAACAACTTCCAGGATATCTATGCTGAGTCGTTCTACAACACCATAGATGCCATCTTTCTTGGGTTGAGCTTGCCCTTCCATACAGCATCAGCCTGGGGGAAAGCAATAGCCCCACCCTGCAGACACTCTGTTGACCCATCTTGCAGAGCTTCTGTCCTGCTGAGGAGTGAGAGGCCTGGGATGCGGTATAGAGGTCTGGGCAGACTCAAGGGATGTTAGTGACTGAGTTGTGTGGCTTTCCTGTGAACCTGACTGGTGCCTCTTCTTCACGGTAGAACTTCTGAGCTCCCAGGGGCCCCAACCTCATGACTTTTGGAGGTTCCACCCTGCTGAGCCCTGGGCAGAATCCAGGACAGTCTGAGGTGTGTGGCTCAGGGATGGAAGCCATAGCCCCGCAAATCCCCCAAACCTGACCAGCATTTCCTCCTCTCCTGACTCCCAGTGGCCCCTCCCTGCTGGGATCAGACTCCTGGCAGAATCTGGGACAGACTATGTTGTGTGGTCCTAGAACAGAGGATATTTTTTTTATCTCACACCTGATCAGTAGAGAGTCTTCTTTTCACACGGACAAATTTTGGTCTGGTTAGGCCTGATAAACTTTGCTGGCCTCATCCTGACTACTCTCTGAAACCCCAACCCACACAAAGGCGTGCAAGTACCCACTGGGTGGCAGCTAGACTTGGTAAACCCTAGGACATTTGCTGAGGGACCCCAGACCCAGTTCTGGCACCAAGGCTGAACCCATATAGATATGAAGAACACCTCTCACTCCTACCTAGTAACTCACTGTGAACCTATTGCATGCAATTTAAGTACTGCCAGAGTTTCTTTCAGTGGCTGAGTCTAATAGGCAGCTGGCAGGTGGGGGCAAACAGAAGTGGACCTAGGGCAGTGATGGCGAACCTTTTGAGCTAGGCGTGTCAGCATTTTGAAAAACCCTAACTTAACTCTGGTGCCGTGTCACATATAGAAATTTTTTGATATTTGCAACCATAGTTAAACAAAGACTTATATTTTTGATATTTATTTTATATATTTAAATGCCATTTAACAAAGAAAAATCAACCAAAAAAATGAGTTCGCATGTCACCTCTGACACGCATGTCATAGGTTCGCCATCACTGACCTAGGGGCTCCTAGGGACTTTTGCTCACCTGCCCCCAGGTCCAGTGCTGGTAAAGCAAACATTGATGCACAGCTTGACCCTTCCCACACACACACAGGCCCAGAAGAGGCAGCCACAAACTGTGAATCACTTTGTAGCTCCAAACAGCGTCAGTCACAGGCAGAGTCTGACATTGACCTGCATCAGAATCATTCCCAAGAGGCCCCAGAATCAACACACCCAATGGCCAGCTTCAGACAACAAAGAGCAGTATTCAGTTTAGGTTTACAATCAACATATCCAAAGAGATATATCAGCAGGTACCACACCTTGCTGAGGCAACTTCCTCTCTATGTGGTCAGCACCTGCACAGCAGCTAGAACATTGTGGTTGGGGTTGATCCTCACATTCATCCAGCCTGAGGGTTGATTCCATACATGTATGGGTAAATAGCAATCAAGATTCAAACGGAGGACCCACATAACTCACATAAAGGACATTTCTAAAGCACCCAACACAGGTGATCAAGGACACTGAGCCACAGGGTCCCACAAGACACCTACTACACATAAGGCCACTCTACCTAGACTGAGAATCATAGCAGATAAAACTAACTCATAGAAACAAACACAAAGGCAGCCAAAATGGTGAGACAAAGAAACATGCACCAAATGAAAGAACATGAGAAATCACTAGAAAAAGAGCTAAATGAAATGGAGGCAAGTTTACCAGATATAGAGTTCAAAAGAATGGCTATAAGGATGCTCAAGTCTCAGGGGAAGAATGGATGAAATCAATGAGAACTTAACCAAAGAGATAGTAAACATAAAAAGGGATATAGAAACCATAAAAAAAGAACCAGTCAAAAATATCTGAAATAAAGAATACACTAGAGGGAATAAACAGTGGTTGGATGAAGCAGATAATTCAATCAGTGATTTGGAAGACAAGGTAGAAAAAACATCCAATCAGAGCTGCATAAAGAAAAAAGAATTTTAAAAATATAAGAACGTTTAAGGGAACTTTGGTACAACATGAAGAGTAACAACATATACACACAAAAGTACAAGAAGGAGAAGAGAGAGAACAAAGGATTGAGAAACTGTTTTTGAAGAAATAATGACTGAAAATGACCCTAAGACACACAAGCCCAGGAAGCACAGAGATTCCCAAACAAGATGAACCCAAAAAGCCCCTCACCAAGACACATCATAAGACACATCATAATTAAAATGGCAAAGGAGAGAATCTTAAAAATACCAAGAGAAAGACAGTAAGTTATAAAGGAGCTCCCATGAGTTTATCAACAAAACCATTTCAGGCCTAAAGAGATTCACATGAAACATTTAAAGTCATGAAAAACAAAGACCTACAACCAAGACTACTTTACCCAGCAAGGCTATCATTTAAAATTGAAGGAGAAATAAAGAGCTTCCCAGACAATAAAAAGCTAAAGGACCTCATTACCACCAAACCAATAGTACAAGAAAGGTTAAAGAGCCCTCTTTAAGGAGAAGAACAAGACAGAGAAGGAAGAGAAGAAGGAGGAGGAGGAGAGAGGAACATGGATATAAAGAATAAAATGGCAATAAATAAGTACCTATCAATAATCACCTTAAATGTAAATGGTTTAAATGCTCCAATCAAAAGACATAGGATAGCCGAATGGGTAAGAAAGCAAGATATATATATATATATATATATATATATATATATATATATATATGCTGTCAACAAGAAAACCACCTCAAAACAAACAGACTAAAAATAAAGAGATGGGCCGAAACCGGTTTGGCTCAGTGGATAGAGCGTTGGCCTGCGGACTGAAAGGTCCCAGGTTCGATTCCGGTCAAGGGCATGTACCTTGGGTGCGGGCACATCCCCAGTAGGTGATGTGCAGGAGGGCAGCTGATCGATGTTTCTCTCTCATCGATGTTTCTAACTCTCTATCCCTCTCCCTTCCTCTCTGTGAGAATCATAAAAATATATATATATAAAAAAAAAAAAGAGATGGAAAAAGGTATTTCATGCACATGGAAATGAAATAAAAGCTGGAGTAGCAATACTACAAACAAAGGCTATGGTAAAAGACAATGAAGGACATTACATAATGATAAAGGGAGCAATCCAACAAGAGGCTATAACCCTTGTAAACACTTAAGCACCCAACATAGGAGCACCTAAATATATAAAGCAAATCTTGATGGACATAAAGTGAGAAACGACAGTAATACATTCACAGTAAAGGACTCTAACACCCTATTGACATCAGTGGATGGATCTTTCAGACAGAAAATCAACAATGAAACAACGACCTTAAAGGACACACTAGATAAAATGGATTTAATAGATATCTTCAGAGCATTTCACCCCAAAGTAGCAGAATATACATTATTTTCAAGTACACATGGAACATTTTCCAGAATAGACCACATGTTAGAACACAAAACATTTCTCAATAAGTTTAAAAAGATTAAAGTCATATTAAGCACCTTCTCTGACCATAATGGTGTAAAAATAAAAATCAATCACAAGAAAAACACAAAAACACATGGAGATTAAATGACATGTTACAAAACAATCCATGGATTAACAATGAGATAAAGGAAGAAATCAAAAGATACCTTGATCAATGTCATAGTCAATGGGCAAAAACTAAAACCATTTCCCCTAAAAACAGGAACAATGCAGGGATGCACACTTTCACCACTCCTATTTGACATAGTACTGGAAGTGCTAGCCATAGTGATCAGACAAGAAGAAACAAAAGGCATCCAAATTGGAAAAGAAGAAGTGAAGTTGTCATTATTTGCAGATGACTTGATATTGTACATAGGAAACCCTAAAAACTCCATCAAAAAACTACTAGAACTAATAAATGAATTTGGTAATGTAGCAGGATACAAAATTAACACTCAGAAATATATGGCTGTTTAATACACCAATAATGAATTCACAGAAAGAGAAACTGCAAAAACAATCCCATTTACCATTGCAACAAAAAAATTAAGATACCTAGGAATAAATTTAACCACGGAGGTGAAGGACCTGTACTCAGAACATTACAGGATGCTGAAAAAAGAGATAGAGAAAGACAAAAACAAATGGAAGAATACACCGTGTTCATGGATTGGTAGAATCAACATCATTAAAATGTCCATACTACCCAAAGCAATTTATAGGTTCAATGCAATCCCCATTAAAATACCAACAGCATACTTCAAAGACCTAGAACAAACTCTCCAAAAATTCATCTGGAATAAAAAAAAAAGACCCCGAATAGCTGCAGCAATCTTGAGAAAGAGGAACAAAGTTGGAGGGATCACAATACCAGATATCAAGCTATACTACAAAGCCACTGTTCTCAAAACTGCCTCGTACTGGCACAAGAACAGACATATAGACCAATGGAACAGAACAGAGAATCCAGAGATCGACCCAAGTCATTATGCTCCATATTTAACAAAGGAGGCAAGAGCATACAATGGAGTCAAGACAGTCTCTTCAATAAATGGTGTTGGGAAAATTGGACAGATACATGCAAAAAAAATGAAACTAGACAACCAACTTACACCATAGACAAAAATAAATTCAAAATGGATAAAGGACTTTAACGTAAGACAGGAAACCATAAAAATCTTAGAAGAAGCCATAAGCAGCAAAATATCAGACATATCTCATAGCAATATCTTTACCAATACAGCTCCTAAGGCAATGGAAACTAAGGAGAAAATAAACAAATAGGACTACCTCAAAATAAAAAGCTTCTGCACAGCGAAATAAACCATCAACAAACAACAAGAAAGCCCACTGCATGGGAGAACATATTTGCCAATGTTATCTCCGATAAGGGTTTAATCTCCAAAATTCATAGGGAACTCATACAACTTAACAAAAGCAATCCAATCAAAAAATGGGCAAAGGACCTAAATAGACACATTTTGAAAGAAGACATACAGAAGACCATGAAACATATTAAAAAATGCTCAAAGTCACTAATCATTAAAGAGATGCAAGTTAAAATGACAATCAGATATCACGACACACCTGTCAGAATGGCTACTATCAGCAAATCAACAAATGACAAGAGTTGGCGAGGATGTGGAAAAAGGGAACCCTAGTACACTGCTGGTGGGGATGCAGACTGATGCAGCCACGGTGGGAAACAGTATGGAGTATCCTCAAAAAATTATATTTGGAACTGCCATTTGACCCAGTGATCCCACTTCTAGGAATATATCGTAAGAAACCCAAAGCACCAATCAGAAATAATGTATGCACCCCTATGTTCATAGCAGCACAATTTACAATAGCTAAAATCTGATAAAAACAGCCCAAGTGCCCATTAGCAGATGAGTGGATAAAAAGGCTGTGGTACATTTACACGATGGCAGCTGTAAAAAAGAAAGAACTCATCATTTGTAACAGCATGGATGGACCTGAAGAGCATTATGCTAAAGGAAATAAGCCAGTCAGAGAAAGATAAATATCACATAACCTCACTCATATGTGGAATCTAATGAACAAGATAAATCCAGACACATAAAAACATGGAACAGTATGGAATCTCAGAGGGAAGGTGGGAGAGGGAGAGTGGGGGGAAGATACCAACCAAAGAACTTGTATGCATATATGCATAACCTATGGACACAAACAATAGGGTGGTGAAGGCCTGGGGCAGGGGGTGGGGCAGGCTAGAAGGGGTCAATTGGGGGAAAAGGGGACATATGTAATACTTTCAACAATAAAGATTTTTTTTTTTTTTAAAAAGAGGAAAAGAGAGCAGTTTGTGCTCAGCTCAATCTCATTGCTGTAGATAGTTCTAAATTTCTTTAAAGGAGCCAGAAATATATAATCCTATATAATAAGATAATAATATGCTAATTATCCATTATGCTATAATGTCATGACCAATCTACAAGTGGTGGAGAACTACAGGAGGGTGGGGCAGTGAGCTAGGAGCAGGGAGAGCTGCAGGAGGGCGGAGCAGCAGGTGGAGAGCTGCAGGAGGCCGGAGCAGCAGGTGGAGAGCTACAGGAGGGCGGGGCAGTGAGCTAGGAGCAGGGAGAGCTGCAGGAGGGCAGAGCAGCAGGTGGAGAGCTACAGGAGGGTGGGGCAGTGAGCTACAAGCAGTGGAGAGCTACCAGCGGCGGTGGGTGGGTGGCCAGCTGAGACAAGCTGCAGCGAGCTACTCGCACACGATTCATGCACAGGGCTACTAGTTGAGTATATAATCTCAAAAAGTTTTAATGTTGGCTCAAATTACTTTTAAATATTAAGGAGGCCAAAATAAAGTCATTTTATAAACTCTGAGCAATACAAATATACATAAATATCACATAATCTCACTCATATGTGGAATCCAATGAACAAAATAAACTGATGAACGAAACAGATCGAGAGACACTGAAACATGCAACAGACTGATGTATTTCATAGGGAAGGGGCGGGGAGGAGGGATGGGAAGAAATTAAACAAAGAACTTAATGCATACTAAAGGCCCAATGCATGAAATCCATACAAGAGTAGGCCTTCCTTCCCCTGGCTGCCAGCACCAGCTTCCCTCTGGCACCCTGAACCTGGGCTTCCCTGCAGCCACAGGCAGGCACCTGGGACCTGGGCTTCCCTCGCAGCCCCGGCTTCAACCAGGTCGTCCAGAAGGACGTCCAGAAAAACGTCTGGTCTAATTATCATATTATGCTTTTATTATTATAGATCTGCATAGCTCATGGACGAACAATAGTTCAGGGAAGGCCGGAGGAGGGGGCAGGAATGGGATGGAAGGGGGTCAATGAAGGAAAAAAGGGGACATCTGTTATACTTTTAACAATAAAGATTAAATAAATAAACAAATAAGAGAGAAAATGTTCCAAAGAGATGAATTGGAGAGAGGCAACTCTTCTTAAAAGTTTTTGCTTTAAAGGGGAACAGAGTCCTGGCTGGTGTGGCTCAGTTAGTTAGAGTGTTGTCCATAACCAAAGGGTTGTGGGTTTGATTCCAGCCAGGCTTTGGGTTCGATCCACAGTTGGGGCACCTATAGGAGGCAACTAATTAATGTTTCTCTCTTACATCAATGTTTTTCTCTCTCCCTATCCCTTCTTCTCTCTCTAGGATCAATGAAAAAAGCTATCTTTGGGTGAGGATTTAAAAAAATAAAATAAAGGGAAACAAAGAAATGGCTTAATCTTACAAATATAATATTAAGCAAAAGAATCTATGAATGAATGCCTCCAGAAAAAGGAGATATATGTAATACTTTAAACAATAAAGAATTTAAATAAATAAAGAAAGAAGGCCTCCTATCAATATATATAAAACCCTAATATGCAAATAGACCAAACAGTGGAACAACCGAACAACCGGTCGCTATGATGTGCGCTGACCACCAGGGGGCATGCACTGAACATGGTGGGCATTGGCAGCAGGTGGCAGAGTGACGAACATGGTGGGCATCAGCCATGGTGGGATGGTGGAGCAGGTGAGCGGGGGCGCCAGACCAAGGCGGGGTGCCAGTTGCTGTCATCGGGCCGAGCCTCTGGTGGTTACTGAAAATTCTTTGCTCCCATGCACCACAGTCCCACTGGGCACTTGCACCTGCTGCCGGTGCCAGCCCCGCTCACACCCGCTGCTGGCACCCAGCGCTGGCCCTGATCACTCAGTGCTGTCAGTGGGTGTGAGTGGCGGCTACTGGCCCCAATTGCCCCTCAGGGCTTCTCCACCTCCCCCTGCTCCTGAAGGGCAATCAGAGCTGGCAGCCACCACTCGCACCCGCTGCCAGCGCTGGAGCCACTGCTCACACCCACTGCCAGCACCGGCCCTGCTCGCAGCCAGCGCCAGAGCCGCTGCTCAAACCCGCTGCTGGTGCCCGGCGCTGGTCCTGATTGCTCAGTGCCATCAGTGGGTGCAAGCGACTGCCAGCCCCTATCATCCCTGAGGGATTCTCTATCTGCCCCTGCTTCTGAAGGGTGATGGGAGCAGCAGCCACCGCTTGCACCCACTGATGGTGTCGGCCCTGCTCGGACCTGCTGCTGGTGCTGGCCCCTATCGCTCTGTGACATCAGCATGTGGGAGCGGCGGCAGTGGCAGGGGCTGCCATCAGATGGGGACAAGGGGCCGTGGTGGGAGGGGCAGAGTGGGGGCACGGAGGATGGGCTGAGACCTGCCCCTGTGCCCACCACAGCCTCCCAGCCCACAGTACCTTTCAAGGTGCATGAATTTGTGCACTGGGCCCCTAGTATTTATATAAAATTCCAAAAAAAACTTGTGATCCGGAAGGAGAAAGGAAAAGGTTTCAGAGTAATAGCAATGTATATTTTTTCTTACATGGTGAATAGTGGGGTATTTGCCTATTGTCACAAAGTTTTAAAAAGTATTTGAGAAGACCAGATTTAAATTAAAATTCTAAAACATTATATACATAGGTTTGGCCAGTTGGTGAACATTTGTACCTTTCTGGTTTAATTAAAAGCAGGATTTGTAAACCACAAAAAATCTTAAGAATTAAATCAGACTATAGCCATTTTCTTCATTTTTAACTCCATAGAACTCTCTGTGTGTTTGGCTCTGAGTATGAAAAAATGCAGTACAGTAACTGCCAAGACATTCATTTTTTAATGGATATTTTAGTTTTATTTCCAAGACCTCCTGAGATATTGCACTTCACAAACACAAACCATTTGGTTATATAATAGTGATCTAAGTGTGAAGACATGACTGTTTTTTCTTGGTAAATTCGTGAGAGTAAAATCCCCACATTACAAAAGAGGAATAGAGCTTCTGCCAACCATAATGATGCTTCTAAGCCATGAATGAGTTAGCTGTGGACTATGAGCAGTCAGATCCACCCACTGTTCCCAGTTGTTTTGCAAAAAGCAAGGATAGCCCTAGCTGGTTTGGCTCAGTGGCTAGAGCGTGGGCCTGTGGACTGAAGGGTCCCGGGTTTGATTTTAGTCAAGGGCACATGCCAGGTTGTGGGCTCAATCCCCAGTAGGGGGTGTATAGAGGGCAGCCAATCAATGATTCTCTCTCATCATTGATGTTCCTATCTCTCTCTCCCTCTCCCTTCCTCTCTGAAATCCATGAAAATATATTTTAAAAAGCAAGGAGAAGCCAGGGTATATCAGTTCTACTGCTGGGCGTTCATTCAACAGTTTGTTGAATTCTTTGAACATCTGCTTCAAAGGAGATGATCATCTACTTCAGCGGTTCTCAACCTGTGGGTCGCGACCCCCTTGGGAGTCGAACAACCCTTTCACAGGGGTTGCTTAAGACCATCGGTAAACACATATATAATTACATATTGTTTTTATGATTAACCACTATGCTTTAATTATGTTCAATTTGTAACAATGAAAATACTTCCTGCATATCAGATATTTACATTACGATTCATAACAGTAGCAAAATTACAGTTATGAAGTAGCAACGAAAATAATTTTATGGTTGGGGGTCACCACAACATGAGGAACTGTATTAAAGGGTCGCGGCATTAGGAAGGTTGAGAACCACTGATCTACTTCACCAGAGCATAAGAGAGAAGGCAAATGCCTGAATGATTGGTTTATGAGACTTCCAGCCCAAAAGCAAAAAGGCCCTGAAACTAAGTTCAAATGTATTCATAAAAGAATACTTCCAATCCATTCCATTCTCCCTCACTGCAGACAACACACATGCTGGTGGGAAGACATTATTTTATATCAAAGCCACCAAAAAAGCTAGACCACTTCTAAACCTATCCTAATGGCTGACGACTAAATCTTAAATAATTCTGAATTACAAGTGACAACAAAAGCCATTCTAATATTCTCTGTCTGCCTAAGCTAATAGTTGTCTGTTGTTGTTGTTTTAATAAAAAAGAAATGAAAGGTTCAATGACACTTTATAGTACACACTGCTTGTATAACTTCCTGTGTGTGTGTGTGTGTGTGTGTGTGTGTGTGTGTGTCTCAATTCCTAATTTCTGGCTTATCAGTTTAGTTAACCTCTGCTATTTTCTGGGATTCATTCCAAGGGGACCAAAATGCATTACTAAAATTGGCATCTCTGCTCCTGAGCTTAATTCAGAGAGGTTCTGAAGTGGTCTGAAACCATTTTTTTAATATTCTACACACAACTTTATGCTAAAAAGTAACAAACACTGTTCAAGATCAGTAATTGATAGGAAATGTAAAATTTTTAGTTTTCCTCCAAAACATTTTTTATGTATTCCAAATGTACAATGCTGAAAGAGAGTAAGTACTTTGCTGATGGCACACGGTTTTGTTGCAATGTTACAAATACTCTACTGACTTAAAGTTGAACAAGGTTTTTTAAGGTACTGTGAGAGATGATCTAAGTATTTACACGTAAACTATATATTTCTGAACCCTTTTATAAGTGTTTTTTTCTCTTTAATTTTTGTTTGAAAAACCTACAGGTACCAATCATAAATGCCTATCTACAAAAATGCCAAGAACCAATGTCATGAAATTAGGAATCTAACATGCTAAAGAGTTACAGAATTATACATTTTTTTTTAGTTGGGAAACATCTTAGTTATTATTAGAAGGCCCTCGGAATCCCAATCCAACCCCCTAATTTGGCAGATGAGGAAACTGAGGCCCAGAGAATTTAGGCTAACCAGTGTCACAGACAAACGGCACGTCATACCAAAATTCTGACGTCAAGTCCGAAGCTCTGAAAGAATATTTGTTTCCACACCCTTTAAGATTTGGGGAAAGAATTTTAACCGAGAACACTCTAAGCAACCCCTCACTATAAGGAACTCCTCCAGGGTTACAAGAGCCCCTGTCATCCTGTTTACAAACGCAAGGGAAATAGCACCCACAGCACCCAATTTCTGAGCCGGCCTCCTCCTACCTGAGGTTTCCGAAGTGATTCCCCAGTCGGGTCTCTTTTTCTCACCTCTACGAATCCCTTTAAACGAGCGCTTTGGTTGGGATTGGGTCTTGTATTTTGTTTTTAATTTGCTGGAGGATAGCAGAAAAGGGTGGAAAGCAGAGGCTCGGGTCTATAACACACTTTTTTTTTTCCTCTGTCATCCAAACCAATAAATCCTTCCTCCAGGACCCAAGGCTTACGGTTTAAGTCGCAGTCCCTTCCGTCCCAAAGTGTAGGAAGGAGACGGAAAAGAAGTTGGCGGGTTGGCCCGTCCTTTCCGTGGCGCCCGGCAGGTGCGCCCAGGCTCGCTGGCTGCCCTTGGTCCTGCGCCCCGATCCCCCTCGCCTCCGCTCCCCCCACCCCCGGGTTCCCAGCCCCGGGGAAGCCGAGAGCTCCCCGGCGCCCCTCCAGCCGCCCCCCTCCCCCCCGGCCGCTGGACTCTCAGGTGGCGCCGCTGAGCTGCCCCGAACTCCGGGTCCCCAGGTGGCCCACGGGCTCCGGGCGGGCCACGCGCGCCCCAGCGGCTGGCCGGCTCCTGGATTGCCCGGGCCCGAAGAGGAGGCAGTGGGGGAATGGAGGAGAGAGAAGCGGGTCTCACCTCGATGCCGGGGTCCAACCCAGACGGAAAGCAGAGATGGCGGCCGCACCCTGGCTCTCGCACTCGCGTGGCTCTGGCTCAGCCGGTGTGGACTCTGCAGTGGGGCGGCTCCAAACTCCTCACCGAAGGGGCCGGGCAACTCTCGGGAGAGTGGAGCGCAGCCGAGGGTGTGGGGAGGAGGGGCCGAGGGGGAACGGGTGGGGAGGGGAGAGGGGAGGGAGAGCGGGATGCTGCCAGCGCCCCTCTCCACGCTCGCTCCGGGGCGGGAGGAACGGACCCAGCGGGCGGCCAGGTGACCCGGGGCGCAGGTGACCGAGGCGGCGGCTGGGATAAGGCTGCGGGTGGCCGCGCGGAGGACTACCGGGAGCTCGGGAAGGAGGACCCCATGCGTTTCCGAGGCAGAAAGCGGAGGCAAACCCAGCAGGAAGGCGGCGCCACTCCTGGATGCTGCCATCAGCTACAGCGCGCCCACCTTAAGCCAGTGGTTCTCAGACTCTTAGTTGGGCTAGGAGTCCCCCTGTTCCTCCCACTTCCAGACTTCCAGGCCTCTGCTCCGTCAGGGGTGGGAAATGTGCCATAACGATTTCAGTAATTGGGGGGAGTGGGAAAGGAAAGAGAACTGAAAAGCCCAGGAGTAGTGAGGTAGTGAGTTTCCTGTAACCAGGGATGTCAGCCAACCATATTGGTCATGCTTGTAAGGAAGGCTGAAGAGGCCACTCAGGCATCAAGTGGGGGCTGGACTAAATGGCCACTTACCTTTATCTTGAAAATTAATGGCTTTTGATATAGAAAAAAAAAGCGTCCTTGAACAGTCTGATTCCGACCTCAAAGTAAATAGACATCTTCTTGCTCTCCACTCAAAATGTTCACCCATGGATTTGTTTATTAATTGAGGAGGTGCTGTGCGCCAGACAATATGCTAGGTGCAGTTATTATGTTCCTTGAACTTGGGGTTGTGGCAGACAGACAAGCAAGTATTCCTATAACTATTCATTGTGATGGATGATACAGGGTGAGGAAGAATGAATTAAGTGGAGTGGACATGCTCTAGGTCGGTTGGATAGTTAATTTTAAAAGGTTTCTAGACATGAACTTGCCTAACACCCTCACAGGAAGAGGCATTGGAAGCACAGAGAGAAAGGAGCCCAGAGATAGATAAAGCCAAAAGCAGGTGTCCTGTCTCCCTAGCCCAATCACTTGGCCAGTTTTGTTCACGGACCTTTTCCCCCGTAGAAATATCTTCCCAGGACCAATGTCACTTTTCTGAAGAGCATTTCAATCTCCAGACCACTTGTTGAGGCTACTTTATTCCAAAATTTCATATTTGTGCAATGGATGGACTTGCTGGGCCATCAGTGATAGGCAAAAATAACCCAAAAGCACTAACCTTTTGGTTTTCATCAAACCTCACAAAGACAGGTAATGTCTCCAGTGGGTGGAGACAAGAAGTGGTGTAGAGATACTGACTTTCCTGAATTATTATGAAATTAAACAACATAGCCGAATCCTTAATCAGATAATTGGTATAAAATAGCATGTTAGTATCCTAGAGCTGCCTTAAAAAAATGACCACAAATTTAATGTTTAAAACACCAGAAATGTATTCTCTCACTGTTTTGGACATCAGAAGTCCAAAGTCAGTGTGTCATCTGGTCTACACTCCCTCCCACAGCTCTCAGGGAGAATTCTTTCTTGCCTCATTCAGCTTCTGGTAACTCCAGGAATTCATTGACTTGTTGCATCTCTCCGATCATTGACTCCATCTTCACATGGTCTTCTCCTCTGTGTCTGTCTTCTTCTCTTCTGCCTCTTATAAGTACACTTGTCATTGGATTTAGGGACCATCCAGATAATCCAGGATGATCTCAACTCAATGTTCTTGCTTAATTACATCTGCAAAGACCTTTATTTAAGTAAGATCCTGATAATGAACTCAGGTTTGGCTGCCTGCCAAATCAAAAACCAGTTCTCAAGAGGGAGGTGCTAGTGCAAGGAAAGAAGGTTTATTCAGGTGCTGGCAGCCTGGGAAAATGGTGAACTCCCATCCCCAAAACCATCTTAACATCTCAGTGTAGGCAGGGGTTTTTATTGGGAGGAAGAGGGAGAACAGAACAGAGAAATCAGGCGGAAGGAGGTTGAAACTTCTCTACCTGTAAGTCAGCATAGTCCATTCCAATGATTTTCTCAAAACTGGTCAAGCAAAGGTCCGGTTTTTATGGCTGAGAATCAGCAAGTCTTCCAGAGCCAGAACAGTTGCTGGAGTCAGCCTCCTCACCCAAAGCTAGTTCCTGGAACTCTTACACAAATATTCCACCTATCCACAGGTTACATATTAGTTAACAATACATCTATTACAAAAACACTTGTAACAGAAATAATATTAAAAGAATAGAGGGGTGGGTTACAACTCCCTGTTATCAATTTTTCTTCCATTTCTATGGAAGTTTCTTTCTTTTTTTCCCCCTAACTAATTGGTAGAAGAGCCTTGGGATATTAATTTGGCATGAAATACCAGAACCTATTGTGAGGTATATTTTCTAGTTTTATCAGGAGGAGAAGCCTCAAGATGCATTTGCTTTTCAATCCTTGAGGCTCATTTACATATCTTTTGATACATAACATGGTTAACTTAAATGTTATATAAAGGATTAAAATTAGTACTAAAAGGGTTAGGCCTAAATTTATAATTCCTTTAGTCCAGTCAGTATCCTAATACTACTTTTGCTAATGAGTCTACAGATTTTAGCAGATTGGCAAGTGAAATAGCAATTTCATTGGAGGTAATTATTAATGTTTTAGATAGGTTACATAAAATATGACAGTGGACTACCACTTCCCACCATGGCAGGATGGAATAACCAAAGAAATACTTGTCCCTGTCAGAGATGTATCCTAAAAGATCTAGAGCTACTTGAGTGAATAGTTTGAGCAAGCTAGTCCAAAGGCAGGTCTCATTTCCTGGGTCGATTGATAAAGGAGTAATGATCTAATGATCCTAGAAAACATTGTCCAGCATCTGGCTTTGCCTGCAATACCTATAGATTTGGGTGATTCCTCGAGTTCTAGAGGTCACAAAAAAGATGTTGAGGATTTTTCTTTGCAATCTTCCAGGAAAGCAAACTTCGTTCCTTACCTGGAAAGACTGCCATGAACCATGTGAATAAGCAAGGTACCAGGCCATTTCTGCAAGGGGCTTTATTTGGTTTCAAAGTCTATCTTAACACTTGGAGTGGGGGAAACGAGTTAAGTCGGCTCGCGTGAATTGCGCGTACTCCGCGGGAGCCGTCTTTAACTCGGTTCATATAGATTTGCGGTGGAGTGCGGGAAACGTGTAAACTCGGGCCGATTGTAACTGCGTATTACCAAATATTTGTTTGTAATCCACCCTTTTGGTGGATGGAACAAAACCAAAAGACAGAGCCATCTTATATTTTGGCGGGAAATTCACCCCACACCGGAGTGTTAATTCCTTAAACCAGTGGTCGGCAAACTCATTAGTCAACAGAGCCAAATATCAACAGTACAACGATTGAAATTTCTTTTGAGAGCCAAATATTTTAAACTTAAACTATATAGGTAGGTACATTGTTATTAACTTAATCAGGGTACTCCTAAGGGTTAGGAAGAGCCACACTCAAGGGGCCAATAAGCCGCATGTGGCTCGCGAGCTGCAATTTGCCGACCACGGCCTTAAACCATTTTGGTGACATCCAGAGATTAGGCATGTCTCTCTCAAACATGACATTTCAGTCAAGGTCTTGGCTAATAAAACCATAATTGGAAACCAGTTTTGTGTCCTATCATAAAAAAATCAGATTCTCATTTAATTTATGCAAACAAACATATTGTCATGGAAATAATAATACTCATTAAGAGTTTCTAAATTCTGGAGGGATCAGGTATGGAGACAAATATATAATTTACCAAATTGCTTTTAAAAATAAGTCTCCTTATGTCTGGCAAGTAAGAGGAAAATCCTTGTTGTTTTTAACAAATTATAAAAGAATCAAATTCCAACACTGTATTATCTTACTTTGGATTCTTAAACTTATATACTTAATTAAATTCATTATTCAGCTTACCTATATAATTTCCTTTCAAGATTTCTCTTCCCAAACCTTCAACAAACTTTCACAAACCTTCTTACCCATCTCTCTATATAAAAGCCTAAGTGACCAAACAACCAGTCGACCAGTCCTATGACACGCACTGACCACCAGGGGCAGACGCTCCATGCGGGAGCTGCCCCCGGTGGTCAGTGCGCTCCCACAGCAGGAGCACCACTCAGCCAGAAGCCCGGCTCACAGCTGGTGAGTGCAGCTGCGTTGGCGCGAGCCTCTCCCACCTCTGCTATAGCGCTACCAAGTGGTGGCAGCAGCAGGTGCAGCAGGGCCAGGGATGAGCAGGAGTGGTGCCTGGCCCCAGCTAGGGCTCCCCTCCCCCCCCCCCCCCCCGGGTG
>NW_005871111.1:4235246-4246503 GCF_000147115.1 Myotis lucifugus | reverse complement strand
TGCTTTGTGCACTGCTACATCCCTTGGGGGATGTTGGACTGCTGGTTTTGGCCTAATGCCCTCAGGCCAGGCCGAGACCAGCAGTCTGAAATCCCCTGAGGGGTCCTGGATTGTGAGAGGGTGCAGGCCAGACTGAGGGACCCCACCCATGCACGAATCTGTGCACCGGGCCTGTTGTTCAGAAATAACCAGCTTTAGAACAACTCATGTTCTTCCTTTGCCTTCAAAAAGTATCTTCATACTTTGTACCTTCTATTCACAAAACCATAATTCTTAACTTTTAGAAACCTTAATTTTTTTAGTGACAACTAAAAAGTAAGCTATTGGCATTCTTTAGATTGGCAAAACACGCTTCGTAACTTCTAGAAACAGGTTCTTTCATTGGCAAACACACCAGAGATACACTTTTTTTAAACTCAGGACTGAACAAACATATATTTTGTATTATTAACTCTAAAATAAGTCATATACCATGATCAGTGGGGTTTATTTCAGGGATACAAGGTTGGTACAATATCCACAAATCAATGAACATGGTACACCACAGAAACAAAAGAAGGATAAAACCACATGATCATATTAACATGTGAAGGAAAAGCATTTGATAAAATCCAGCACCCATTTATGATAAAAACTCTCAACAAAGGGGGAATAGAAGGAACATACCTCAACATAATAAAGGCCATATATGGTAAACTCACAGCCAAAATCATAATCAATGGGCAAAAACTAAAAGCATTTCTCTTAGATCGGGAACAAAACAGGGATGTCCACTTTCACCACTCTCATTCAACACAGTTCTGGAAGTCCTAGCCACAGTAATCAGATAGGAAGAAGAAATAAAAGGGATTAAAATTGGAAAGAAAGAAGTAAAACTGTCATTATTTGTAGATGACATGATACTGTATATAGAGAACCCTGAAGATTATGCCAAAAAACTACTAGAACTGATAAAATGTAGCAGGATACAAAATAAATATTCATAAATCAGTTGCATTTCTATACACCACTAATGAACTACCAGAAAGAGAAACCAAGAAAAGACCCCATTTACAAGTGCATCAAAAAATATATACCTAGGAATACATTTAATAAGGATGTAAAAGACCTGTACTCGTAAAATTATAAGACACTAAAGAAAGAAATTGAAGAAGATACAAATAAGTGGAAGCATATACCTTACCATGTTCATAGATAGAAAGAACCAACATCATTAAACTGTCCATACTACCCAAGGCAATCTATAGATTCAATGCGATTCCTATCAAGATACCAATGGCATATTTCACAGAACTTGAACAAATATTCCAAAAATTTATATGGAATCACAAAAGACCCTGAATACCCACAGTAACCTTGAGAAAGAAGTACAAAGTTGGAAGAATCATGCTACCTGATATCAAACTATACTATAAGGTAACAGTAATCAAACCAGCATATTACTGGCATAGAAAGAGGCATATAGATCAATGGAACAGAATAGAGAACCCAGAAATAAACCTATGTCTTTATATGGTATACTAGAGGCCCAGTGCATGAAATTTGTGCACGGGGGGGGGGGGTCCCTCAGCCTGGCCTGCACCCTCTCCAATCCAGGACCCCTTGGGGAGATGTTTGACTGCCCTCTCGCAATCCCGGACCACTGGCTCCTAACCACTGACCTGCCTGCCTGCCTGATCACCCCTAACCACTCTATCTGCCTGCCTGATGGCCCCTAACTGCCTCTGCTTGCCAGCTTGATCACCTCCTAACTTCCCCCCTGCCGACCTGGTCGCCCCCTAACTGTCCCCCTGCCAGTCTGGTGTCCCCTTACTGCCCTCCTGCTGGCCTGGTCACCCCCTAACTGCTCCCCTACCAGCCTGGCTGCATCCTAACTGCTCCCCTGCTGGCCTAGCCACCCCCAATTGCCCCATTGCCGGCCTGGTCGCTCCCTAACTGCTCACCTGCCTGCCTGTCTGATCGCCCCTAACCACCTCTGCCTCAGCCCCCACTGCGGCGGCTTTGTCCGGAAGGACATCCAGAATGACGTCCGGAAGGTCATCAGGCTGTCCAGTCTAATTAGCATATTAAGCTTTTATTATGATAGATTAATAGAGAAATACAGTACGTCCTCGGGTTACATTGGAGATCCATTCCTACGCCTCAACATAATGCAATTTTCACCATAAGTCGAAACCCACCTACATCAGCACCTACATCACTCACATGGAGCACATACACAGCAGTAATGAAGTGAAACAGTAAAAAAAAAATTTAAAAGAAAGATAACAATTCCTGACCTTTACTTGTGGTAAATAAATAATAAAAAACATAAAGCACATATGTACGTACGTCGAAATGACAGAACTTTTTTTTATATAAATAAATGGGAGATGGCAACGTAATCACGAAACGACGTATGTCGACTTCGACGTAACCCAAGGACTGTCTGTACACTCTATATCCATATGTACAGACTTCTGATAATATGATCCAGTAAGCATGTCTAATAGGCACCAGGCTCTGAGCCAGGAGATTCCATGGAACTTAAATTCTAGACTATGGGAAACCACTGAATCTCATTCCCTCTGGCACAAGGCCTGCTGCATATCTGAAGCCTGATAAAGTGTTATTGAATGAATAGATGAGTAAAAATAAATCACTACCAATTAGCTAGGCAATTATTACCACATTGAAAAACATCTCTATAATCAGAAAATAGGATTTACTAGAGCAAAACAGATTAACACTCTAATTCACTATTTTCTTGAGTGAGGGAAAAATCACTAAAAGGAAACCTTTGATTTAAAAAAGATAATAATAATATCACCTATCTTCTCTTTCTTAAAAAAATCAATAAGGTGCCTATTTACACAAATACAGATCCTGCTAAGAACAATCAATCATCACTGAAAGCACAGTTACTTAAAAAATATTTTGTCCAAGTATTTTAGTTGTTAGTCTCAAAAACATAAATCTTATTGAACTATTAATTTCATAATATTGATACAGCACTTCTTGAAACTCTTTACAATAGCTTTTTTTTTTTAGAAATAGGCATTTTTATTATATGTAATGTAGACTACTGCAGTCTTTGGATGTCAGTTTGATAGCATATCACTTCTTAACAATAATTTTATTTTTTATTTTCTTTATTTTATTTTTTTTAAATCTTACCAATTATTTTTATTGGTACTTAAAAAATAATTGATATAGAGAAATAGATGTCAAATAGAACACACCATGGAAGAGCACAGCATTTTTAAACAATTTATAAAAATCAAGAATGGAATTTCAATCCCTTTCATATATTTTCTTCACAGCAAACTGTTTTTGACACAAAGTACTAAACCCGAAACAAATTTCACAGACAACACACACACAATTTATTCTACTTTTTAATTAACAATAATTTTAATGACTCTACTCTCTCCTGGTTCACCTCTTCCCTATTTGACTTTCCTTCTCACTCTTCCACTCTTAGCATTTTAAACAATCAACTAATATGTTATTAACTACAAAACCAAGTCTCCTATTTATTGATTTACTTGGGTCATGGGCCCATCCATGAACCAGTGTTGCTGGCCAATGAGTTGGAAAATGATAACTGTTCAGGTGTGACTCACCTGTGCATTCCAAGGAAACAGGAAATGGAAAGAGAGTTGATCTTACCCTAACCAAATAACTTAGAGCAAGGGGAAAGTGGTACGTCCAAATAAAATTAGGGTGATCTTACTAAGGGGAAAGTGAAAAAAAAGTATAGATATCCACTACAATTGACATTCAAAAAAGTTTGTTTGAATATAATTTAAATCAAACAATTAGCACTTCATCCTGTCTATGGTATTCTAAATATTTTCTGGAAAATCTTTTAAAATGAAATGATAATTATAACTATTGATTATTTGCCTAATTATCACACAAATCTTTAAAATATACATTTGTAAAGGACTTTGCAAAATGCTTTTATATGCATAGGTGGCCATATTGCTGAGTTTTTATGCACACTTATGAGACTTTCAGCTAATCCCTACCATCTTTGTCTCAGTCTCCTTTGTTGCAAAATGGAGATGATAATAATAACCTATCTGAAATGTCATGAAAGTAATGAGACAATGCCTCCAAAATAGTACTTTTTAACCTAGTATTCTAGTATGTTTGCTTATTATTATCTCATTTACTAGTACTCTTCACAACATTTCTAGAAACCATATTGGGTAGTCATAGTTTGATCATTTTCAGCAGTTCTCAACCTGTGGGTCGCGACCATCGGAAAACACATATAGCATATCGTATATTTACATTATGATTCATAACAGTAGCAAAATTACAGTTATGAAGTAGCAACGAAAATAATTTTATGGTTGGGGGTCATCACAACATGAGAAACTGTATTAAAGGGTCATGGCATTAAGAAGGTTGAGAACCACTGATAGATAATCAGTAGCTACTACATATCAGACACAATTACCAAGATAAATGGTGTGGGTCCTTTATATCCATGAGTCAAGCAAGGATTCCCATGGTTCAACCAGGTCATTGTAGGCCACTCCATGCAGGGGAACAGAGTGTGGAAAGAAAGACACAGAGAGGAAAATGCACGGTACCTTTGGGAACTGCAAGTAGTGTCATCAGAGTCCAGGTATGTTCAGAAAAGTGTGCCTAGAAAGATACACAGAAGTCTAGTAGGAAGAATTTGAAGGTCATTTAGATTTCACCTCTACTCACAATGAAATGTTGAAAACTTTTAGACTCAAGAATTATGTTTTCAGATTTTAGGAAGAAAAGCACATCCTGCATATATGAAGTATGGCAAGAGCCAGGGTAACAGAAGAAACTAGGCAATCACAATAGATCAGGGCATCTCAAACTTTAATGTGCAACTGAATCAAACTAGGGATATTTAAAGCACAGATGTGATTCAGGAGTGCTGGTGGAGGGCCCCGGAGTCTGCATCTACACTAATAAAAGAGAAAAATGGTAATTGGCGTACGACCGCTACCCTTCCCATTGGCTAATCAGTGTATCCTTATGCAAATTAACTGTCAGCCAAGATGGCGGCCGGCAGTGATTGAACCCTAACAGATTTTGGTAAGTGGAAATAGGGCGTTGCTGTAACAAACAACAACAACAAATGCGGGAATGGCTTTAGAATTGGGCAATAGATAGAAACTGGAAGAATTTTGAGGAACATGATGGAAAAAAGCCTATCTTGTCTTAAACAAATTATTAATAAAAATATGGGCATTAACAACTCTGTGAGTGAGGACACAGAAGGAGGTGGGGAGCCTGGTAAAGAAACATACATCACCTTATAGCATACCTAAATCATCATGAACAGACTGGTAGTAGAAATATGGACATTCAAGAGTCTGGTGGTGAGGATTCAGAAGTAAGTGAGGAACATGTATATTTGAGGAAGTTCTTTTGTACATAGTGACAGAAAGCTTGGTAGAATTGTGTCCTGCAGTTATGTAGAAAACAGAACCCCTATACAATGAAATTGGATGTAAAGCTGAGGAGATTTCCAAGCAAAGTGTTGAAGATGCATCCTGGCTTCCTATTGCCCAGAGTAAAATGCAAGAACAGAGCAATAAATTAAGGAAAGAATTCTTAAACACAAAGGAACCAGGACTTAATGATTTTGGGAAGTTCTCAGCTTATCCAGTTTCTAAAAGAAGCAGGAATTAAGAGATTCATTGCCAAGAAAGTGTGCTGTAAAGAAAAAGCCAAGAATATAGCTGGTCAGTCTTTTGTTAATACTTCAGAAAGACTAAAACATCAAAGTGTTCAGTCACACGCACACACAAAAAATGCTCTTTGAAGAGATTAAGTATGTAACTCATAGATTTCCTCAGAGCCCCAAAATAGAGGGATGGGATTATCTAGGGAAGATCTATAGGCAAGCCTCATTTCTTCAGGAGTGAATTCTTTTAATATACACAGGACATCTTCAAGGTTCTTGAGAATTTTATAGCAACAGAAACACTGCAAGCTTTGAAGTAAAGGGGTAGAGTACAAACTAGAAGAAAGCCACGGGACTCCCCAAATTCTACATACAGAAAACAGGCTGATGAAACTACAGAGCTGCAACCACAACCCAAACTACAAAAAACAGACAAAATTCCTGGGGTCCACCATAGGTAAAATGAATAAAAGCCTCTGGATATAGGGAAACAGAAATCTGTTTCCTATTACAGTAGGCATGCCAAATTGGAAAAAACTAGCTTTCAGAGGAAGGCAAGAAGGATAGTTTACTTACTTCAAACACTGGGAAGACAATCATAAAGAAGATTGCAATGGCCCGGCTGGCGTGGCTAAGTAGTTGAACACCCACCTATGAACCAGGAGGTCACAGTTCGATTCCCAGTCAAGGCATATGCCCAGGTTGTGGGCTCAATCCCTAGTGTGAGGCATGCAGGAGGCAGCCAATCAATGATTCTCTCTCATCATTGATATTTCTATCTCTCTCTCCCCTTCCCTCCCTCTCTGAAGTCAATAAAATATATATTAAAAAAACGAAGATTGTGGTAGATTTTTCTATATAGTTCCTGTAAACAAGACTAAACTCAGCAAGTGGAAAGCATAGGTAGCCATATTTGAACCAAATCAAAGGAATAACTTTCTAGCTCTCACTAGACATGAAATCGTCTACGTGGTAAGACAATGAGCTCTCCATCACTACATTTTTAAACAGAGATTAAAGGACTGTTCACTAGGAATATTATAGGATGGCACTGAGTGGGAGAGAGGTTAGACTAGAATTATGGTAATTAAGGCCTCCACCATATCAAAGAATCTATGACTTGGAGATGCAACTTTAGAGTGTTTATATGAAGTTTTGGGTTATAAACAACAAAATATATGGTAAAAATGTTACCTATTATTCACAGTGGAGTTGATTCACCATTCACAGAGCATGAACAATTTTTTCTCTCCAAAGGTGATGATTGTTTTACTTACTTTGCCCTCATCTGTTCTCCATTGAAATAAATAAATAAATAAATAAATAAATAAATAAATAAATAAATAGAATGTGAAATGTGCATGCGCGCACGCACGCGCACACACACACACACACACACACACACACACACACCTTATTTTCAAGACAGTGGGGTAAGTCAGTAAACCTGAAACAGGAAATTAATTGATACAGGTTGTTATCTAAATATACATATACAGGCTTTTATTTCAACCAGGTCAGTTAAGCAAAGAGTCACTAAGTAATTTGGCAGTTTATGATGTGCATGCTCAGCTGCAACTTCTAGGCTGATCGTATGTGAATTCTTTAAGTCCAGGGCACCAATACTCTTCAGGAATCATCAGTGAAAAGACATTACCTCTTATCTTAGTGTCTAAAAACTATGGGAGGTTACTCAAATGGTAAAATTTCATGAGAGTAATTTGAGACTACTTGGCTATCATGATCCTAAAATGCACCACAAAGCTTGGCCTTTATTTTGTGATTTTTATGTTGCTATTATTACTCTGATTTATTCTTGCCTTTGAAAGGAAAAAGAGTGATGGAGTAGCAAAAAATGAAATCTCAAAATATGTGATGAGGGTTTGTGAAATGGATACAAAATGATTTGGATCTAATAATAAAAGAGTTGTATTTGCAAACTTAAAAGGTGCCATATGTGGAATCTAATGAATCAAATAAACTGCTGATCAAATATAGACCCAGAGACATAGAAGCATGAACAGACTGCTGAATCTCAGAGGAAAGGCAGGGGAGGGTGGGTGGTAAGAGATCAACCAATGAACTTGTATGCATATATGCATAACCAGTGGACACAATGGGGTTGTGAGGGCCTGGGGACGGGATGGGGGGTGGGAGGAGTGATGGGAGCAAGCTGGAAGAGGTTAATAGAGGAAAAATGAGGACCTATGTAATACTTTCAACAATAAAGATTTTAAAAAAACAACTCGAAAGGTGCTATGGTAAAAAATAATACATCAAAACAATTAATTACAATAAATATTCTTCAATTATATTTTTGGATTTGAGTAAATGCTTTCTTATATTTAACTAGAGGCCCGGTACACGAATTCATGCACCAGTGGGGTCCCTCAGCCTGGCCTGTGGGATCGGGCTGAAACCGGCTCTCCGACATCCCCTGAGGGGTCCCAGATTGCAAGAGGGCAAAGGCCAGGCCAAGGGACCCCACCGTTGCATGACCACGGCTGGGGAGGGATGCGGGAGATTGGCCAGCCGGAAAGGGACAACGGGAAGGCCCCAGGGCATGTCCGGCCCATCTTGCTCAGTCCTGATCAGCTGGACCCCAGCAGCAAGCTAACTTACCCGTGGTGGTCAGTGCACATCATAGCGAGCAGTTGAGTGACATTAGAATATCATTAGCATATTATACTTTGATTTGTTGAATGGCTGACCAGTCAACTGGACACTTAGCATATTAGGCTTTTATTATATAGGATTGTACTGAATTGCATTAGTTGTATAAAGAATATACTCTTTGCCCCAGCTGGGTAACTCAGTTGGTTGGAGCATCATCCAGTACACCAAAAAGTTGTGCCTTCAATTCCCAATCAGAACACATACATAGGTTGCCAGTTCAATCCCCAGTCAGGTTGCAGAGGGGAAGCAACCGTTCAATGTTTCTCTCTCATCTCTTTCTCTTTCTCTCACTCTTCTCTCTCTCTGTGTCTATCTGTCTCTCTCTCTCTCTCCCTCTCTCTCAAATCAATAAAACTTATCTCCAGGTGAGGATTTTAAAAAAATAATATACTGTTTAATTAAGTAATGGATTCTGAAATAAAAGTAAACATTAGAAGAGAAAGCCTTTTACATAAGTGTGTTTAAACTATGAGGTCATTTGACATGCCATTGCAGATAATTAACAGGTCAGCTTATTTGATTGAGTAAATGGTAGCCAGTGCCACTGACTACACTAGAAATAAGTTTAACAGTGGAAAGTTTAGAGGAGATCATGTAAAAGCTGATTAAATAAAAGCCTAAAATCAATTTTCTACATTAAACACAAACAGTACTCATAAAATATACTTCATTTTTTTTCTAAAGGTTTTAGCAATTCACAGTTAAATTAAATAGTTAAAAAGCAATGAAAGAAAAACACTTTAGTCCTGGCTGGTGTCATCAGTGGTTGAGCATCATCCTGTGTACCTAGAGGTTCCCAGTTTGATTCCTGGTCAGAGCATATGCTCAGGTTGGGGTCTCCATCCCCAGTAGGGGACATGCAGGAGGCAGCAGATCAATGATTCTCTCTCATCATTGATGTTTCTATCTCTCTCCCCCTCTCCCTTCCTCTCTCTGAAATTAATAAAAACTTTTTTTAGAGCATCATCCCTCTTGGTCAGTGGTCAGCAAACTCATTAGTCAACAGAGCCAAATATCAACAGTACAACAATTGAAATTTCTTTTGAGAGCCAAATATTTTAAACTTAAACTATATAGGTAGGTACATTGCTATTAACTTAATCAGGGTACTCCTAAGGCTTAGGAAGAGCCACACTCAAGGGGCCAAAGAGCCGCATGTGGCTCGCAAGCCGCAGTTTGCGGACCACGTAGAGCAAGCATGTCAAATTCAAAGGCTAATACAAGCCAAATAAACAAGGTTTAAGTTCATGTGGGACACACACACCAAAAAAAGCTTCAATTTTCATAGAAACATAGGTTTATTTTGATAGAGACATGCAGAATACAAAGGGTTGAAATAAATGAGTAATCATTAACATAAAATTATAGAACATTTTAATAAAAATTAATATTTTTTCTTGAACATTAACTTACCAGACACTGAATAACTGCACAAATTATTAAGTGTAACACAAACCTATTTTTCTTGTTCTCTGAAAGCAAAATATTTTCTGTTGCACACACCAAACAAGTCAGTACAAGACTAATGACATGGCAATCTGCTGCTAAAATATTCGCTGCTAGTATTAGTGGAGAGAAATGGTGTGCCTGCCTGTAAGGTGTGTAAGGGAAATGAATGCAACACAATTATAGAAATCAGCCATTAGCGAATGTTGTAGTTCATTATTAATAATTATGTATAACAAAATATTGTAAAAATTAAGTTATGAAATTTTTATTAAAATGTTTCTTACATACTGTTATATTGGCTGGCCCACAAAAATATTCATTGTGCAAGTCAGCAAATGGCAAGTGCTGGCGAGGATGTGGAGAAAAAGGAACCCTAGTACACTGTGGGTAGGAATGCAGACTGGTGCAGCACTGTGGAGAACAGTAAGGAGTTTCCTCAAAAAATTAAAATTGGAACTCCCATTTGACCCAGTAATCCCACTTCTGGGAATATATCCCAAGAAGCCAGAAACACCAATTAAAAAGGACATATGCACTCCTATGTTCATAGCAGCACAATTTACAATAGCTAAGATTTGGAAACAACCTAAGTGCCTATAAGCAGATGAGTGGATTAAAAAGCTGTGGTACATCTACACAATGGAATACTATGCTGCTGTAAAAAAGAAAGAACTCTTACTATTTGCAACATGGATGAGCCTGGAAAGCATTATGCTAAGCAAAATAAGCCAGTCAGAGAAAGATAAATATCACATGATCTCACTCATTTGTGGAATGTAATGAACAATATAAACTGATGATCAAAAATAGATACAGAGACAAAGAAGCGTCAAACAGACTGTCAAACTTCTGTGGGAAAGGAGGGGAAGGGTTGGGGGTGGGGGTAAGAGATCAACCGATGGAGTTGTATCCATGCATATAAGCATAACCAATGGACACAGACACTAGGGGGGTGAAGGCATGTGTGGGGTGGGGGGAGGGATTGTCCGGGAGGACGTCAAGGGGGAAAAAAGGAGACATATGTAATACTATATGTAATACTTTAAACAATAAAATATATATATATTTGTTGTGGGCCGAATGCGGCCTGTGGGCCGGGAGTTTGACATGCTTGTTCTAAAGAGAGAGGAAAGGAGAGAGAGAGAGAGAGAGAGAGAGAGAGAGAGAGAGAGAGAAACATCAATGATGAGAGAGAATCATCAACCAGCTGCCTCCTGCATGCTCCCTACCAGGCATGTGCCCTGGCCACCTCTTGGTTTCTGGGTCAATGCTCAACTTCTAAGCCACACTGGCCAGGTCATAAAATGTTTTCTGGTTCGTCTAATGGTTAGTTGTGCATATCCTATATTTGCTAATATGCAAATGGTCATCACACCCTCACTCCGTCATGCCGTAATGGCTCAGACACTAAAACACTGGAGAGAGAGGAATGGGACCAGCCAGGCACAAAATGAGCTCATGAGAGAG
>NW_005871111.1:4231090-4235146 GCF_000147115.1 Myotis lucifugus | reverse complement strand
GCCTGGGAGAGGGGCCCTCCCTGCAGTCCTGGGTGCCAGCGTGGCACCTGTGCCTGCGGCCCAGGAGAGGGACAAGCTGTCTGCCCCATGGTCCCAGGTGCCAGTGGCTGAACCTGTGTTGTGGCCCGGGAGAGGGACAAGCTGCCCACACCACGGTCCCGGGTGTCAGCGCCTGTGCTTCTGGCTGGGGAGTGGGACAAGCTGCCCAGCCATGGTCCCCTGCAGTTAGAAGCCAGCGGTCCCAGATTGCAAGAAGTAGTCGGACATCCCCCGAGGGGTCCTGAATTGGAGAGGGTTCAGGTTGGGCTGAGGGACCCCTCCCCCCGCATGCATGAATTTCATGCACTGGGTCTCTAGTCTATACTAATAAAAGGGTAATATGCAAATGGTCATGACACCCTCACGCCGTAATGACCAATCAACAGTAGGCTGCAGGTGTGGCAGGCGTGGGTGGGCAGGGCTGCGTGCGCAGCTAGGCTGGGGGACATGAGGCTGCATCCCCCACCCGGCGTCAGCTGGGGACGTGACGCTGTTATTGTTTATCCACACTAATAAAAGACAAACATGCAAATTGACCGTACCTTTGCTATGCCTTAAGCCATGCCCACCAGCCAATCAGAGCGACTATATGCAAATTAACCCAACCAAGATGGCGGCCGGCAGCCACTGAGCTGGAGCAAGCAGGAGGCTTGGTAGCCCCAATGGTGGAGGAAGCCAAGCTTCCCACTTGCCGCAGCCGTCTCTGAGCTCCACTCAAAGCAACAAAGTTTCAATTATAAAAGGTAAATAAACCCCAGATACCTGCTTTCAGCTGGCCGTGGCCACGGAGCTGGAGCGAGCAGGAGACTTGGATTGCCCCTGGCAATGGAGGAAGCCAAGCTTCCTTCCCGCCCGCCCTGGCTGGCTCTGAGCTCCTCTCAAGGCTACAAAGTTTCAATTATAGAAGGTAAATAAATCCCAGAAAGAAAGAAAAGGAGAGGCTGGGAGCATCTGTCACCAGAAGGGCTTGGCCAGCCTGAAAACGGACCTCAGCCCCTCACCCAGACTGGCCAGGCACCCCAGTGGGGACCCTCCCCCCTAAAGGGGGTGTGGCCAGCCTGAAAACAGTCATCAGCCACTCACCCAGGCTGGCCAGGCACCCCAGTGGGGACCCCCACCCTGAAGAGGGTGTGACCAGCTGCAAACACCCATCAGCCCCTCACCCAGGCTGGCCAGGCACCCCAGTGGGACCCCAACCCTGATCCGGGACACCTTTCAGTGCAAACCAGCCGGCCCCCACCCGTGCACCAGGCCTCTATCCTATATAATAAAAGGGTAATATGCAAATTGACCCTAACAGCAGAAAGACTGGGAATGACTGGTCACTATGAACACACTGACGACCAGGGGCCAGACACTCAATGCAGGAGCTGCCCCCTGGTGGTCAGGGCGCTCCCACAGGGGGAGCTCTGCTCAGCCACAAGCCAGGCTGATGGCTGCCAGTACAGTGGTGGTGGTGGGAGCCTCTCCCGCCTCCTCAGCAGCACTAAGGATGTCCAACTGCAGCTTAGGCCTGCTCCCCGCTGGCAAGTGGACATCCCCCGAGGCTGCCGGGCTGCCAGAGGGATGTCTGACTGCCAGCTTAGGCCCAATCCCCCAGGGAGTGGGCTAAGCCAGCAGGTGGTTATCCCCCAAGGGGTCCCAGACTGGGAGAGGGCACAGGCCGGGCTGAGGGACCCCCCCAAGTGCACAAATTTTTGTGCACTGGGCCTCTAGTTTATTAATAAATTTATATATTATTTTCATATACATTTTACTAATTTTCTTTCATCTCTGACACTTCTATTATAGAGAAAGGGCAAATAGCAATATTAAAATATTTCCTCTAATTAATTCCCTTTTAATGTGCACGAATTTCATGCACCAGCCCACTAGTATCTATATAAATGCCCTGGGGGCAAAAGTTGTGTCTTATCAACTTTTTATCACAGTATCTTAGATGTAGAAACTGCTCATTTAATATGCATTAGACAAAAGTATAAAAGACATATCTTGTGGTTTTCCATTTGTATAATTAAGAAAAACCAAAACAAGGGTGCTTTATTTTATAAATACTTTACAATGATTATTTATCTACAGTATTATTTAAAATTCACATACCAAAGAGAGATTTTAATTTTCATAGAATACATATTACATGAAATCCTATATGTAACACAATCCTCAAAGCGGTCCAGTTACTGCTGTGTACTGTTCATTTACAAGAATTTAGGTTCCTAATTTGTTGGGACATCTTTTCTTTCCCTTTAGCATGCTAATGGCATGGATGTGGAAGGCATGTATTAGTCTGACTGCCTGAAAAGCTACATAATGGCAATGAGACTCACAGCAGCTATTTAAACTGTGATCATAAGGCTGTTTAGAGTTGAAAGGCAAGTCAATTGAATTGTTTATTTACAACAACAACAAAAAGGCTACTATAAATAAACAGTTTGGCTAGAATTATCTCAGAATTATGCTGCTAAATGAAGTTTTCATAGAAATGCATTTCAGATTTAAGTCCCTCTGAACCTTAAAGAAAGTGGCCAACATTTCTGATAATCCTGATGATTGGTACACACATACTATAAATCAATTTTCACATAGCACAGAGCACTTTGTTCTTTGCAGTAGTATAATGGGATTTGAGAGCAAAAAGCACCAGCTCTATTCACTGGCCTATAAACCAAGACTCAGAGTTAAGCTGCTGTACATTTCACAAATTTATAATGAAAAGATTAACTGTTCATTTGTTTATTTGTTTGTTTGTTTATTTTTGGCAGAGAAACTACTTCTGCAACTTCAAGTCCATGAATCGGGGTGGAGAGGGTGCTGCAAGTGACAGCATCCTGGCTTCAGAGCCCACACAGCACATGGTCCAAGCAGGATCTATCATAACATCTCTCACTACAGACTATAATTGGTCAATGGGGTGGGAACATGAATAGAAGAAGGCCAGTCAAGATCGTCCTTTGAGGAAATATAGCCAATAATACTGAGATAAAAGTATGAGGTCGGGTTTTTGGCACTTGAAGCAGTGGGGGTACTACTCTGTAAAGTGTATGATTTTCTAACTACCTTACTGTACATCTGAAATTAATACAGAGTAATTTTGAATGTTCTATGAAGCTTTGCACACAGGATCTGGGATGGGGGACTAAGAGGTGGAAGTCAAAGGGGTGAAAAGCTTTTCCCCCCCAGATGGTGATTATATGTGGTTGTGAGCTGCAGCTGCCAGCAGCCAGGTTTTCTGCCACATAGAAAAAAAACATAGTCTGCAGGAGAAGACAGAATTTGAATTTCAGGCCATATACTAGTAAGCAGGTGTTCAGAAAGTATGACAATTTATTATGCCACTGAACTTAATTTTTTCACTAAGATCCTATTTTACCAACAGTAGAATAAACTAAACCTCAATGGACTTGGATTCCTATTTGTTTTCCTTGAGTTCACTTCTAACTTCTAAGCAGAGGACAGTGGAGAAGGAAAGTAGGCAGGGCCCAGGGTAAGCAAAGGTTTTGACCTTTGGTCATCTTTTGAATTTGTCATCTGACTCCTCATCCTGTCTGTTTTGCAGGTGTTGATCTACATGGGTCCATGCCAAAGGTTACATCAGGTTCAATGACTCCCCTTGCTCACCCCTAATTCTTTTCTGAAATGCATTGAGTAATGTTCTACAAACACTTCTAAGTAAATTTTTGTTTCAATTATAGATTGGTTGTACAGTAGTCCCCTTATCTGCTCATATACATTCCAAGACCCCAGTGGATGCCTGAAACTGGATAGTACCAAATCATATATATATATATATATATATATATATATATATATATATATACACACTATGTTTTCTTCCCACACATACATACCTATGATAAAGTTATTTCCATTTACATGAAATAGTTTTTCCATCCCTTTACTTTATTCTGTGTATCTTTCATTCAGAGTGAATCTCTTATAGGCAGCATATACCTGGGTCTTTTATTATTATCATTATTATTATTATTATCATTATTATTATTATTATTATTACTAGAG
>NW_005871111.1:4197069-4230990 GCF_000147115.1 Myotis lucifugus | reverse complement strand
GCCCAGTGCACAAAATTCGTGCATGGGTAGGGTCCTAGGCCTGGCTGGCAATCAGGGCAGATCTGTGGGGCCTTCCTTCCCTCGGCTGCTGGCTACTGGCTGCTGGCTGCTGGCTGGGGCCTTCCTTCATTCTGCACCGCCCCCTGGTGGTCAGCACACGTCACAGTGAGCAGTCAAACTCCTAGTTGGTTGAACTCCCGAGGGGACAATTTGCATATTAGCTTTTTATTATATATGATTATTATTGATTTTAGAGAGGAAGGCAGAGGGAGAGAGAGATAGAAACATCAGTAATGAGAGAGAATCATTGATCAGCTGCCTCCTGCATGCCCCCCAATGGGGATCAAGCCCTCAACCCAGGCATGTGCCCTGACCAGGAATCAAACTGAGACCTCCTGGCTCATAGGTCAATGCTCAACCACTGAGCCATGCTGGCCGAGCTATATATGGGTCTTGTTTGCTGATTCATTCAGCTGCCCTATGTCCTTTGATTGGAGCATTTAAGCCATTTGCATTTAAAGTAATTATTGATAGATATGTATTTATTGCCATTTTATTCTTTATAACCATGTTTCTCTTCCTTCCTCCTCCACTTCCTCCTATTCTCCCTCCTCCTCCTCCTCCTCTTTCTTCCTAAAGAAGGCCTTTTATCACTAGCCAGTATGGATCAGTAGATAGAGTGTCAGCCCACAGACTGAAGGGTCCCAGGTTTGATTCCTGTCAAGGGCACGTACCTAGGTTGCAGGCTCAATCCCTGGCCCTGGTTGGGGCACCTGTGGGAGGCAATCAATCGATGTGTCTCTTTCACATTGATGTTTCTCTCTCTGTGTCTCTCCACCTACCTTTCACTCTCTCTAAAAATCAATGGAAAAACTATCTTTAGGTGAGGATTAACAACAACAACAAAAAACACCAATAAACATAAATGCCCACTGTTTTTTGTGTAATGATGGAGTCATCTGTAGGCAGAGCCTCTTTTTTTTTAATGGTACACCAATGTAGCTCTCTTTGCTTTTCCCATGCCTTTCTTCTTTCCCTCTAACTTGGGATGGCTCTGTTAGTCTTCAGAGCCTAAATTCACTTCTGGTCTGCTTTTTTGAGACTCGAAACACAGTCTGCCATAACATCTTCTTCTGTGGCAATGGATAAAAAAAAATGCCCATGAATGGAAGAGGATTACGGGTTGACTAAATGAAAGTACTGGGGGGACACATAGCAGGCAATATATCAAAATATTTCTCCACAGAGAGCACATGAGGGACAAGTGAGTCCTGATGGTACCTAACTTCTGACCCTAGGCTCTGAGTGCCTCCTAGAATGCCTGCCCCTGCTTCCCTGAAGCTTAGCTGGTCAACTCGTCCTTTAATTCTGGAAGCTACCTCAGGATATTTCCTCAATTTCCTCTTTTTACTTACGTTAATTCAAGCTACACATAGCTACCCTAACCTAATAGCATAGCTGAAAAGGAGAATTTTTATTTCACGGAATCAGGGAGATTTAAACAGCCAAATAACAAGAAGAGCAGATACGCAGCTGGTCTTCGGGAACCAAAAAACACACCAATAACCTTCTCCATCTCTTATCTCTGCTTCCTAATATAAGTGGGTTTCATTCCCTCTTACTAACACTCTACACGTGGTGGGAAACATGGCTACTGATCATTCCCAGGTTTTCCATCGATTGGCTTCCACCACCAGACAAAAGAGGAAATAAATCAGTGTTTAAAGTTCCCATTAATTTGTTTCAATAATAGAAATGTAAAGAGGAAGAAAATCCTTGAGTTGACCAATTCTTCTTCCATGCTATGTTGACAATAGCTTGTGTTTGGATTATAACTGTGTAAAAAAAATATCCCTCTACTTAGGGACTAAGCTATTCAGCCCTTCTAAAGTTCCCTTTAAAAGTGTCTAAAAGGAAAGAATAAATTTTTAAAGATTGCTTGGTGTATTTTCTTAAGCTAAGTGCAGAGCAGGGAAAGTCATGAGAACAAAAACAACAAAATAATGTCTTAAACAGATGAAAACTAAAAACCAATCACGTGTTAATGCCTTTGCATTCAAAATTAAATGCAATATGATACAGCAAAGAAGGATATTACATTTCCAACAAAGAAGAATTTTAAAGTCAAGGAGATTGAACCAGGCTAAATATATACCCTAAGTTCCCTACCCTGCCCAAGCATAGGGTACTTTAAAATTTTTATTTCAATTGTAGATTGGCTGTATTTGACATTATGAAACACATTTCAATTTTTTAAACCATCGGATCGATAAACACATATGCTCAATGCGTATTGCTCAGTAATGAAGTCATCCATAAATGAGCTTCTGTAATCATTCATAATTAAAAATACTTGGAATAGTGCAAATACAGACATTTCTGGAACATAGAAGTACTAAGTCACTATCACCAAACATCCACAATTCATAGACGAGTGATTTCAACATCTTGCTAAAACTTTCAGATGCACTTATATCCTCTGCTTCTGTCCCTTCCCCATCAGCTCTCCATGAAATGTAATATTGAAAGATGCAGAAATAACCACTTCAGTTTTTATAGTTTCCCCTATTTTCCCCTGATACTATTGCTCTCTTTACCAGGAGTGGGAAATAAGTTATACAAACAACTGAGCCCTAGTAACTTGAGTGCCTGCCATGACAACTTTCACATTGGCAACTTTCACCAAATTTGTAAGATTCTTGTGGTAAAATGAATTATAGCTGAATTCCCTTAATGTTTCAAAGTCAAAGACTCATTTAGTTCAATGGTTCCCAGACTCTGGTTTTCAAAAGTGAAATTTAAAAAATGTGTGGTGAACCAGCATACGTTTGCCAACTTATTCTTTTGCCAAGTAAGGGTTTAGGGAAAATAGTGTTCTCTACTTTCAGCATCATTTCACAAAATAGAGGATATTTTTAAAGCCAAAAGGTAGGTAGGACATTTTCTCAAGTTAAAAAAAAAAAGGTGGGGGCGTATTATTCCCAAGAACAGAGGGTAGACAACTATACACTGTATCAGGCAGTATTCTGACAGGGAACAGATGACTTCCTCAAAGGGTTAAACTAAAAATATTTCAATGAATAGACTATTTCTAGAGGTACAGGCAAACATTTTAAAAATCCAACAAGGGATGGGGAGTTACCGAAGACTAGCCACAGCCGAAGCCATTACTTCTCCTCGGCCTAACATGGTGAGGAAAGGGAACAATGCCAGAGCCAAGTGGGCGTTGGAGTTGGGACAAACACGGCCACTGGCAGACCCCAGTGAGGAGGATAAAGAGTGAAGCTAAAAATACCCTACCTATCTTTTCCGTCCTGTCTGAACCCACTGGAAACCAGAGGGCCAGGGTCCAGGGTGTTGCAGTCCATAGAGTCAGCCTCCTAGAGCACAAAACAGGTCAAAAAGGGGTAAAAAAAAAAATGAATCCAGGGTGGGGGTTCACTAGAACACATTGATATATTCTGGTGGGGGGACCGGGACCAGACAAAGAAAAGGGTGTGCATGTGAATGTCTTTTTCATTTCAATTGCAGGAAAAATTGCAATATTTTAAGAGATAATAGTGCTTGTTAGTATGCACTTGAAATATTTGTCAGTGTCTCAGTACTCAATAGTGTTACATCAAGTGGTGCTCAAATGGGCAACTTGTTCCAGTACTTTATTTTTATCACACTCATTAAAAATTCAACTTCACATAGGTATAAAATAGAAGCAACACTCAACAGTTTCGTTTAGTTTGGAACATTTTGAGTGAAGTAAAGAATGCCAGAATATAACAGCCTCCATGCCTCGGAGCTTCTATAGCAGAGGTTCCCAAATTTTGCTGCACATTGATATTTTCTGGGTTCTTCTTAAAAAGTAATGATGCTTAGCTTACACTCCAGATATTCTGATGTAATTGGTATGAGGCGAACTTGGCATAGGGATTTTTAAAATATATTTTTATTGATTTCAGAGATGAAGAGAGAGGAAGAGGAGAGGGGCTAGGGAGGGAGGGAGGGAGAGAGAGAAAGAGAGAGAGAGAGAGAGAGAGAGAGAGAGAGAGAGAGAGAGAGAGAGAAACATCAATGATAAGACAGAATCATTGATCGGCTGCCTCCTGCATGCCCCAAACTGGGGATTGAGCCTGCAACCTAGGCATGTGCCCTGACCAGGAATGGAACTGTGACCTCTTGGTTCATAGATCAATGCTCAACCACTGAGCCATGCCAGCTGGGCAGCATAGGAATTTTTTGATACACTTTTTATCTTAGAAGTTTTAGATTTAAAGTTGTATATATGATTTCACTCATATGTGGGATATAAAACTTAAAGCAACAAATGAACAAACAAGAAAAACAAACAAACAAAAACTCATAGACACAGACAATAGCATGGTGGTTACCAGAGGGAAAGGAGTGGGGGGGGGCGGTCTTAACAGATAAAGGGGGTCACATATGTGGAAGATGATTTGACTTTGGGTGGTGGGCACACACAATGCAATATACAGATGATGCATGATAGAATTGTATACTTGAAACCTATAAAATCTTATTAACCAATGTTACCCCAATAAATTTAATAAAAAGAAAAAAAAGAATTCCCATGCACCTCATACCCAGAATCCCCTATCAATTAACATCTTCCATTAGTATGGTGCATTGGTCACAATCAATGAACCAATATTTATACAAAAATTTTGAATAAAGCCCAGACCTTATTAAAATGTCATTAGTTTTTACCTTATGTCCATTTTTTGTTCAAAGGATTCCATCCAGGATACCACATCATAGTTAGTCGGCATGTCTTCTTAGATTCCTTTGGCTGTGATAATTTCTCATATATTTTCTTTTTGTTTGTTTCTGATGGTCTTGAATGTATTAAAAAGTACTGGTCAGGAATTTTCTACAGTCTTCAATTGGGTTCTGTTTTTCTCATGATCATTTATGGTTATATGTTTTCTGGGGAGGAAGACCACAGAGGTAAAGTATTATTCTCATCACATCATATTATACTATGTACATACTATCAACATGATATCACTATTCATCTCCTGGCTGAAATAGTGTTTATCAAGTTTCTCCCCTTTAAAATTACTCTTTTTACAACCTTTTCCATACTGTATTCTTCGGAAGTAAGTCTCTATGTGCAGCCCATATTTAAGGTATGGGGAGTTGCGCTCCACTTGCTTGAGAATGAGTGGCCACATTAATTATTTGGAATTCTTCTGCATGGAAGATTAGTCTATTCTCTCACAATTTTTAGTTATTCAATCATTTATTTTTATCAGTATGGATTTACAGATGTTTATTTTATATTCTGGATTATATTCTAATGAAACAATTTTTTTTTTGCTCAAATTGCTCCATCTTTGGCTATTAGAAGCTCCTTCTTTTGGCTCTTGTCTCCTTTTGACATGCCCCATCATTGTGGATAATTTTTTTTAGCACTTTCATACTTTCTATCACTATAAGATGCTCCAGGCTCATCTTGTATGTTTACTATATAATCTGCCATTTTCTCCAAGGATTCCTGGTTCCTTTTATTGAAGAATGATGTATGGGTGCTAGATGTGTTCTTGCTTCTAAGCCCTTTCAGCTGACAGAGCAAAAAAAGTTCATATAACTAACCCCTGTATATACACATATCTATAAATATTGCAATATGTAAATATCTGTATCTATAGTAGGGTAAGCATGAGTTCATACTGCTGTCTCCAACTATCATCCATAACCACAGGGATCATGCCTGCCTCCTCCACTTGCTTACATATAAACTTCTACTTCAACAGTGAGAAACCTGGCTCCTACTATCTGACCTGCATTTACTTAATCATTTAATTCCAGTATAAATATACTGTGGTTTCAGAATTGTTAGTTTATTCCCCCATGGAAGACTTTATCAACTAGAATACAATGGTTATGTACAAATCCTTTTTCCTCTAGTCTTACAGTATTCACTCATTGCCAGTTATTATGGTGAGCCAACTTTCCCCTTAATCCTTGCAGTGAGGTTTCTAATCACACATTTGTAACATAGTTGGACTGGTTTGTCACATTATGTATTCCACCCTGAAATCCCTTGACCTCCTAAATGATTTTTTTTCATTCGCATACATTAAAACTTACTCTTTGTGCGGTAGAGTTCAATGGGGTTTAACAAGTGCATACTGTCGGGTACCGGTACATTAGTTTCATACAGAAGGAGTCCACCACCATTATCCTCTGTGTTTCACCTTTTCAACCTTCCCCCTGCCCTGACTCCAGAAATGACTGATCCATTGTCTCCATAGTTTTACCTTTCTAGAATGTCCTATTAATACAGTCATACAGTAGGTAGCCTTTTCAGACTGTCTTTTTTCACCCAGAAATATACATTTACCATTCATCCATATATTTTGTGTCTTGATAGTTCGTGGGGTGTTTTTTTGTGTGGTTTCCTTTTCCTTTTTTTACTTCTAAATCATATTTCATTGTATGTATGTGCCACAGATGGACTATCTATTCACCTATTGGAAGACACCTTAGTTGTTTCCAGATTTTGCTGATGATGAATAAAGCTGCTATAAACTTTCATGTACAGGTTTTTGAAGCAATACATTTAAGTTGTTTTAAGCCCTCCAGTTTGTCATACATTTTTAAGGTCGCCCTGGAAAACTAATATACCCACTGAGAAGACTGAGAAAGGGAAGCCAGGTAGGTAGTAAGAAATCTAGTGTTTCAAAAGTCAGAGGGAGAAAATGGATGGAGAGTTATTTGTAATGTCAAATAACTACTCTTGACAGGTTAGATAATATCTAAATTGTAAAGTATCCTTGAGTGTAGCATTATATAAATATATGGCATTTATTATTAATATTATAAGGAATTGTTAGGCAGTTACAGAAGTAGAGAGATCACTTTTGTCTAAAGGATTAAGGAAGATTTCATGGAGAGTATGTCATGGAAGCTGGAATATAAAGTATTAAATAGGATTTCAATATGCAAAAATGAGAAATATTATAGTTGGGGGGTATTGAATGAAATTATGAAGAGAAAAAAATCAGAACATGTTGAGGAAATGGCCAACAGTAAAAAAGATCTTTATAAGTAAACTAGAGGCCTGGTGAACAAAATTCATGTTGGGGCGGGGGGGAGTGTCCCTCAGCCTTGGCCTGCACCCTCTCCAATCTGGAATCCCTCGGGGAATGTCTGACTGCCGGTGGGATCCCCCTGTGGGATCGGGCCTAAACCGGCAGTCGGACATCCCTCTCACAATCCAGGATGGCTGGCTCCTAACTGCTTCTGCCTGCCAGCCTGATCGCCCCCTAACTGCTCCCCTGCCAGCCTGATTGACACCTAGCCACTCCCCTGCCGGCCTGATCACCACCAACTGCCCTCCCCTGCTGGCCTGATCGCTACCAACTGCCCTCCCCTGCTGGCTTGATTGCCCACAACTGCCCTCCCCTGCTGGCCTGGTCGCCCCCAACTTCCCTCCCCTGCTGGCTTGATTGCCCACAACTGCCCTCCCCTGCCAGCCATCTTGTGGTGGCCATCTTGTGACGACATCACGGCGGCCATCTTGTGACAACGTCATGAGATGCCACCTAGGCTTTTATTATATAGGATGTTATTTGGGGTCAGATTATGGATGTCCTTTAATACTATGATAAAACGTTCTTCTCTAGCCTAGCTAGTGTGGCTCAGTGGTTGAACATCAACCCATGAACCAAGAGGTCACTAGTTCGTTTCCCAATCAGGGCATATGCACGGGTTGTGGGCTTGATCCCCAGTGGGGGATGTGCAGGCAGAAGCCAATCAATGATGTTTCTCTCTCATTGATCTCTCTCTCTCTCTCTCTCTCTCTCTCTCTTCTCTAATAAAAACATATTTTTTTAAAAGTTCTTCTCTCCCTAACTGGTTTGGCTCAGTGGATAGAGTGTCGGCCTGAAGACTGAAGGGTCCTGGGTTCGACTCTGGTCAAGGGCACATGCCCGGGTTGTGGCTCAATCCCTAGTGTGGGGCATGCGGGAGGCAGTCAATCAATGATTCTTCCTCATCATTGATGTTTCTATCTTTCTCTCCCTCTCCCTTCCTCTCTGAAATCAATAAAAAATATATTTAAAAAAAGTTCTTCTCTAGAAAATGGAATATGATACAAGTTAGGAAGACTGTGTGAAAGATATTGTTTAAATACTGGTAGGTAAGCAAAATGAAAAACCATTGGGAGACTGTAGACAAGGAAAACCAGAAACTATTAAAATTTCCAAAGGACAGATTCTAAAGATCTGAACTAAAGTGACAGTGAGAATGGAAATGTATTCCTATTTTTGAAGCTCTACCATATGCCAGGTACCCCACTTGCTGCATTCTATGCCACTGCACTAAACCTGACAACACTTCTCTATAGTAGAATTTGTTATCCTAATTGTATACGTGTAGAGACTGTGATCAGAGGCAACAAACAGTGGGGCAAATATTTGTACCTAGAGTCTAGGTCCTAGACATTTGGTATATTTTTAGGCTCTTCACTCATTAACTTACCCCAATCCATCCTACAGCTCATATTGAAATTTTGGATTATTTGGAAAACTTATTAAATGACACTACACACTTTTTAATTTTGTACTAACCCATCCAAAACGGGAAGAATATTGTGGAAACACAGCGATTCTTTTGGGGAAACACTGTATTCTTGGCTTGCAGTTGGTTTGCCATATATTCCCCCCAATCTTCCCTATCTCCTAAAATACAGTGTTTCACTATCATAAGTATTTAATAGCTTTCCTTTTCCCACTGGAACCAGAGGACATCAGGTGCATTTTGACATAATAAAGAAAAGTATCCTTTTGAATTATGAAGTGCTGCTACTCACTGCACAGTGGCTTTCCTTTTGAAATAGAATCACTTAGTGTTTCTCTGTCAGACCCTTACTGATGGCCATTTACCCTTGAGACATACATGAATGAATCAGACTATTTTTTAATGACACTGAAATGGAACAAAAATGGTACATGTTACCTTAATTATTGCTTGTAAGTTTATTCTATCAAAATAAAGGTACAAAATTTTAAAGAAGGCACTTTTCTGTGCTTGATGAGATAGGACACAAGCTATTCTTTGATGAACTTTTAAAGAAATCCTTGATTTATTTATTTTTAATTAGTGAAATATTGTGAACTCAAGTGTATACTTGCATATCTTGAGCATTTAAGGAAATGATCAACGTCATGCAAGGTAACCGGCTGCCATCTTTTTGAGAATTTAAACTAAAAACAGGAGAACTGGAGGATTAGGAAAGAAAAGCACAGGGAACAAATAAATTGCTTTCCCCCTCCTCCTGTTTATACAATAAATGCACTTATTGTTGCCATGGCAAAGGAGCCTGTCTATTTTTCCCATTCCTCTGTTTCTACCCATTACCATATCCAACACTATAAAATGTCATATTTTACCATCATCTTTTTTTATCCATCTACTCTGCATTTTCTACTCTCCTCATGGTCTTCTTCCTGGTAATACTTAGAGCAAAAGTAATTTCAGGTGAGGGAGATGGCTGCAGATACGATTAGAGGAATCAGGAAGCAAAGAATGATGGAAAGGTGGTGAGGAGAAAAGACCTCAGCATTTATTTAGCCAGAAGGGCCTTCCTAATCGTAGAAAGCCTCTCAGATCCAACACAAAAACACTCTGAAAATGCCATTTAAAACAAATTACACCTTGTTGCCCGAGCCAGTTTGACTCAGTGGAAAGAGCATTGGCCAGCAGACAGAAGGGTCCCAGGTTCAATTCTGGTCAGGGGCACGTACCTAGGTCCTGGTCGGGGCACGTACGGGAGGCAGCCAATTGATGTGTCTCTCTCACATAGATATTTCTGTCTCTCCCCCTCCCTCCCACTCTCTCTAAAAAAAATAAAAATAAAAAATTACACCTTGTTGATAAGCTAAAGCAACTCTGTAGAGGTCTATTTTGTCTTTCTAAACATAGGTAATCATAATAATGGCACTCATTATACTCTTTGGTCATGATTAGGCTGAGTTCATTAAAACATAAAGTCTAAATTAGGGCAATTAATAATACCAAGACTCTATAATAGTCGTACACCATATGGAGTGTTCTGCCCAGTTCATGATGCCACATTTTGGCAGCACACAATAGCACACCGAAGACTAATGTGTTTTCAAATAATAGCAACCAAGGTCTTGCAACCACGTTTCCCCACTCTGTTAGTTCATTTGTGTATTCAAAACATTTTTGTTGTTGTTTTTCCTTTCTTTTTTTTCCTTTTTGTGTTTTAAAAAAATATTTATCAAGAGCATATTATGTGGTAAGCACTGATCTAACTTGAAATTAAAAACAAACAAATAAAGCCAAAAACCTAAGACTTTTTCCCCATAACTAAAAAAAGTTCATATTCTAATCCTGCCATGCAAGAGACAATTGAATGAACATGATGTTTTAGTTGGGAAAAGAGAAGGCTGAGTTTAGAGAACTGTTTCTGAGAAGATGGCAAATGTAGGAAAATGCCACAATCTGTAGGAAATAGTCAGTAAGTGTGCAATAAGTGGTTTCTTCCTGTTTATATGTTCTAAGGCTCGAGTGTATAAACAATCAGTTCAAATGTTCTTTCTTTTATTCCCATTCTGCCAATCACGAGGGCAAAAGGATGAGGTAACCTTTCCTTTCATAAATCCTTCAGTTACAGACTCTGGTATTCTTTCTTTTCAATTACAGTTGACAGTCAATATTACTTTGTATGAGTTTCAGGTGTGCGGCAAAGTTGTTGGACAATCATATATTTTACAAAGTGTTCCCCTCGATATACCCAGTACCCACCTGACACCATATGTAGTTATTACAATATTAGTGACTATATTACTGATGCTGTACTTTACATTCCCATGACTATTTTGTAACTACTGATCTGTACTTCTCAATCCCTTCACCTTTTTCACCCAGTCCCCCAACCCTTCTCCCCTCTTGTTAAAACAACCCTACGAGATAAAGGTGCTATGGAAAAGCTCAGGACAGGAGGGCTTCGGCCTGGAGCAGTTTAGGAAGAGTCCAGCAAATGATCAACCTGGATTCTACCTTCAAATATTTGAACAGACTAGACTTAAATAAAGTTGCAAGAAACCAAATTAAGACTAATGAATGGATACTATAAAGAATAAGCTTTCAAATAAATTTTAAAAACTTACAAATTTTTTAACTCGGCCGGTGTGGCTCAGGAGTTGAGTGTTGACCTAGGAACCAGGAAGTCACTGTTTGATTCCTGCTCAGGGCACATGCCTGGGTTGTGGGCTCGATCACTAGTGTGGGGCATGCAGGAGGCAGCCGATCAATGATTCTCATCATTGATGTTTCTCTCTCTCTCTCCCTCTCTCTTCCTCTCTGAAATCAATAAAAATATATTTTAAAAACACTTACACATTTTAATGTGTATATTATGAAGCACTGCAGCGATCCTGTGGAATATAGATTCTTAAGGTCCTGTGTGGAGCCTGGGATTCTTAATTTCTAATAGGATCCCAGGTTGTACTGATGCTATTGGTCCTAGGACTGCATCTCATATATCACTACTCTCAAAGTATATGACAATAAGCTCACTACAACATATGGGTTGCCAGTCACTGGGACTACTCAAGCAGAAGCTGAATAACTATTTGTCAGGAATACAACAGAGAGTGAGAGTGGGCTGCATGTTCCCTTTCAAATCTAAGTGGTTTGATTCAGGGCTTTGTATTAAAGAACTAATTTTGTAATTTTGTTTTAAATATTAAAATACTTTCACATAGATAATAAAGAAAGTAAAGTGAGACTTTTCTTCCTACTTCAATAGATGTGGAAACAGAAGATTTTATACATTAAGTGCCTTGCCCCAAATTCACTATATCATACAATGAGAGTATTGAGCACTTTCTCTTAGCCAAGATCTGGCCCAGGGATGGACATTTAGCAGTGAACAAAACAGATAGGGTCCCTGTCCTAAAAAATCACAGTCTACCGCTTTGCCTTCTCCCACCTTCCTGATCTATCACTAATGAATTTCATGTAACCCTCCTTATGCCTCCTTCTTTGATTGTAATCTTATTTAATAAAAGGGTAATATGCAAATTAACCATCACTCTGTCACAAAGATGGCAGTGCCCATAGCTACAAGATGGCGGTGCTCAGTCCTCTCAATGCCGCCAGAGTCCCCCAGTCCTGGAGGGGTGGCTGCTGAGAGCAGGTAGTGTGAGCAGCCTAGCAGAATGCTTGCCTCATTGCCACGGCGACGAGGCAAGCGTTCCACCCCAGCCATGGAGGGCCTCTGGGCAGCGGGCATGGAGCGGCTGGGGGGTGGGGGAGACACTTGTGTTGTCACCCTGCCAAGGAGGCAAGCATTCCGTGCCCAGCCACAGATGGGCCTCTGGGATGCGGAGAGCCTCTGGGCAGTGGGCACAGAGCAGCCAGACCCTGCAGAGAGCTACTGGCACACGGATTCATGCGCAGGGCTACTAGTTTATAAAATAAGGTACAAAACTGCCATTCTCTAGAGCATTTACTCAATCCGTTGGGATTTTGCTTCCCGACAATTGTCAGCTTAGCTCAAATAAACTCATAAAAATTCTTACCGGTTTGGCCGTTTCTTACATTGACAAGGCCAAGAGACACTCCTTAAACAGAAATTCAAAGAATTAAAAAAATGAAAAACAGAACATCTAAGATCTGTGGGATAATTTCTAAAAGGTAATATATGTACAATTATAATGACAGAAGGAGAAGAAAGTGATAATGGACCAGAAGAAATATTTAAAGTAATAAAGGATGAACATTTCTGCAAATTAACAAAAGACATCAACCCGCAAGTCCAGGAAGTTCAGAGATTACCAAGCAGTATGAATAAAAAAAATATTAGGCATGTCATATTGAAACTGCAGACCATTAAAAACAAAGATAAAATTTTGAAGAAAGCTGCAGGGTTTGGGGGGGAGGAAGAATTTATCTATAAAAGAACAAGGATAAGAATTACAAAGAACTTTTTATCAGAAACCATGCAACCAAGAAAAGATTAAAATAAAATAATCAAGAACCTAAAGTTCTATATCCTGTGGAATCAATCTTCAAGGTGAAAGAGAATTAAAAACCTTCTTAAACAAACAAAATGGAATGAATTCATCTCAGCAGAACTGGAGATGCAAGAAACGTTGAAATAAGTTTTCAGGAAAGTGGTATCATGCTACACTCATGCACTCCATAATGACAGGATATGTTCTGAGAAATTGATCATTAGACACTTTCATTGTTGTGTAAACCCCACCCCTGCCTCAGGAGAACAGAGGGGAAGGCTAGCATTGATTCTGCCTCAGGAAAGATTGGATTCTGAAGAGAATGCAGCAAAAGCAAGACTATACTTAAGAATATCCATGTTAGAAACACACACACACACACACACACACAAACACACATTAGTTTAAATCTACTATGGAGAATAAATTATCCAGTGCTAAGAGAACAAGTAGAAATACACACAAAAAAACAAAAACAAAACACACACACACAGAATTTGTGTAGAGAGATGAGGACAGAGATAGAGATAGGCAAAGAACTGGCAGAGTCCAAGAAGAACTGGCAGCGTCCAAGAGCGTACCAGAAATTTAAAAAACTACTGGAGCCAACTGCTTTGGACATCTGCAGCTCCCTTTCTAGGTGGTTAGGCAAGCAATTCAGAATGTGTGGGGACAGAGTCTGGACAGCTGGATAGCAGGGGCTAACGCTGAAGAACAAATGCCAAGGATCTGCCAAAGAGGGGAGGAGAGGGATCAGGAAAACCCTGGACAAAGTGACCGTTAAAGTGAGCTTTCAAACATGAGCAGATTTAGTCATATGGGAGGTGGAAGCAAAAGGGTATTTCTGCATGACAAGAACAACATAGCCACTGAAGCTAGGAAAGGCCAGGGATCACAGTAACACACCAGCAGATGAATTATCCAAAATGCTGGAAAATAAGGAGAATAATGTGAGATAACCCTGGAAAGAAGCCAGAATGAAACATTAAACATCATTAAATTGGCAATAGTATTTTTAATATGATGTAGGGAGAGAGAATATATTAAACCTATTTAAAGGCATTTGTGCCCAGCTGGAGTGGCTCAGTGGTTAAGCATTGACCTATGAACCAGGAGGTCACTTTTCAATTCCAGATTAGGGCACATGCCCAGGTTGCGGGCTTGATCCCCAGTGTGGGGTGTGCAGGAGGCAACCAATCAATGATTCTCTCTCATCATTGATGTTTCTATCTCCGTCTCCTTCTCACTTCCTCTCTGAAATCAATACAAATATATTTTTAAAATAAATAAATAAATAAAGGCTTTTGCAGTGACTCAGGTAAGATTGTACCCAACATGAGGTTTCATCTTGACTATTATTACTTATTAAATATTACTAGTAGAGTGTAAATACCCAGCTACTAATGCTTAGTACATAGTAGGTGAATAATAAATGTTTATTGAATGAATCTATTTTTTATAATAAAGGAACATTTAATAAAAGAAATAATAGGGTCTGGGCTAAGATAAGGACAATGATATAAAGGGGAACAAAGAGAAAAAATTTAAGAGAAAATCCTATATAATAAAGATGTAATATGCAAATTGACTGTCACGCCCTTGCATAAGATGGCTGCCCCCATGTCATAACAAGATGGTCGCCATAAGATGGCTGGCAGGGGAGGGCAGTTGTGGGCAACCAGGCCAGCAGGGGAGGGAAGTTGGGGGAGACCAAGCTGACAAGGGAGGGCAGTTGGGGGCAACCAGGCCTTCAGGGGAGGAAGGGCAGTTGGGAGGACCAGGCCTGCAGGGGAGGGCAGGTAGAGGTGACCGGGCCAGCAGGGGAAGGCAGTTTGGGGGGACCAGGTCTGCAGGGGAGGGCAGTTGGGGGAGACCAAGATGTCAGGGGAGGGCAGTTGGGGGTGACTGGGCCTGCTGGGGAGTGAGGGCAGTTGTGGGGGACCAGGCCTGCAGGGGAGGGCAGGTAGGGGTGACCTGGCTGGCAGGGGAGGGCAGTTGTGGGGGACCAGGCCTGCAGGGGAGGGCAGTTAGGGGTGACCGGGCTGGCAGGGGAGGGCAGTTGGGGGCAATTGGGCTGGCAGAGGAGCACTTAGGCATCGATCAGGCTGGCAGGGGAGTGGTTAAGGGGTGATCAGGCTGGTGGCAGGCGAGCGGTTAGGAGCCAGCAGTCCTGGATTGTGAGAGGGATGTCTGACTTCCCAGCAATCGGACATCCCCCAAGGGGTTCCAGGTTAGAGAGGGTGCAGGCTGGTCTGAGGGACACCCCCTACCCCCAGTGCACGAATTTCATGCACTGGGCCCCTAAGTGATTTAACATTAGATTAGAAAGGGAGGAAAAATTTATGATTTTGAAGCCTGGAACCTTGGTACTTTGGAAGTGGAAGGAGAAGATAATGAGTCTCCCACCCCCACCTGTGAATAGAAAAGATTTTTTTTTTACTGTGAATCTTTCTCATTAGCAATATAAACTATGGCTGAGCTTAGAAAATTATCCACAGTACAGAAAGGAGAATAATAAGTAGATTACAATTGACATTAAATTGAATTTACAAATTACCTAGATAGACTTTTTGTGAAGCCCATAGGTGTTCTTAGCTACCTAAACAGATTCTAAGCAACCTGGATGCTTCAGTGAATGAAGAGCTTGGGCTCCACTTCGTTTTTCTCAGCACAAAATACAAAAAGAAAGAAAGCTAATTAAACAGAAATGCTGTCCTATAGCTCATCTCACAATTTCAGAAGAAATCCATTTGACTTTAAGTGCTCCTAACAGATGCCTTCTTAAAGCAAGGATACTGGTAAAAGGAAACTCAATGTTCCCAGCTCACAGCACTTTCATCTCTGTCCTGATGGAGAGTAAAATGAGCAAGATGATCTACATACTTCCCACTGTCATATCTGGCTATTTGTTAAACAGGATGCTTGTTCTTCATACCAGAGATCTCCTGAGGTTCCCCTGAGCAGTCAATCCTAACATAAAGAGGCTCTTTCCTGATAGACAAATGCAGACAGTGAATCACATTGGTAAATCTGACACACGTCTCTCTGAAAATTTTAACTATAGCACAGAAAAGCATTATATTTGCTTAGCTTAATAGTCTATTACTTAGCATTAGTGAGTTACTTAGTGAGATAGTTACTAAAAAAAAAATCTCATGTCTTTCTTCAGAGTAACATGAGTATTTGAGATATTTATTTTGAGAAAAGTCTCTAAACGTTGCAATCTAAGTACAAACAGACACAAACCTGTTAGCTGGGATGGAGCCTTGGAGTTCTTTGAACCCCTTGATACATTCTGTGTATATAGGAAAATAATTGCCATTTACCATGAAGAGATTTTAAATATATGACAAACATGAAAGTATATGACTTCACATTTGAACTAGCAGCCACAAAATTTTAAGACTGAGACAATCTATCTGCCAGCAACAAGGACTTATTTGAGGTAAGGCAATGAAAGCAAATCATACAGTGATATGTATGATTGCATTTTGCTCAACCAACAGTTTTTTATCTTGGAATCATAGCTTTGTATATGTATATGTACCACACTAACCCCCTGCCGGCCTGGTCACCCCATGCTGTCTGCTGTTCAGTCATTTGGTCATCCCTCACTAACCTCCCTGCTGGCCTTGTCACCCCACGTAGCCTGCTGTTTGGTCATTACTGTGATGGAGTCCTGGACAATTTGCATATCCCTCTATTATTAGTATAAATACACTTTTATTTTAGAGAGGGAGGGAGAGGGAGAGCAAAAAGTAGAAACATCAATGATGAGAGAGAAACATTGATCGGTTGCCTCCTACACACCCCACACTGAGGATCAAGCCTGCAACCTGGACATGTGCCCTGACTGGGAATCAAACCGTGACCTCCTGGTTCATAGGTCAACACTCAACCACTGAGCCACACCAGCTGGGCTATCCTATTATTAACAATCAACAGGCTTCTAGATTCCTCAGCCTCCCAGTAAGTTTGGTCAAGCGTTCCATAAACTTGATCGATTATTTACATAGGAGGCTATGTTCCATAAAATGTCTAAGAAGGGATGGAAATTACTGTAGAATTATCTGGGGGTCTTAAAGCACAGTGCTCACTGTGAAAAATGGCCATTTCTCATGTCTCCTTCCTCTAAATACCACTCGTGCCACCGCCCAGATTGAAACTCCTAGGACTGAGAGGGGGAAAGTTGAGGAAACCCACAGTACATCAGGGAAAACAAACTCGACCAAGAAAACAGAAATTCTAGAAGCACAATGGGATGTGTTCTCACAGAAAAAAGAAGCCTGGCATAGTCTTGATAGGAAAATTCATGTTATCCCCAAGACAGACCTCAAAATATATTGTGTTACCACTGACAAATTCTTAAGATTTTTAAAACTAACAGCAGGCCTACCAGAACTTGGACTACGTTCTTATCAAATGCTTCTCTCAGTCCTCTGCCTTGCATGTTGTTTTCTGTATTTCTTTTTGGAGGCATGGGCAGCAGAATCTCACAGTAATAATAATAACAATAAAAACTAGTACTTGTTGAATAGTACCAGGTGCCAGGCACTATGCTAAATAGTTTATAGGCATTAAGTGTTTTAACCCTCACAGCAATTCCTGTAAGTTGGTAATGTTAACCTCATTTCAGATACAAAGAAGAGAATTGCAGAAAGGTTGTACTGGTTGACAGGTAGAAGAGCCAGGATGCAAATCCCTTTTCTTAGTGCCATACTGTTCTTATTGCTGGTGAAAATGCAAGATAGACCAAGTATGAACTTGGCTATTGCATTGGCATTTAAACTATTTTTAAAATGTGTCTTCTTTCTTATGTTCTCTCTTACCCCTAAAACTGAACCCACAAGTGATGAGGACCAGGGTCCCACTGAAATCAGGATTTCAAAAAAACAGTGTTTAAATGTTGGTTGATTTGGTTGAAGTAAAGAGTGGGATGGAAGACATGAATTAAAAAGCCCAATGAGTGGCCAGAAAGTTTAAGATGTATAATTGAAGATAAAAAGTCCCAAGTATATCTGCTGGTCTGTAAATGTAAACAATTTTATTTATTTAAATATAATCAAATTTTCCTCACTATTGCATTCGGGTAGAAATATTATATAGATAGATAGACATGTATATAAAATATGTGTCTATATGTATGTATAAAACCACCAGTTATCCATTATTTATTTACTATACCTTCAAAATTCAGAACCTCAGAGGAAAAGAAAGAGTTAGCAAAATGTTCTCTTTGCACTCATAATAGATATAGTAAACACGATGTACTTTGGGCACTGCATCATCCCTGCATAGGCCCACACTCAGAGCTTACGAACTTTTATTTTTACTCATTATTGCTCATGAGCTGGCATTTGGTAACCCGTTTGTTTTGTATTCCACTGCTAATAAGAAGCAAATGAAAAAGGGAAGATTATTAGAGGCAAAAAGTGACAACTGACAGGCAAATAATGAAACTATTAAAAGTACAGTCACATATAGTAGTTGCTTAATATACTGTTGCTAAAATCCCTTTTCATTCTAAATTTCAAAATGGAGCTTCAGAGAATGGAGTTTAGAAACATAATATCCACATCTGAGCCTCAGAGAGAGAGCTACCTAACGGGCTTAATTACCGTATTCCCCATCTTCATTCTTCCCACATGTACTCTCTGTACAGATGACATTGCAGAAATGTTCAGAGACCCACAGTGTCTCCAAAAGAACATTTTTATAAGTGATGTTGTAGGCTGGCTGTACAAATTGGTAATAGGAGCACTATAGGATCTGTTGTTGCTAATCTGTTTTCAGAAAAATACTGAAAAATGACACAACTTCTAACCAGAAAGGGAAACAGGCTGGCCTAAGAGTGTGTGTCTGTGTATGATGGAGATAGAGGATTTATGTAAGTGACCTTCAAGATCATCTGTATCCATTCTAGAGGCAATACTCTCTATGGCAAAGGCTGGAGGCAATAAAGCCAACAGTTTTACTTGCAGACTTCAGAGCCCAACAGACCTAGCTTTGGGTCCTGACCCCTCATCCCTATGTCTGTTTCCTCATTTGTACAGAGGATATAATCACAACACATATGATTAAGAGAGATAATAAAACACATAAGATGTTTAGCCCAGTGCAATGCCTGGCCCATAATGAGCAGGCAATATACTCTAGTTATAAAATTTACATAACAATCAGCATGCAGTGAGTATTCTCCTAAGTGCCAGGCAACGTGCCCATTGTTTTCTATGTATTTTCTCATTACTCTTCCCTATTTTATAGACAAGAAAATTGAGACTTAGAGGAGGCAAGTTGTCCAAGTCAAGCAGCACGTGGCACAGCTGAAATGTCAACTCAAGCAGTTTTAAACCAAGAGTTTCAACCACAGTGCGTAGTGTCTAACTACTAAATATAACTCATCTCAAGTGCATCCTCTCTGCCTGGCATCTTTCTGAAATGGTATCTCATTGTGGTTTTAATTTGCATTTTTAAGATGACTAATGAGCTTGAATACATTTTCATGGTTTTGTCTGTCTCTCTCTTATTGATTTATAGAAATACTATTTATTTTGAACACGAATTATGTAATTATTGGACATATTCATGTATATACATGTAATATATATATATTCTAGAATCCTTCAACAGCCCCTTTTCTACCAACCTACTGTCATTCTCCAATGTTTAAGAAAATTAGTACAGCTTTATAGATTTTTTTTTTACAGTTTTCATTGTGATTCACATAATAAAACTTGGGAGTTCAGATGAGCACCCCCCATTTCCTGGGGCTAATAATGGGACCCAGATCCAAACTCTGGTGCTTTTCCACTCAACTTTGCTACCCTCATAATTCTTTTAAAAAGCCCATTGTGCTCTTCTGTGTATTTAGTTCTAAATTTCTATTTTTAGATATACTTTCTGACTTGGAAATTCTGTAATTAAAGAATGGCTTCAAAGCAATCTCCAGTTGAATAATATGAGTGTGGGTTGCTTGTTTTGAACATCAATAATATCAAGAAGCCTTCTATTTATTTAGTTGCACAAAAATAGTCATCCAATGTCCTCTACCCTAAATGGCCCAAGTAACTTTAAAAGCTACTCTAAAGGTATAGAGAGTTGTGGGAAATGACTAAATAGCACTGAAAGCAATACTCAGCTATGAAAAAGTTCAAAAATTAGGCAATCTGGGTGGTAGAAAGATGTGAACTAGAGGAACTAGGCCATAGCTCTGAACAAGTCCCAGGATTTCTAATGTGGACAAGTTATGTGCTTAAGTTCTAAAACCAGTAGCTGGGCCTGGTGTTTGTTTGTTTGTTTTGTGTGTGTGTTTTTGTAAACCTCACCCAAGGATATTTTTTCCATTGATTTTTAGAAAGAGTGGAAGGGAGGAAGGGAGGGGGAGAGAGAGAGAAACATCCATGTGAGAGAGACACATCAATTGGTTGCCTCTCAAATGCCCCAACCAGGGCTGGGGATTGAACCTGCAACCCAGGTATGTGCCTTTGACCAGACTTCAAACCTGTGACCCTTTGGTGCACAGGCCAATGCTCCAACTACAGAACCACACCAGCCAGGGCAGGGCATGTTTTTAAAACTTCCTATTGAACCTGTTTGAGGGCAGGTGGTCTCTTCAGTATGGCACTGCTCTCATGTGTAGCATCTGGTGTTAGCCAAATGCCCCCAGGAACTTTCAGTGTTGCAAGGCTCCTGACTCCCAGTGCCCTTCACAAACAACCTAGGAAGCATTCAAGGTCCTACTCATCAAAAATATTTCTCTGGACACATCTGATGGGACATTCCAAGATGGCAGCCACCAGGATAGCAAGGAGGGAGAGAGTGTGAGTGAGTGAGGGAGCAAAAGGGGAATGTATGGACATGGTGTGTGTGTGTGTGTGTGCGTGTGTGTGTGTGTGTGTGTGTGTGTGTGTGTGTGACAGCTAGACCTTGCAGAACCTTCGGGGGCTGGCAGATTGGGCTCGCATAGCTGGGCAGCCTCTGCTGCTGCTTTAATCTGTCCAGAGCGCCAGCTCTGCTGCAGAGGCCATGCCATCTTGGAAGGGAGAGCTGCTATGACTGGGAGCCCAGCCTCACCTCCACCCAGGGTGCTCTCAGACACCACCCGGGATCCTACAGCCACTCTGGCCAGGGACCTGCTGCCTCAGCTGCTGAACCACGGACACTGGGACTACAGCCTCCCCAGCTGAGGGCTCCTATGAATTCCAAAGGGCACTCCCCTCCTCCCAGCCAGACGTGTGCACGTGCATGAACAGCCGAGCCTTACTCAGCAGCCCCGGGCTTGGCGACCTAGCGTGAGAACAGCTGAGGCTTACGCAGCAGCCCCAGGCACCACGACCACTCCAGCAGCTGCGCAAGTAGCCAACACTGACTCCCGTGACCACCAGAGGAGAAGCCACCACCCGCGACCACACAAGGAACAGCCACCCCACGACCGCCTCCCTAGGAGCGGCCGCTGCTTGCAACCGCACAAGGAACAGTCGCCCCATGACTGCCTCCCAAGGAGCAGCCGCCACCTGCAATCACGTAAAGAACAGCTGCCCTGCAACCGTGCGAGGAGCAGCCACCCCGCAAACACAGGAGGAGCAGCAGCAGCCCCACAACCGTGTGAGGAGCGGCCACCCCAGGAGCAGCTGCTGCCCACAACCACCTGAGGAGCCACCGCCCCACAACCCTTCAAGGAGCAGCTGCTGTCCGCGACTGTGCGAGGAGTGGCTGTCCTGCAACCACGCAAGGAGCAGCCACCTGGCAATCAGTCGCTGCCCTGCAACCACACGAGGAGCAGCTGCCCCACAACTGCCCAAGGAGCAGCTGCCCCCTGCAACTGCACAACCCACCACCAAGCCCACTGCTGCATCCACAGGCCCTGCATGACTTGACACCTAGATCCTTTGGTGAGAGCAAAAATGGGGAGACAGAAGAACAATTCCGAAAGGAAAGAAAAGGAGGAATCTCCAGAAAAGGTGGAATCTCCAGAAAAGGTATTAAATGAAATGAAGGTATGCAATATGTCAGAAAAAGAATTCAGAATAAGGATCATACAATTCATAAACCAGATGGATGAGAAAATCAGCAACCAATGTAAGAATCAGGAGGAAATAGAGCAATATAGCTACAATAAAAAAAATAATATGGAAGCTTTTAACAATAGACTAGGAGAAGTGGAGGATCGAATTAGCAAATTAGAAGACAGGGAAGCAAAACACACCTAATCTGAACTGCAATTGGAGAAAAGAATCAAAAGACAGAAGAAGAACCTGTGGGAGCTTTGGAAAACATGAAATGAAGCAACATATGTATAATAGAGGTACCAGAATGACAAGAAGAGGAGCAAGGATTAAAAAAATCTATTTGAATAAATAATGTCAGAAAACTTCCCTGATTTAGGGAAGACGAGTCACACGAGCACAGTGAGTCCCAAACCAGATGAACCCCAAAAGACCAACACCAAGACACGTCATAGGTACAATGGCAAACATTAACAACAAAGAGAGAAATTTAAAGGGTGCAAGAGAGAGACAAAAATTAAGTAAAAGGGAGCTCCAATTAGATTATCAAATGATTTCTCAACAGAAACACACCAGGCCAGAAAGGAATGGAAGGAAGTATGCAAAGTGATGCAAAAGCAAGGAACAGAATCCAAGAATACTCTATCTAGCAAGGCTATCATTCAAAATTGAAGGGGAAATCAGGAGCTTCACAGACAAAAAAAAAAAAAAGGCTAAGGGAGTTTATCACTACCAAACCAGCAATGCAAGAAATGCTAAAGGGACTGTCATTAAAAGAAGAAAATAAAAGGGAAGAAGGAACACAGGCACAAAAAATAGAAATGGCTACAAACAAGTATCTATCAATAATAACTTTAAACATAAATGGCCTAAATGCTCCAATCAAAAGACACTGAGTGGCTGAATGAGTAAGAAAACATGACCCATATATATGCTGTCTACAAGAGGCCCACCTCAGAACAAGAGACTCACACAGACTGAAAGTGAAGGAATGAAAAAATATTTTCCAGGCAAATGGAAATGAAAAAATAAAGCTGGGGTAGCAATACTTATATCTGACAAAATAGACCTCAAAGTGAAGGCCATTACAAGAGACAAGGAAGGCCACTTCATAATACTAATGGGATCAATACAACAAGAGGATATAATTCTGGTAAACATATATACACCCAATGTAGGAGCACCAAAATACATTAAAAAAAAAAACTTATGGAAGATATCAAGGGAGAGATCAACAGCAATACGATCATAGTAGGGAACTTTAATAACCCACTGGCATCACTGGCTAAATCCTCTAGACAAAATATCAGCAAAGAAACAGCAATCCTAAATGACTCACTAGATCAGATGGACTTAATTGACATCTTCAGAACATTTCACCCCAAAGCTAGAGAATATACATTATTCTCAAGTGCACATGGGACATTTTCAAAGATAGATCACATATTGGATCACAGGCAAACTATCTCCAAATTCAAGAAGATTGAGATAATACTAAGCATCTTCTCAGAGCACAATGGCATAATATTAGAAATCAACTACAATAAAAACAATCAAAAAAATTCAAACATTTGGAGAATGAATAGCATGCTATTAAACAATGATTGGGTTACCAAAGAGATCACAGAAGAAATTAAAATCATCCTGAAAATGAATGACAATGAAAACAAAACAATCCTAAATCTATGGGACATGGTGAAAACAGTCCTGAGAGGGAAGTTCATATTATTACAGGCCTACTTCAAAAAACAAGAAAAACTGGTAAAAAAAAAAATTATCTAACTCTATAACTTAAAGAATTAGAAAGAGAACAACAAGAAAAGCCCAGCGTGAGCAGAAGGAAGGAGATAATAAAGATCAAAGCGGAAATAAAATGACATACAGACAAAAAAAATACAAAAGATCAATGAAACTAAGAGCTGGTTCTTTGAAAGGATAAACAAGATTTATGTACCTCTAGCCAGGCTCACCAAGAAGCAAAGAGAGAGGACCCAAATAAACAAAATCAGAAATGAAAGAGGTGAAATAACAACAGACCCCACAGAAATACAGAAGATTGTAAAAAAAAAATAGTTTGAACAACTCTATTCCAACAAACAACCTAGAGGAAATGGATATATTTCTAGAAAAATACAACCTTCCAAAACTCAATCAAGAACAATAAAAAAATCTCAACAGGCCAATAACTAAAGAGGAAATTGAAGCAGTCTCAAAAAGCTTTCAGCAAACAAAAGTCCTGGACCAGATGGCTTCACAGGAGAGTTTTACTAAACATTCAAAGAAGGACTAAAACCTATTCTTCTCAGTCTATTCTAAAAAATTCAAGAGGAAGGCACACTTCCAAACTCTTTGTATGAAGCCAGCATTACCCTAATCCCAAAACCAGATAAATACACATCAAAGAAAGAGAATTACAGGCCAATATCCTTGATGAATATAGATGCTAAAATCCTCAACAAAATTCTAGCAAATCAGATCCAGCATTATATTAGAAATATCATACACCATGACCAAGTGGGATTTATTCCAGGGATTCAAGGCTGGTATAATATCTGCAAATCAATAAATGTGATACATCACATAAACAAGTTGAGAGACAAAAATCACATAATCATATCAATTGATGCAGAAAATGCATTTGACAAAATCCAACACCCTTTCCTGATAAAAACTCTCAGCAAAGTGGGATTAGAGGGATCATACCTCAACATAACAAAAGCCTTATATGACAAACCTACAGCCAACATCATACTCAATGGGCAAAAACTAAAAACATTTCCCCTAAGAACAGGAACAAGACAAGGATGCCCACTTTCACCACTCCTGTTCGACATATACCGGAAGTGCTAGCCATAGTGATCAGACAAGAAGAGGAAATAAAAGGCATCCAAATTGGAAAAGAAGAAGTAAAGTTGTCATTATTCACAGATGACATGATATTGTACATAGAAAACCCTAAAGACACCATCAAAAAACTATTAGAACTAATAAATGAATTTGGCAATGTAGCAGGATACAAAATTAACACTTAGAAATCTATGGCTGTTTAATATACCAATAATGAATTCACAGAAAGAGAAATTGCAAAAAAAACATCCCATTTACCAGTGCAACAAAAAAAATTAAGATACCTAGGAATAAATTTAACCACGGAGGTGAAGGACCTATACTCAGAAAATTACAGGATGCTGAAAAAAGAGATAGAGGAAGACAAAAACAAATGGAAGAATACACCATGTTCATGGATTGGTAGAATCAACATCATTAAAATGTCCATACTACCCAAAGCAATCTATAGGTTCAATGCAATCCCCATTAAAATAACAACAGCATACTTCAAAGACCTAGAACAAACTATCCAAAAATTCATCTGGAATAAAAAAAAAAAAAAGACCCCAAATACCTGCAGCAATCTTGAGAAAGAAGAACGAAGTTGGAGGGATCACAATACCAGATATCAAGCTATTCTACAAAGCCACTGTTCTCAAAACTGCCTCGTACTGGCACAAGAACAGACATATAGACCAATGAAACAGAACAGAGAAACCCAGAGATCGACCCAAGTCATTATGCTCCATATTTAACAAAGGAGGCAAGAGCATACAATGGAGTCAAGACAGTCTCTTCATTAAATGGTGTTGGGAAAATTGGACAGATACATGCAAAAAAAATGAAACTAGACAACCAACTTACACCATAGACAAAAATAAACTCAAAATGGATAAAAGACTTAAATGTAAGACAGGAAACCATAGAAATCCTGGAAGAAGCCATAGGCAGCAAAATATCAGACATATGTCATAGCAATATCTTTACCAATACAGCTCCTAGGGCAATGGAAACTAAGGAGAAAATAAACAAATGGGACTACATCAAAATAAAAAGCTTCTGCACAGCGAAAGAAACCATCAACAAAACAAGAAAGCCCACTGCATGGGAGAATATATTTGCCAATGTTATCTCTGATAAGGGTTTAATCTCCAAAATTTATAGGGAACTCACACAATTTAACAAAAGGAAGATTAAAAAAATCTAATAAAAAAATGGGCAAAGGACTTAAGTAGACACTTTTCGAAAGAAGATATACAGAAGGCCATGAGACATATGAAAACATGCTCAAAGTCACTAATCATCGGAGAGATGCAAATCAAAATGACAATGAGGTACCATCTTACACCTGTCAGAATGGCTATCATCAACAAATCAACAAACAACACGTGCCAGAGAGGATTTGGAGAAAAATGAACCCTCTTGCACTACTGGTGGGAATACAGACTGATGCAGCCACTGTGGAAACAGTATGGCATTTCCTCAAAAAATTAAAAATGGAACTTCCATTTGACCTGGTCATCCCACTTCTAGGAATATATCCCAAGAAAACAGAAACACCAATCAGAAAGGATATATGCACCCCTATGTTCATAACAGCACAATTTACAATAGCTAAGATTTGGAAACAGCCTAAATGCCCATCAGTAGATGAGAGGATTAAAATCTGTGGTACATCTACACCAGTGATGGCAAACCTATGACACGCGTGTCAGAGGTGACATGCGAACTCATTTTTTTGGTTGATTTTTCTTTGTTAAATGGCATTTAAATGTATAAAATAAATATCAAAAATATAAATCTTTGTTTACTATGGTTGCAAATATCAAAAAATTTCTATATGTGACAGGGCACCAGAGTTAAGTTAGGGTTTTTCAAAATGCTGACACGCCGAGCTCAAAAGGTTCGCCATCACTGATCTACACAATGGAATACTATGCTGCTGTAAAAAAAGAAGGAATTCTTACCATTTGCAACAGCATGGATGGACCTGGAGAGCATTACGCTAAGCAAAATAAGCCAGTCAGAGAAAGATAAATATCACATGATCTCACTCATTTGTGGAATATAATGAACAACATAAACTGATGAACAAAAATAGAACCAGAGTCATAGAAGCATTGAACAGACTGTCCAACCTATGAGGGAAGGTGGGGGGTGAAAGGGTAAGAAATCAACCAAAGGACTTGTATGCATGCATATGAGCATATCCAATAGACACAGACGGGGGAGGGGGGCGTTGAGGGCATGTGCTGGGGGGTGGGTGCGGCTGGGGAGTGGTCAATGGGGGAAAAAGGAGACTTATGTAATACTTTAAAGTGTCACAAACACTGAATTACAAACAGTACAGTATTTCTGAAGGGCACTTTAGTAATTTCATTCATATTTTTTCATAATTCAGCAAAGAGGTATTAAGCCATCTGTCTGTGTCATACAGTCTTCTAAGAGCTATAGACACAGCAGTAAACAAAGCAGACTCTTTGGAGCTGATAGTCTAGTGAGTGTTGATAGGGCAAGGCAGGAAGAAAAGTTTATCTGGGGGAGAAAAATAAATTAACTAAAAATTACTTGATTAGTTAAAATGTAATTTTTAATAAGTAAAAGATGAAAAATTCTATGGAGAAAATTTAAACAATAATGGAGACAGGGAATGGAAGTCAGGTATAGTTTTAAATGAAGTGGTCAGGGAATTATCTCAATGAAAAACTGACATTTATTCCAATAATACGATTAAAAGTTTATAGCTACGAAAAAGACTGAACTCACAAAATGCTATTTGTAATTATTTTTTAAATTTAACTATTTTTTTAGAGAGATAAATCAATTTGTTGTTCCATTTACCAATGTATTCATTGGTTGACTCCTGCATGTGCCCTGACTAGGGATTGAACCTGCAACCTTGGCACATTGGTACGATGCTCCAACCAACTGACCTATCTGGCCAGGGCCTATTTGTGGTTCTCTTTATGATTTGGGGTCATTTTGTGTATTATGTTCTATACGTACTTGCATGTGTTTTTAATTAATTGGAATTTTTGAGAATGAATTCAGGAATCTCTATTTTTTAAAAGCTCCCTCAATCAATTCTGATGCACAGTCAGATATAAAATTATTCCCTTCCCACCTTATATTTTAGATCCTCTGGTCAAAAAGATCCCAATAGTTCTGGTCATATTGAATTCAATATTTCAAGTTACATATATTTTAAATCTTCCTGAAAGCCCCATCAATTAGATTATTAAAGAGTCTAACTACTTCATAGTGCATTGTAAGAGATAAATGATGTAATTCAAATGAAGAGGTTAGCATTCCTGCTCAATAAATGTTTAACTACCATCACTGTTGTTTTGATTGTGAAAGGCTTAATGGACAAAAGCTATTTGATTTGGACCTTGAATAAAGAAAAGAGATATGGGTAAAGGGTAGGTAAAAGATGCCCTACCCGGTTTGGCTCAGTGGATAGAGCGTCGGCCTGCGGACTGAAGGGTCCCAGGTTCGATTCCAGTCAAGAGCATATACCTGGGTTGCGGGCACATCCCTAGCAGGGAGTGTGCAGGAGGCAGCTGATTGATGTTTCTCTCTCATCGATGTTTCTAACTCTCTATCCCCCTCCCTTCCTCTCTGTAAAAAAAATCAATAAAATATATATTTTTTTTAAAAAGTCAGACATTGTTTATTTTCTCTTTAGTTTCCATTGCCCTAGGAGCTGTATCGGTGAAGATATTGCTTTAGCATATATCTGATAATTTGCTGCCTGTAGATTCCTCTAATATTTTTATGGTTTCCCATCTTAGGTTTAAGTACTTTATCCATTTTGAGTTTATTTTTGTGTATGTTGTAAGTTGGTGGTCTAGTTTCATTTTTTTGCATGTATTTGTCCAATTTTCCCAACACCATTTATTGAAGAGGCTGTCTTGACTCCATTGTATGTTCATGCCTCCTTTGTCAAATATTAATTGAGCATAGTGGTTTGGGTCGATTTCTGGGTTCTCTATTATATTCCATTGGTCTATATGTGTGTTCTTGTGCCAGTACCAGGCAGTTTTGAGAAGGGTGGCTTGGTAATACAGTTTGATATCTGGTATTGAGACCCCCTCCTACTTTGTTCTTTCTCAGGATTGCTGTGGCTATTTGGGGTCTTTTTTTATTCCAGATGAGTTTTTGGAGAGTTTGTTCTAGGTCTTTGAAGTATGCTGTTGGCATTTTAATGGGGATTGCATTGAATCTATAGATTGCTTTGGGTAGTATGGACATCTTAATGATGTTGATTCTACCAATCCATGAACAAGGTATGTTCTTCCATCTGTTTATGTCTTCCTCTATCTCTTTTTTCAGTGTCCTGTAGTTTTCCAAGTACAGGTCTTTTACCTCCTTAGTTAAGTTTATTCCTAGGTATCTTAATTTTTTTTGGTGCAATGGTAAATGGGATTTTTTAAAATCTCTCTTTCTGTAAGTTCACTATTGGTATACACAAATGCTATAGATTTCTTGGCATTAATTTTGTATCCTGCTACATTGCCAAATTCATGTGTTAAGTCTAATAATTTTTTGATGGAGTCTTTAGGGTTTTCTATGTACAGTATCATGTCATCTGCGAATAAGGACAGTTTTACGTCTTCCTTTCCAACACATATGTAATACCTTAATCAATTTTAAAAAATTAAAAAATAATTAAAAAATAAAAGTCAGCCATTGGATTTTCCAGGCAAAGGATATGGCTGGATTGCAGTTGCTGGTCTGAGTTGCTACCTCACACTAGCATGCCATTGGTGAATTGATTTTATTTCTGTTTTTAAATGAATGTTTGGTAATACCTCTTAATACATGATGTTTTGAAGGCCCACGTTGCTCTTTGTTTGATCTTTTGAATCAGAGTTCATAGTAGCGTATTTGTTTACAAAGGCAGAAAAAAAAGTTTTACTATGTTACTAAAGTCTGCAAGTTCATCTGGGAAAATGAAAAAGAGCAATTTCAAACTGACCTCAAACATTGGGGAAGTGTTTGGGGCATTTTGTTTACAAGCCAGAGAGAGGAAATCTACCTCTTTGAAGTTACAGTGTAAAATGAAGTGGTGAGGTTTTCTAATATCATGGGATGCTGAGTTTCTATTTTGGGCTTTGGAAATTTTTCACAATGTGCAATTTATTAAAGTCAAAATATATTCTGTGCCACATGTTGCTCCTACTGCCTGGGACTCTCTTCCCCTCGCTCTTGACAAGACCATTTTCTACTCATCCTTTAGGTCTCTGTTTAAAGATATAAATTCTTCATGGAGCCTTTCCTGTCTACTTTGCATTTGGTTTCTATGTCCCATGCTCTCATAGAACTCTTCCATTTTTCTTCTGTATTTCCTCAAAATTTGTAGTTATGTATTAAAGTGTAATATATCAGTTCCATCTTGTTTTCTATTATACCTCAACACTTAGCACAGTGTTCGGCATATGGTAGGTGCTCAATAAATAGTTGTTGAATGAACTAGTGCATTCTAGCTTTTTGTGACATTAAATCAAAGCAAAAAATGTCAATGTTAAATTCCTAATATGGGAAGTTTCCTCTAAAAGTTAAAAGTTCAACTCATTTCCTCACTACTGCCTTTTTTTTTTCAACTTTGGTCTACATTTCTTGCTTAAGAGTATAACACTGTAGAATTTTGTTTGTAAGTAGATCCTTCTTGAAGGCATGATTCACTGTCCATCAAAGATTCTTTCAAAGGTCTTTCAGAATAGCAGGGCAACTGGGTCACTTTTCGACTGGCCAAGTGGGCAAAAACATTCACGCGCAAAGGTCATAGACAATGTAAACATTATAAAGGCACGAGGCCTGCCACAATTTCACTACTGTGTTTCCCAATACTCCCTGGGACTATAATGTTGTCAAGATAATGTTTTGGAAAAAGTAAAAATTCAACTCAAAATGTGGGCATATTTAATCAATATCAGTGGTTTCTAATTAGCTTGCTTCAAAGATCTGCTTTTTGTTTTTCTCATACTCTGAACTCATTACTCCATTCTTACCGTAGATCTGTTAGGGCAGGGACCATGTCCACCTGTTGTACATCTTACCCTGAGTGCCTGGCACAGGCAAGGTGCTCAATAAACAATCATCCTATATAATAGAGGTAATATGCAAATTGACCCTCACTCCGTCATGCCATCACAAGATGGCTGCACCCACAGTGGAGGCAGGGTTCCCGTAATACAAGATGGCTGTGCCCACAGTAGAGGCGGGGTTCCCGTAACAAGCCATAATAAATGATCAGCAGGGACCTGAGGCTGCGTGGTGCCGGGCAGGGGCAGGGGACCTGAGGCTGTGCCTCCCGCCCTGGTGCTGGGCCAAGGGACCTGAGAGTGAGCTGGGGGACCTGAGGCTGTGTCCCCTGCCTGGCACAAGACCAGGGGACCTGAGGCTGCACCCCCCCACCTGGCAGGGCTTGATGGGGGACCTGAGGCTGTGGGGCCAGCCAGGTCTGGATCTTGCCCCATGGGGGTGGGGCTGGCTGGGTCTGGGTCTCGTGCGATTTCGAAGTGCATGCGGGTGGGCAGGGACTTGACTCTGGGTCCTGCGGTGTGCTCCAGACTCTGACAGAAGGAATATTTTCATATACATTTTACTAATTCTCTTTCATCTCTGACACTTCTAATTATAGAGAAAGGGCAAATAGAAATATTGAAATATTTCCCCTAATTAATTCTCTTTTAATGTGTACGAATTTTGTGCACCAGGCCACTAGTTGAGTAATAATGGCTCTTGCCTAAAGTATGCTTCTGTTTGCATAGAGGTAAATTAAGGGTGATCAAAACAATAAATAAATAGAAACTTTTATAGCAGCAGGGGAAATTTGATTATAAAACAAGTAGCTGTTTAATCCAGGATTCCTTGATTACCAATCATCCTGAGTACTGTCTTCTTTATTGCCACTTATTAAAGCACATTTGGAGCTCCTCTGAGTGAATTGCTTTCAGAAGCTGTTTTGAACCACGTTAAGGAAGACTGTCTCCATTTTTACTCATACCCTATTTTCTGTCCCCAAACAATTCTCAGGTGTTTCAATCATCCACTTTATTTACCATACTTAATTTCAAATAGTTTTTTTCCCCCTTCAATATATTGTTTTATTGATTTCAGAGAGGAAGGGAGCGGGAGAGAGAGAAACAGCAATGATGAGAGAAAATCATTGATCAGCTGCCTCCTGCACACCCCACACTGGGGATCAAGCCTGCAACCCAGGCATGTGCCCTGACCAGGAATCAAACTGTGACCCCCTGGTTCATGGGTCAAGGCTCAACCACTGAGCCACACTGACCAGGCTCTTCCCTTCCTTTAAAGACGTGTAGTTTTATTCTCTTAAAGTACCCACAAGGGCAGAGCTAATCGTGTTCTTTTATTTGTATTCATTTTTCTGAACAAGTAACACATACACTTTCTTTGTTCTCCAAAGACAACAGTCTTCCTCCTTCTTCTGTCCTCTAGTCATCCAGTTCCCTCCCTAAAGGCAACCTTTGGGACCAGTTTGTTGTATCTTCCAGAAATATTCTGTGCATCTACTAACATCGATTATATATTTTTTGGTCCCACGTAAATAGTAATATTCTATATAATACCTAAACCTTACATTTTTACAAAAATAAAAAATTCCTGGAGCTCTTTCTGTATGTGTATTGGAGTGGCCTCATTCTGGGGGCCACACACTCACATATTTTGCTAGCCTACTATTGATAGATACAGTGGGGCCTTGACTTAAGAGTTAATTCGTTCCGAGACCGAGCTTGTTAAGGAGCTCGTTAAGGAGCTCGTTAACTCAAATTACTCTATCAACTCAATGCAAAAAATCGGCTGAGAGACAGCTGGTATCTCAAAAAACTCGTTAGTCGGGACACTCATAAGTCAAAGCCCCACTGTATTTAGGTTGCAGACAGTCCTTTGCTGTTATAAACAATGCTGCAATGTATACCATTTAGAGATCATCTTGCACACGAGTGAGTACAGTATATCTGTAGAATTAATCCTTGAAGGTGGAGTTCGTGGGTCAAATGGATGAATAACTATGAATTTTCATAGATATTGCTAATTTGCCCTCCACAAAGGTTATATCTATTTACATGCCAACTGGCAATAAATTAATGCTTCAGTTTCTCTACACACTTTTAAGCACAGCATATTAGTTTTCTATGGCTGCCTAACAGATTACCACAAACTCAGTGGCTTCAAACAATACCCCTTTAGTAGCTCACAGTTCTGTAGGTCAGAAGACTGTCACAGCATGGCTGGATTCTCTGCTCAGGGTACCTCAAGGTTAAAGTTAAGGTGTTGTCTGGAGGCTCTGGTGAAATGTCTGCTTTCCAGCTGGTTTCTGTTGTTGGTGGAATTCAGTTCCTCGTGACTGTAGGCCCAAGGTCTGCCTCTCCCAGATGGCTGTCAGCTGGGAGCCGCTCTTGGCTCCTAGAGCTGCCCACGTTCCTTGCCACATGGCCCCCTCTATCTTCAAGTGGAGAGCACTGAATCAAATCCTTCTTGTGCTTGGGTTTCTGACTTCTCAAATAGTCCTTGATAAGTGTTTTAAATTGTTTAGTTAATTATTACAAAACAATTTTAGCATTTTCGAAGTAAGGGTAGGACCCTTCTCTCATCCTATTGCTTGGATAGAGAAAACACTGGATTAAATATCAAGAATATTCATTATTTAAGTTTTCACATAGAGTTTAAATCCTATCACAAAGTCATAAGAGTTTTCATTATGAATATTAATTGCAGCCCAGCCAGCATGGCTCAGTGGTTGACCTATGAACCAGGAGGTCACTGTTGGATTCCTGGTCAGGGCACATGCCTGGGTTGCAGGCTGGATCCCCAGTAGGGACATGCAGGAGGCAGCTGATCAATGATTCTCTCTCATCATTGATGTTTCTGTCTCTCCCTCCCTCTCCTTTCCTTTCTGAGATCAATAAAAATATATTTTAAAAAATATTAATTGTAAAGTCATAAGCAACTTTGGATTATCAGTGGTACACCATCATGACTAGAATCAGAAATTTCCCTCTATTTGCTTATTTAGGAAGTGAGCAAGTGATTGGAAAGGGCCCTTC
>NW_005871111.1:4172213-4196969 GCF_000147115.1 Myotis lucifugus | reverse complement strand
TATATATATATATATATATATATTGATTTCAGAGAAGAAGGAAGAGGGAGAGAGAGATAGACACATCAACGATGAGAGAGAATCATTGATTGGCTGCCTCCTGCACGCTCCACACTGGGGATCAAGTCTGCCGCCCAGGCATATGCCTTGAGCAAGAATCAAACTGTGACTTCCTGGTTCATAGGTTAACACTTAACCACTGAGCCACACCAGCTGGGCTAGTTGCTATTATTAATATATTCTCTTTCATATCATAGAGCTGCTCTGAGTTGCCTTTCTAGGAGAACTAGAACTAATAGGTGTAAGCAACAAAACACCAACTTTAATTTATTGTCAGAAAGAACCAGCCAATAATAAGCAATATCCTACTTAAAATATGTAACTGCCAGGTTTTTGGTCTCTGGTTTTTGTGCTTTCACCACGAAGGACTTACCATAAATCAGAGAAATAATACGTGATCTCCTTGGTGATGGCAGTGAGGTGGGAGTAGTTATTTCAGTCTCTCTTGGGCTATTAAAATGCCAGCATTAGAACAACTAGAGGTTGAAATATATTGCTATTGTTTAGAGAGATATATGCTCATCTAGTGGCTCAGTGGAATTTGAAGAGTTTCAAATAGAAATTATGGACTAGAATTTAGGGGAAAGGATGCCTGAGGGAGGGTAAAAAGGGACAGCCAGACAGAGAGGGGAAAATTCCACCCTGCCAAGAACCAAATAAACCTTTTTCATTTTGTTGCCTGCATGACACACTTAAGAAGACTTCCTGGCTGGCTCTGACCTAATCTCACAACAAATATCACTGCTGTGTGCTCAGTGCACAGGTCACGCATGGGTCTCCATTTCAGCAGCTCTGGCTCAGTGCAATAATCCTTGGGGTCTAAGAGAGGAATGAGACTGAGAATGAATACAGTGTTTGCTTACTGATATAAAGTTGGGGTGCCCATGGGAGCTGTTTTGACTGGGCCCAGATAAGTCAGCCTAGCCCAGTTAGAAAGGTCATTATGTACCATAGAACTACACAAGGGCAAACACACACATACTCTTTGGCTAATTGTTGCTAATGGTCACTCTCACCTGAATCCAATTATTCTAACTAGATTCAGTACATTAACTTACTCTGCCTCATTTTTCTGGCTGGTAAGTCCATGAGTTAATGCCAAATTTCTCAGGAGAGCTCCTGATTGCTTCCCTATGTTTCTTTAAGGGTACCTGAAGACTAGTCATCTGTTGTGAACAGTCAAGTCCAAATGCCCAGGCCCATCATAATCTAGCTCCAACATAACTTTCTAGCCCAATAAAGTATCCTCATTGTGAATCCTTACTCCAATTATCCAGCCCCCTAAAAACATCCTGTGATGTTCTCTCAATATTTACTCACCACTGATACCCTCCAGTTCTCCTCTATAGTGTCCCAAACTTTCAAGAAGCAGCTCACAGCCCTAGCCGGTTTGGCTCAGTGGATAGAGCATTGGCCTGCTGACCGAAGGATCCCGGGGTCCAATTCTGGTCAAGTGCACATACCTCGGTGGCAGGCTCCTCCCCTGCCTGGGCCCTGGTTGGGGCACATGCAGGAGGCAACCAATCAATGTGTTTCTCTCACATTGATATTTCTCTGTCTTTCCCTCTCTCTTCCACTCTCTCTAAAAATCAATGGAAAAGTATCCTCAAGTGAGGATTTTAAAAAAAAGAAGAAGAAGCTCACGTATTTATTCTCACAGACTGATGTTGCCATAGACCAGGGCACACTAAGTAACTCCATGCTTTACATGACACAGGCAAAGCTCTGGCTCCCCTAGATTGGCCCACCTGGCACAGCAGAGCCCAGGTTCATAGATCTTATCAGGAAAACCTAAGAAGAATTCTGACTGGCTCTTGTTGAATGTGTTCTTGGGGAAGTCACTTTATCTCTCTGAGGCTCAATGTCTTCAGCTATGAAGGCCATTCATTCACTCACCAACTATTTTTTGTGCACTTACTACATGCCAGGCACTCCTGTTGGTGGTGTGTAACATGGATCAGGGTCCTTTCTCATTTGGCTTATATTATGTGGTAAGGGACAAAGGAACATAGTAAAAAATGAAAAAAAAAAAGATAACAGTGATAAGTACTATGGAGAAACCAAACAGAAAAACGGCAGAAGGCATTGGAGACATTTGAGCTCTATTTCAGATTATGTGGTCAAGGAAAGCCAAATGAGGAGGTGGCATTTAACAAAGGCTCGAATCTGAATAGAGAGCTAGTTACACAAAGGTCTGAGGGGAGATTGTTCCAAGCATTGGGTTTAGCAAAGGCAAGGACTCTAAGGTAAGAATTGACGTGTTCAAATAACAGAGAGGCCAACTGGAGCCATGTAAAGTAGGCAGAGTAGCATGCCAATAAGGGTGAAGAAATAGGTAGAGGGTAGATCATTGCAGGGGCTTGTGGACCTTGGTAAAGAATTCTAATATATTCTATGTGCAATAGGAAGTTGTGATAGTTATCAAGTTATTGCCTTTCAGCTCCAAGTTCATCCTTCTTTGCCCTGAGTTGTAATGTAGATCCTGTGAACACTTTCCTTTGCTAATTGCACTATGTTAAGCTTTGCCAATAGAGGGCAGTGGAAGGACATTGCAGGAAGAAGTGCAAAAAGGCACTTCAAGTGTGTTTTCTTTTGTTTTGTTTTGTTCTGTTCTGTTTTGTTACTGCTACACACAACTACCAGTAGCAAGTTAGATAGGCATTTGATACTTCTCAGTGAGTTTTGCTGGCATTCCGAAGAGTGATTTCCTTTTAAGTTTGGCCACCTACCCACAGGGCAGCCTCTACGTGAGTTTCAGCAACTGCCTACAGGTGACTTCCTAGCAAGTCTTGCCAGCACCCCAGAGAGTAACTCTCAGAGGTCAACTTCCTAGAAAATGTCAGTACAATCCCAGTTGGCATCCCAGTGAAGATTACCAGCAATGCAACTGGTGGTTTTCTACTTGCCAGCATCTTAGCAAAATTAAATTCACCATTCAGGAGGCCTGAGTCACATACTGGGGATAACAATCTGTTGCCCTTGGAACACAGGTGAAGAGCTATTAGAGCTGGGGGGAATGGAAGAAAAAATATTTCTACCCCTGGGGAAGAGGCAGGTATACATGCTGACCTCCTAACCAGATAAACACAAAACTTCCCACTATATTTACACCAGTGCTTTTATCTGATTAATTATATCTGACTAACAGAAATGAAGAATGCCTTTGATGAACTTATCAGTAGACTGAACACAGCTGAAGAAAGAATCAGTGACCTTGAAGATATGTCAATAGAAACTTCCCAAATTGAAAAGCAAAGAGAAAAAGACTGAAGGGGGAAAAAGGAACAAATATCCAAGAACTGTGGGATACTTATTTAAGGTGTAACATCCGTTTAATGGGAATAACAAAAGGAGAAGAGAGAGAAAAGGGAACAGAAGAAATATTAAAAGAAATATTGGCTGAGAATTTTCCAAAATTAATGTCAGACACCAAATCCAAGATCCAGGGAGCTCAGAGAATACAAAGGAGGATAAATACTAATAAATTTACATGTAGGCATATCATACCCAAACTGTAGAAAAACAAAGACAAAGAGAAAATATTGAAAGAAGCTAGAATGAGGGGAAACACCAACCTATTGTGGATAAAAAGGGGGTTCTAGAAAAAGTAATTCTTACAGGGTGAACTAATCATATATTCTTAACTGGAATATGACAGGTCATGATGGTTAGTCAAGCCCCAAGCCTATAACTTCTTTAGTAAAAGGTTTATTTTTGCCTTAAGCCAGCCCTGTCCATTGTTCTCATGCATCTAGGTAATGCACCTTTGAAATGCCAGAGTAATCCTCTTTTTCAAATGCCTCTGAGGTATAACCAGCCTGGTTCCTAATCTGGTTGTTTTGCTGGTAGCTGTGTTCAGCTGGCAATATGTTTATTTGAGATGGATGTCTTTCAAGATAGATGCCTCAGCAATCAAAAGCTTAACATCAGGCACTTGCACTACACCCAGGCATATCCAAGGCACATAGAAGAAAAAGGGAACTACTGCTTGTGAGAACTCAAAACCCGTGCTGTTGAGAGCCACTCAGATTAGGTACAAATGTACCATCAACTTCAGCTTTGAAACTATATGAGTAGTAGTTTTTGTATCTATGGATTTAGATTATGTTCTACTATTCAATACTGAACAAAAAACCTGTGATATCTAAAATAAACAAAGAACTGTATATGGAAGCAAAAGGAAATACCCTATTAAATAAGTTTAAGGCAAAAAAACACAAAACTTGATAAACCTCTAAACAGACTGACCTAGAGAAAATGAATAAAATAGAGGATATCACTATACATCCTATAGTTATTAAACAATAATAAGAATATCCTACAAACAATTCCAATCCCATAAACTTTACAATTTAGATGAAATGAAAAAGTTTTTGAAAGATACAAACTGGCCTGGCCAGAATGGCTCAGTGTTTGAGCATCGACCTATAAACCAGGAGGTCACAGTTCAATTCCTGGTCAGGGCAAATGCCCAGATTGTGGGCTCGATCCCCAGTGTGGAGTGTGCAGGAGACAGCTGATCAATGATTCTCTCTCGTCATTGATGTTCCTCTCTCTCCCTTTCCCTTCCTCTCTGAAATCAATAAAAATATATTTTAAAAATGAGTAAGAAAGATACAAACTGGCAAAACTCACTCAAAATGAGATTACTCAGTCCTCAATCTATTAAAGAAATTAAATCTATAATTTTAAAAGCACAAGAATTAACAGAAAATAGATCAATTGGACTTCAAATTTTAAAACCTTTCACTTTCAAAGACAACATCGAGAAAATGAAAAGACAACACCAACACACAGAATAGGAGAAAATATTTGCAAAGCATTTATCTGACAATAGACTCCTGTCTAGAACATAGTAAAAAAAAAAAAACCCACCTCATAACTTAATGATAAAAAGGCAAACCAATTTTAAAATGAGCCTGGATCTAAATAGGCTTCTCTCAAAAAGAAAATACACAAGTGCCTGATAAGCACATGAAAAGATGCTTGATATTCTTAACCTTGCCTAAATAAAATGTTCTCTTTGCCTTGGAAGTAATCTCTAACAACTATGGTAACCTTGAGAAAACTCATGACTTTAGATTAGGCAGGCTTCTAAGATGACCAAAATCATGACCCATCAAAGAAAAAAAAATTGATAAATTAAGCTTTATTACAAATTAAAACTTCTACTCTTCCAAAGGTGCTGTTAAGAAAATAAAAAGACAAGCCATGGGCCAGATAAAATATTTGCAAACCACATAAATGATAAAGCAGGACAAAGAATATAGATAAGAACTTTCCAAATTCAATATTAAGAAATCAAACAACTTAATGAAGAAATGGGCCAGACATATGTATAGACACTTAAATAAAGATATAAAGATGACAAATAAGTACATAAAAAAATTCTCAACATCATTAGGCATTAGGAAAATGCATATTAAAACCACCAGGAGATACCACTACATGCCTATTAGAAATGCTGAAATGTAAAAGCTGGTGATTCCTTGTACTAGTGAGGATGCATAACTGGACTCATACATTGCTCATGGGAACGCAGAATGGTACAGCCACTTTGGAAAACAAAGTGAAACACACACACACACACACACACACACACACACACACACACACCATTCAACCTAGAAAACTTGCTCCTAAATATGTAACCAAACAAAAATATTCATTGGTGCCCCAGACAAGAATATAGTCAGCACCTCAACTAATATCTCCAGTCATTATGCAGTCTTATTTGGTTAAATAATATCTCCCCATATTACTTGACATGACATTTTTTTAAAGTTGGAAAACAATTTTATCCTCAAAAAGACTTAAAATTAAGCTTAGTAACATTGAAGAGAAGCAACCCCATAATATTCATGTTTTTGTATTAAATTTTCATATTTGATACTTTATGTACTTACAGTGTTAGGAGAGTTTCACCTGTGAGAGTTAGCAAATTAATTTAAAAACATGTCATTGAGCAATTTATTTAGTCTTATATTTTAAGTTGAAGTGTTCTTGTTGTTTTTTTTTTTTGCAGAGATGGCACTTTAAAAATAACACAAAATTCAACATCTTTACAAGTTAGAGACTTCCAACCTTAAAATTGCTAATATATTGACAGATTTGCAGTTCAAGAAAATTCTCTGTTCCGTTAATGTAATCACCAAAAGCTCCACAGGAAAACCAATATTGACTGCTCCTGGTAATGAGTTTAACCACAGCTCTATTCATTATCTTCACATTATAAAGGACTTCCAGGAGGAAGATAAAATTACAGCCGGCTCCCAGTGTTGCCTTACTCACACTGGATTGGACACATGGGAGTAGACAGACAAAAGGAAGAGTGACATTCGGCAGCAACTTTGCCCCACATGCAGCATATTAACCTCTCTCTAAACAAATGACATCCTTTTTACACAGCGAATTTCAATTTTGAGTTCATCTTTATAAAGTTATTTACTATTGGCTTAGATTTAGAAAGGAAAACACAGTAAATACAGCCAGGGGCAATGTTTACCATCTCTGTAGCTGGGTAAAGGGCTTTTAACCTATGCTGCAAATAAGGCGGGTGAATTTTGTGGATGAGAGAGGGGTGCTGTAATAAATCATAAATTCCTAACTGGGCAGGTCATAGTGGGTAGTCTCGCCCCAGCATGTAACTTTTTTAGTAAAGGGCTTATCTTTACCCTAAGTGAGCCCTGATCATTGTTTCTGGGCATCTATGAACACACCTTTGAAATGCCTTTGTTCAGACCCCTCCTCCTAAATTGTAACCACCCTTAAGAGTACATAATCGTAACTGTCATGTAATCCAATCTCCACTTTGCTTTCTTCCACCATCTTGTGACCCTTTCACTCCCTCCTTAATTTCAGATGCATAAAAGAAACTGAAAACCTGACTGGTGCTCAATGGTTAGAGCATTGAAGGGTCTCAGGTTTGATTTCTGGTCAAGGACACCTACCTGGGTTGCAGATTTGATCCCCAGCCCTGTACGAGGCAACCAATAGGATGGTTCTCTCTCTCTCTCTTTTTTTTCTCTCTCTCCCCCTTCCAAGAGTCTCAAAAAACCAATAGAAAAAATATCCTCCTGTGAGAATTAACAAAACAAAACAAAAAAGAAATGCAAACCGTTATTCACCCAAGCATTTGAGATCTTGCTTCCTGGCAATTGTCAGTTTTGTCTCAAACCCTTATTAAAAATTTTCTTTAAAAATGAAAAAAAAAATGTTTACAAGTTTGGATGTCCTTACATTGACAGAAGAAACACAGAAGTTAGGTTTCCTTTACACATACATAGAAAATTGTAAGTGTGTATATTGTAAGTGTACACTTCGTAAACTTTCACAAACTTAAAACTGCTCTGTAACCATCACTAGCTCAGGAAACTGAACATTTCAGGATTCCAAGAGCCCCTCATGCTCTCCTACTGTAACCACAGCTCCCAGAGTAAACAGCATGGCTTCGTTTTACCTGGTTTTATGCTGTCTGTAAATGAAATATATATCAAATGAATCTATAAATGAAATCATTTGATATGTACCCAGTTGGATCACTCTAAATTATGTTTATGAGATTCATCCAGATCTTTGCATGAGTTTATAGATCATTTAGTCTTCTTGCTGTCCCATTAAATATCCACAATTTACTTATTCATGGTACTGTTGATAAGCATTTGGATTTGAGCGCTTATAAAGAGAGCTGCTAAGAATTTCATGAAATTTTTAAGCAATATTTTCCACATAATTTTTTTTCAAGTCAGCATTCCAAATCCTTGGAGGTAGAAAAGTGCTACCATATAAGCAAGGGACCACCACCGCAGCGTCCCAATTCCACCACACGTTTGGGAATAATTTTTTCCACCTTACAGTTACAAAACAAAACGAGCTTGAGTTGGCAGGGGAGGAAGAAATGTTCTGTGGTGGTGAGTCACCCTCGTTGCTTCAGACGGATGTCCCTGAACAGAATGCATTTATTTATGTTTTCTGTGGTTTGCTGGTCTCTTTTTTCCTCCTTTCAAAGACACAGTTAATTTGGAAAGGCAAAATTGTTTTTTCCTCTCTTTTCTGTATAAAGTAGTTTTAATTAAAACACAATTAAAGGAATCCCAGTAAGAGTTAAGTCATTCCGTATTATTCCTGCTCAGATCGCTCTAGGGCTGCGGTTCTCAACCTGTGGGTCGCGACCCCTTTGGCGGTCAAACGACCCTTTCACAGGGGTCGCCTAAGACCATCCTGCATATCAGATATTTACATTACGATTCATAACAGTAGCAACATTACATTTATGAAGTAGCAACGAAAATAATTTTATGGTTGGGTCACAACATGAGGAACTGTATTTAAAGGGCCAGAAGGTTGAGAACCACTGCTCTAGGGGCTTCACATCTCAGAGCAAAAGTCCAAGTCTTTATAATAACCTATACACAAGGCCCATTAGATCTGTGTCCACCCTACGCACACTATCTCCCTCCACTCTCCCCCCAGTGTGCTCCTTGCTAGCCACCAGGTGTGTTCCACCTCAAGATCTTTGCACCTGCTTGTTCCTCTTCTTGTATCATCTTTGCCCACTGTCACCCCCATAACTGCATACATCTCCTTTACTTCCTTCAGATGCCATCTGCTAAGTAAGCCACTGTGATGTAAATGGAAACCATGATCATCTGCCCACACACACTCACACACATTATCTCTATCCCTGCCTTCCTTTCTTTCTAACTTTTTTTTTTGTCTTAGGATACCATACATTTTACTTATTTACGTAGTTTGTTCTTTGCTTCCCTACAAAAAGTAAGTTGTATGGGGGAAGTTTGTTTTGGGTTTTTTGTTTTGTTTTGTTTTGTTTTTTGGTGGGAGGGAGTCTGTTTCATTCACTTCTGTATCACCAGCTCCTAAAATAATACCTAGCACACAGTAGGTGCACAACAAAAACTTATTGGAAAAATGAATAAATAACAATAAGCAAAAAACCCCATAATTGCATCCTAAAAATAGGTCCCATCTTCATGCTTGTTCCTTCTTATTACTCAAATCTCTTGTCAACCATCATCTCTATCCATTCTATTTAAGTAGCCCTTCCTGCAAGCCATTCTCTATGCCTGCTTTCTGATTTATTTCTTCATAGCATTCACTATGATCAAATTTTATTACTCAAATTTTTTTCTTTAAAGAATTAATTATTTGTCTTGCTCATTTGAAGGTAAGCTCCATGATGTCAAAGAATTTTTCCTGTTCATTGCTATGTCTCCTCGGCTTCTTTAAAATAAAAAAATCATCTGACCACATATGTGTGGATCTATTTCTGAACCCTTAATGTTCTTCCATTGATGTATATTTGTGTGTTTCCTCCAATATCACATTGTCTGAACTAATGTGCCACTTTAGAATAAGTCTGGAAATATTTCTGCCAAAAAATATTTCTGGGATTTAGATTGGGATTATATTGAATCTATAGATCAGAGTAGAGAGAGCTGACCTCTTAATAATATTTAATTCAAGTCATTTTGGGATGTATATCTGGAGATCCCATAAGCAAGGATGATCCACACCTTATTCCCTGGCAGCACTCTGGGAAGTTGGCCAGACCTAAAAGGGAAAGAAGCTTTGTAGTTTTAAGCCTCATCAGAAACCATTACACCAATGGTGGCCCTCAAAGTACAGAAACCACTGGTCCTGAAGAGCTTGTATAATTGGAGGCAACGAGTCAGCAGAGACTGAGGATGGGTAAGGATCAACAATGGGTGAGGCAGGAAACTTGCTCATTGGCTTAAGGTCTGAGATTTCTGTGTTGTTGTTGGTTTCAACTCCAAGAAAACTGGAGTTGAGTTTTCCTTCAGTCCAATGAGGTGGGAGGCATAGATATAATTGATATAAGAAAAATAAGTAAATTAGATATATTAGTCTGGGTTCTCCAGAGAAACAGAACCAATAGGATAGAGACAGCGATAGAAATATAGAGATAGGTAAAGAGATTTATTGTAAGGAATTGGCTGATGTTAATATGGAGGTTGAGACATCCCAAAACTTGCAATTAGCAAACTGGAGATAAAGAAGAGGCAAAAGTCTAAGAATCAGGAGAGTTCATAGTATGTTTCAGTCCAACTCCAGCTCTGTGGTGGGAATGGGGGGATGTAGAGAGGAGAGTGGGGAGAATTCTCCCTTGTTCCACCGCCTTTTTTATTCTGTTCAGGCCACCAAGAATTGGATGAGGCACACCCACACTGGGAAGGGCAATCTGCTTTTCCTAGTCTACCGATTAGAATGTTAATCATATCCAGAAACACTCTCATAGACACACCCAGAATAATGTTTAATCAAATATCTGAGCACCCCATGGCTATTCAACTTACCCATCACAGGAGATAATTGTTGTACTCGAATTTCTAGACTATGATTCACACTTAGGACAGTAGAATCACTTTTCTGACTGTTCAGGAAGACATATATCCACAGGTTAGTGTAAGGGAAAAGGAAAAGAAATTGTAGAAGCTTTTTACAATTTATCAAAAAATGACCCAAATATTCCATATTTAAAAACAGTGCTGAAGGCAAAAGAATAGCACAACAAAGCATATAAATATACCAGTGTACCTGTGAGTTAATAGATTCAGTTATCAGCTCAAACACTTCATTCACATGTTGTTGGTAAGAGTTGTGTCACACCCAAACAAGCTGCAAAGGAAGAACTTGAGAATTTTTCATTGTGTTGAAGAGACAAACTTGAAAATCAATTAAAGACACTTTTAATAAGACACCACATAGTCCTAAATTGCCAAGGATTAAAAAGCAGAGGCTAAAATATAGGTCACAATGGAATCTCTTTAAACAAAATAAATGTATTTTTAGCTAAAGCTATTTAAATCTTACTACACTAACCCTTCTCTAAGAAACTCTGCATCAATTAAGTTACCATCCCCCATTTTTTTTAAGAGAGAGAGAGAGACAGACAGACAGAGACAGAGAGAGACATGGATTTGTTATTCCACTTGTGCATTCATTGGTTGATTCTTATATGTGCCCTGACTGGGGATTGAACCAGCAACCTTGGTGTATAAGGCAGTGCTCTAACCAACTGAGCAATCCAGCCAGGATTTAAATTGCCATTTCATATTCAGAGTTCCCACTACGTGCCAGCTGTATTCGACCTGACTAAAATATTTCTCACTCCAAAAAAAGAAATCCAAACGGAAATCAATTTCACCTGATAAAGCATGTGAAATGAAACACTTCTAATTGCTAATGCTGCCCAGATATACATGAGATTCAATAGTTCTCTAAAAGCTTTTGAGCACCTGCATAATTACTTGAGTTATCTCAAAAACAATGGGGTTTGTAATTGTACAGGTTCGGCTTAGAATAAAAAAGCCCATAGACTTGACTATTATCAGCAGTTCCCAACCTGCATGAGGATAATTTCGGGTAATTAAAAAAAAAGTCTTTAAAAAATATAAAAATAAAACCAAAATTTTTTCTGACATTGCCTTAATTAGTCCTCAAAGTTAACAGTCGCTAAAATTCAGGAACCAGCAGCTACTGCCACATCCATCTATGAGGGTCACTTGACTTACTCTCCAACTCAACCCTCTCTCCTTAATCAGTGACCATCTAGCTCATAATTACACTTCCTAGATTAAGAACTGTTTCGTTTATATCTTTTATTTCTTAAGCTATAAAAACCAAAACTAGTAGAAATGTTTTTTTTAATAAAAAAGAAGAAAAATTAGTACAGACTTATTCTATCAAATTTAAAAGCATATTATGAAGCTATACATTTAAAAAAAATGTGGTATCAGTTCAGGAACACATAAATCAAAAAGAACACAAGAGAAAACCCAGAAACAAACTATGTGGCTATAAATGTTTACTACATGTTAAAGGTGATATTTGAAATTAAACCAATTATTTAACCAACTTACTAGCTTCCTGCAATACCTAGCTGAAGATATCAGGAGAAATACTCTTGTCTGATATCATTTACCAAAGTAAATTATAGTTGGATTAGAGATAAATGTATTTTTAATGAACCTGTATATGCTCTAGGAGAATATATTTTTCTTCTCTTGGAATAGAGAAGACCTTTCTAAGAATAAACACAAATTGAGATGAGGGGGAGTGGAGGTAGAAATTAACACATTGGACTACACAAAACTTAGAAAATTCTGCAGATAGAAAATTACATAAACAAAGTTTAAAATCATAGGATTACCTTTTGCTAGTCTATTATCTGATAATATATATATAGCAAAATACAAGAAACAATATTTCCAATCTTAATATGTAAAGAACTCTTTTAAATCAATAAAAAAGGATAAACACTCTAAAAGAAATGTAGCAATTCACAACAAAGAAAAACAAGTATGAAAAAATTCAATATTAGTTTTTAAACATATGTCCAATTTAAAGTAACAATGAGGTTGGGTTTTTGTCTGAATTAGCAATTCTTTTCAAATATGAAGACACTAGAGGCCCAGTGCATGGATTCGTGCACCAGTGAGGTCCCTCCGCCTGGCCTCTGCCCTCTTGCAATCTGGGACCCCTCAGAGGATGTTGGATAGCTGGTTTCAGCCTGATCCCCACAGGCCCGATCCCCGCAGGCCCAATCAGGACAGGAGGGAGCTCAATCCTGTGCTTTGAGCATCTGTCCCCTGTGGTCAGTGCGTGTCACAGTGACCAGTTGACCTGTCAGTCGGTCACTTAAGCTTTTATATATAGATAGAGAGATAGATATTTTGGTAGTGAGTTGAACTGCTGAGTAGGAAGTGAGTTGACAGAATGAAAAATGTGTATGTTCTTCAACCCACCTTTCTCTTCTAAAAAAGCATCTTAAAGGATATTCGCAAAGATTGATGTTTACCTCAGAAATCCACATAGCTCTTTCTCACCTCTTTTGGGTCTGAACTCAACTGGCTTCTTCACAGCGAGGCCTATATGGCCAATCTATCCAACGTTACAAGGTCCACATACTATTTATCCCCTTCCCTTCTATATTTTTCCCCCACGCCACCTATCATAACATGTGTTTTACTTTACTTTTCAATTACAGTTGACATATAATATTATTTTATTTTTTATCTAGTTTTTATTTCTCTTCTCTCGTTGAAATATAAACTCTATGTGGCAAGTGATTTTATCTATGTTGATCACTGCTATGGCCAGGAATAGTCTTAGATTTTGTGGAGCCTGACACATATAATTTTGGGGTCTTCCTTTAAAAAATAACTATTTTTAAATAAATTAAACATTTTCAAATTTAAAAAAATCAGATAAATAAGACAAATACTAAGAAATCTAGAAAAAATGACAATACTGGTAAAATTTTAAAAAACCTTTATAATTTTTATTATTTTGATATTGGCTGGATTCCTGAAGATATGGTCCCACAAAGCCTGGAATAACTGATATATTTTTCTTGTAGTTCAGAGTTCATTCATTCATTCATTCTGCTTGTAGATTTATTGCGATATAAATCAACATACCATAAAATTCACCCATTTTAAAGCATACAATTCAATGGTTTTTAGGACAGTCACAGAGTTCTACAAATATTATCACCATCAATTTAGAACAGTTATATCACCAATAAGTTTGCACCACACTTATGATTTAATTAGATATTTGGGTTGTTTCTACTTTATTTTGGTTTGACTTTTTGGTTTTGGGGGGTTGTTTGTTTTTTATTGAATGCAGAGAAGAAGGGAGAGAGATAGAAACATCAATGATGAGAGAGAATCATGGGTCGGCTGCCTCCTGCATGCCCCACACTGGGGGTCAAACCTGCAACCCGGGCATGTACCCTGACCAGGAATCAAACCATGACCTCCCAGTTCATAGGTCAATGCTCAACCGCTGAGCTACACTGGCCAGGCTGGTTTTTTTTTATTGAGATGACATTAACATACTATACAATTCACCCTTTTAAAGTGTCCAATGCCTTTTAGTATATTTAAAGAGCCATTAATTCCAGAACATTTTCATCATCCCCAAAAGAAACCCTGTGCTCATTAGCAGTCATTCCTCACTTCTCTTTCCCTCCCCTGGAAACTACATACATACACTCTCTTTCTATGGAATTGTTTATTCTGGACATTTCAGATAAATGATACTAGACAATACATGGGCTTTTGTGGCTGGCTTTCCCCGCCACACACCCTGCTACAATGTTTTCAAGGTTCATACATGTTGTAGCATGTATCAGTACTTCATCTCTTTCTATGGCTAAAAATATTCCATTGTGTGGATAGACCACATTATTCTTTCATCAATTGATGGACATTTGGGATGTTTCCACTTTTTTGTTATTATGAATAATGCTGCTATGGACATTCATTTACAAGTTTTTGTGTGATGTACTAGTATGTTTTTATCCCTCTTGGGTATATGCTTAGGAATAGAATTTGTGGGTCATACGGTTAACTCAATGTTGAACATTTTGAGGAATTGCCAAACTCTTCTCTAGTGGCTACACCATTTTGCATTCCCACCAGCAATTTATGAGGGCTCCAATTTTTCACATCCTTTCAATACTTATTGTCTTTTCTATTCTAGCCATCCTAGGGGATGTGAAGTGATTTCTCATAGTGGTTTTGACTTGCATTTCCGTAACATCTAATAATGTTGAGTATCTCTTTGTGTGCTTATTGGCCACTTGTACATCTTTGGAAATATGCCTATTTGTATCTTTTATCCATTAGAAAAATGTGTTGCTTGCCTTCTTTTTATTGAAATGAGATGGGAAGCCATTGGAGCAGAGGACTGACATGATCTGATTTACATTTTACAGGCTCACTGATTGCTGCGTTGAGACTAGTCTGAAGGAGGAAAAGGTCAAAGCAGGGAGACAAGTTAAGCTAGTTCAGTAATCCAAACAGGACAGTGTCTTGAACCAATAGAAGCAGTGAAGGTTTGAGAAGTGTTTTGATTCTGGATACATTTTGAAGGTAGAAGCAAAATGATTTCCTGATGGATTGCATCTGGGATGTGCAATAATGAGGTCTGAAACTGATGGGGTGTGTCAGGAGTTTGATTTTGGACAAGCTAAGTTTGAGATGCCTACTAGGCATCCAAGTGGTGAGTTTACACTGCCAGCAGAATATACAACTCTGGGGTTTAGAGAATTCTGGGCTAGAGATTAATATGTGAATATAAAAAAGGGTCCTATGAAAAGTAACCACACAGGTGATCTGATCATAAATTCCTAACTGGGCAGGTCACTCCCAAAGCGTATATCTTTTAAGTGTAAGGTTTATCTTCTTTGTTTCCTTTGCTTCAGTTGAATGGTTTTGTTTTTATTTTTCCAAGAGCTTTAGACATTTGCAGATGGCTTTTCTTCCAAACACAAGAGGAAGCAGGTTATATACAGTTCCTATTTTTAAAGGCAAGCAAAGGTTAAGGGCGACAAATAAAAAGAGACTGCAAAAAAACAAAAGAAGGGAGAAAAGTAAGAGAGGGCTGATATAGAACTCATGAAAAAAGAAATTATCTTAGTGCTGGGCATGAAAATAATGAACAGAATATAATTGTGTATTGTTAAATTGTAAAGAAGCAAAAAGAAAAACTGACATCGTTTCCTTCAATAACTGAAGGGGAGTTTAAAATAAGCAGCAGCCAAAACAAATCTCACTACAATCAGTTTTAAAAGAGTGGGAAAATCCAAATGTGACCAGAAAAGTATGCATACTCTAGAGAAAGAGGAACAATCCAATTCCCAAACTGTCTGGTTGAGAATCTTTGGGATAAGAACACACAGCACATTCTAATAAACCAACTTTAGAAATAGGTTTGGGACAAAGGAATTTGTAAAATTTTCATAACCAAAATGAAACGTCTCCAAAACTAGTAATATAGAAAGTGATGGTTTTATTTAGTAATTATAAGAAAAATTGAATATACAACTTTTGATTTAATGATATCTAGTAATTAATTTGGAACTGTATAAAACAGCCATAATTATCCAATTTTGATGTGAGATAATCAACAGGGAAGAGATACTGTGCAGTCCTTCAGTATGTTTTCTAAATAAGCAATCTTAAGATTAGGACCACTTTGTCTATATGCCCAATATTAAAAACTAGAGGCCCAGTGCACAAAAATGTGTGCACTCAGGGGTGGGGGGGGGGGGGTCCCTCAGCCCGGCCTGTGCCCTCTCGCAGTCTGGGACCCCTCGGGGGATGACCACCTGCTGGCTTAGGCCTGTTCCCCGGGGAATTGGGCCTAAGATGGCAATCAGACATCCCTCTGGCAGCCTGGCAGCCCTCGGGGAAGTCCACTTGCCAGCGGGGAGCAGGCCTAAGCTGCAGTTGGACATCCTTAGCATGCTGAGGAGGCAGGAGAGGCTCCCACCACCACCGCTGTACTGGCAGCCATCAGCCTGGCTTGTGGCTGAGCAGAGCTCCCCCATGTGGGAGCACACTGACCACCAGAGGGCAGCTCCTGCATTGAGCATCTGCCCCGTGGTGGTCAGTGTGTGTCATAGTGACCAGTCATTCCCAGTCTTTCTGCTGTTAGGGTCAGTTTGCATATTACCCTTTTACTATATAGGATAGAGGCCTGGTGCACAGGTGGGGGCCAGCTGGTTTGCCCTGAACGGTGTCCCGGATCAGGGTGGGGGTCCCGCTTGGGTGCCTGGCCAGCCTGGGTGAGGAGATGATGGCTGTTTGCAGCTGGTCACACCCCCTTTAGGGTGGGGGTCCCCACTGGGGTGCCTGGCCAATTTGGGTGAGGGGCTGAGGGCCGTTTCCAGGCTGGCCTGTGACTGAAGCTCCCAGCCTCTCCTTTTTTTCTTATTCTGAGATTTATTTACCTTCTATAATTGAAAACATTGTTGCCATCACTGGCGCTCCCCGCTCTGAGGCCGCGGCCGGCTGAAAGCAGGTATCTGGGGTTAGTTTAGCTTCTATAATTGAAACATTGTTGTTTTCGGGCTCAGAGCCGGGCCGCGGCAGGTGGGGAACCTTGGCTTCCTCCATCACTGGAGCAAGCAACCCTCATGTTCGCTTCAGCTGCGTGGCTGCCGGCTGCCATCTTTGTTGGCAGTTAATTTGCATATCACCCTGATTAGCCAATGGGAAGCGTAGCGGAGGTACGATTAATTACCCTTTTTGTCTTTTATTAGATAGGATGAATAATTATTTCAAATGGTCATCTATTAATTTTGCTCTGTGCCTGGTGACTACAGGGAAACTAAAAGGAATTGAAATTTACTTTCTACTTTTTAAAAATGTGGGGAAAGGCTTGAAATGTAAATTCTTCACCAACTTTAATACTTTTTTTAAAAAAACAGATATTTTTTTTCTATTTCTGCAAAAAACAGAGGATAAAACTTAAAAAATTTACTTTGCACAAAGAAAGAACTTCCCAGTTATAATTACTGAAGTCTTTTTTATTCATATTTAGCTGATCCCCCCCCCTCAAATTTTATGTATATATAAAACAGATGCTCTTTTTACTTTTTTTGGTTAATCCTCACCCAAGGATATTTTTCCATTGATTTTTTGTTTGTTTTGTTTTGTTTTAAGGGAGAATGGAAGACAGAGGGAAAGACAGAGAGAAACATCAATGTGAGAGAAACACATCAACTGGTTGCCTCCTGCATGCACCCCTGCCTGGGAAGAGCCTGCAACCAAGGTACGTGCCCTTGACTGGAATCAAACCTGGGACCCTTTGGTCCACAGGCTGACCCTCTATCCACTGAGCCAAACCAGCTAGGGCCAGATGCTATTTTTAAATAATAGGTAGGTACATACTTTCTCCAGACACATTCACTCTCAGCCCCAGATGAAGTATCTAGATTCATCCCGATAAATGAAAATGCATATGTACAAGCCCTGGACGAGACATCTCCTTAGGAACTGTTCCTTCTTATGGGCATTTTCCAGTTATGTTGGTCTTATCAAATTTCTATAAAAATTTAACTTTACGCTTGGTTGGGCAACACAAAGAAATATCTCAGTTTCTTCCTAATCTAGCTGCCTAAATCCACCTGCAAAGCATCAGGTCTTCCCCACATGTTTAGTGTCTAAGGACACACTATTTCTTAAGTAGTATTTTACTAGTACATCGGTGCTTTTCTGTAGTGCACAAGAAGACTCTTCAGGACAGGTACAGAACTTTTTTTAAGTGTTGAGTCTGTCTCCCTTTTCCAATGCAGCAAACTCTTGATTAACCATGTCCCCCACACCCAACTCCACCCGGGAGTGTTAGCCACAGCAAAGCTATAATTAGGGACTGGATTCCTTCCAGTTAGCACACATTCCTGGACTGCTTTGCTTCAACTACAGTAAATATAGGCTCAAAACTAGTCGAACTCACATGAAGATTACCCAAACAAAAACACTGGGAAAATAAATCTGCTGGTCTCTTTTCTAAATATAATGTATCCCAAAGCAAAACACAAACATGTTAGTTTAATAATGTACATACAAGTCTTTTTTAAGTATAAATGACAAGTTTTATTTAAAAAGTAATCGTCCTCATCATACATATATAATAAAGTATTCTAAAGCAGTCTTGGGTTTTTCACATTATGTTTGGGGCCACATGTATCACTGCTCTCCTCCAGTAAGTCATGAGCTATTACACACCAGAATTTTTGCAAATAAGGTACTTCATGAGGCAGACTGTCAAGAAATAATGTAATTGCACAACTTATATTCATCTACAGAACTATTTCTCAGTTGTGAACTAATTACTATGCTTGGAAAATGCTAGCATCCTCATAAATATTTCAGTTAAATTATGGTGCAAAATGTAAATTTTACAAACTTTGAAATGCACATTTTTGTGACATCTAAGCATTTCCCTGAGAGCATAAGGAATGTTATTCATATAACATTCCAGCTACACTCGGGAAGACTCTTCATGAAGAAGACACCGCAGAGGTAAAATACCTAAGAGGAGATGGTAAGAACAATCTGAGGCCCTAGCCGGTGCGGCTCAGTTGGTGGGAGCATCATCCTGTGCACCAAAAGGTGGCGGTTTGATTCCCAGGTTGTGGGTTCGATCCCTGGTGGGGGAGTGTGCAGGAGTCAACCAATGGATGTTTCTCTCTCTCTCACACTCTTCCTTCTTCTCTCTAAAATCAATAAAATAAAATATGTGGGTTTATAAGTGGAGTAAAAGAAACAACTATGGAAAGCAGGACCAGCTGAGAATTCACCCCGAGGAAGGGGTGAATGTGACAGGGTTGCCCCTGTCCCCAAAACATCATTTCCCTTCTATAAATTGTTGGGATGCTTTTCCACTTTACTTTGAAGCATTGCCATTTTCTGTGGAAGTCACTGGGTTCTGAGGCATGGCCTTGTAAAAATGCAGCTGCAGCATTGTGTGGCAACTGCATCATGCAGGTATTGGTGAGTTTCAGACGAGGGGAAGATGATCCCAAGTCATTCATTCTTTCTTGGAAAGGAGTTTGATCAGATTGTTTTCTTCTGATCACCACATGATATCAGCTATACTAAGAAAACTGATTGGCAGTAGGAAGGTGGGTGACTTTGGAATATGAAGAACCACAGGAGGTAGAGAAGGCTAGGAGAAGGGCCCTGATCCAGGAAAGGAGGCCAGCAAACCTCACAGGAGTATACCTGGGCCCTAATGGCATTAGGGGATGGAAAGGGCTGCAAAAATGGAAGACAGACCTTGTTCTTAGGAAAAGAGATGGAATGTCTCTGTTTTCAGACAATAGAGCAAATCGAATAATCTACCACTTCAACAAACCATTACATTATTAGGGAATAGCTACAAATATTCTATAGGCAAGTACTTTATATTCTGGAAATACAATCAAGAGACAATGCTTTAAGGCTACACATTAAGGCTACCTGGATTATTGTGCAAGCAACAAAGACATTTTTTTTGCAAAAGGTAACATAATTAAACACTATTTCCATCTTAGGAAAAGCTATTGTAAGCCAACTAGACATTCAAAATGGAATCTTAACTCTTATTGCTATTATTCTATTGCAGGGCAGATTATCACTCAAAACTGTCTATTTCAGAACACCAAGAAATTCTCACTTTTTTGTTATCTTTTAAGTAAGGCTACATCAGAAAAAAGACTTTTAAAGTAAACTTTTCTTTTGTGTTTAAAGTGAAATTTATTACAATACAATAAGTGCAAGTGTTATTAAAAATGCTGGTTAAAATTATAAAGTGTCTATATATTTTTTCTAATATAAATATTGGAAATAATAACTTCAACAATTCTATATGTACACAGAACACTGAAAACATAAAATCATGCACAAGGTCAAAATGTAACTTTGCATACTGTCCTTTTAGGGATCACTTTTATCTTCTTCTGGGCTCAGTATGATTCCAGAATATGAAAGGATATGCTAATTACTCAGATTACAAACTTAAAGGGTCAGTGTTTTGAATGTACGTCAGTTATCACACATTAACAATACTCTAAAATCACTGCTTCTACTATTCTGATTAAGTGGTTCTAATTCCCATATTTCCCTTTCTCTTGGACATCAAGTTGAGCTAGAAAAACTGTGATTATAGGATCCAGCATGACATGTATTCCTCATGATTCATTTAAAAGTGGCCTAAAGTGTTACTATTTATATAAAAAGTCCTACAGGACATAAAAGATAGTAAGTACATCAGCATGTAAGGAAAATTAAGCAGCTCACCCTCTGCTTGCTTACCTGGTTCCATGTCTCTATAGAAAGGATGGACCACAGCCATGAAGAAGCAAGGACCAATCAGAACTGCTGATAGTATGTGTTTGGGGAGGGGAGGAGGAGCAGCACAGGAAGGAATGGGACAGAAGTGTCGGATAATAAAGGGAAACTAAACGGAATCACCTATCTAGTCTTCCTCATCCTGTTAAAGCAGGGACTGGTTCCTGAGAACACTTCATAAATTTGAGGAACAGCCTACACATTACAGGTGAGGACATTTCACAAATACCAAAGCGAGTCTGAACTAGGCCTCAACATGGGGGCAGGTGAAACAATTTTCATAAATGAGCAGAGGTTAAGGGGTTCTGCAAGGGGAAGAGAAGGGAACTGTGTATGATACTTAGTCCTCTATGACAGCGCTTCTCATCCAATTCACTTGGGGGTCTCATCAAAATGCATTGGGTCTGGGGTGGGGCCTCAGATTCTGCATTTGTAGTAAGTGCCTAGGAGATGCCGATGCTCTTGGTCTATGGACCACACTCTGAGAAGCAAGGGTCCACCACACAAAGAGGGAGCCACCTCTGTCTCTCTGGGCCACAAGTGTATCTTGAAATCCTGAGCAGAACTGAGACCTGCTCCTATCCAAGCACATCCCCAGGCAAAAGGTGTAGATGCATTGCATATGTGAGCAGCTGGCTACAAGACTGTGTTAATATATTTTCTGAGAGCACCATGACTATATGAAGAGCCAAGTAACATAATTCAACGTGAGTACATGGAGTGGTCTATTTGCTGGTACTAAAACAAATCTCTTTCTCATACAGTCCTCCTTAAAGTGAACATGATATAAAAGTATAAAAAAAAACAACCCAGCATATTGAATTTCATAGCAAAAAGCCACATGTGCACACACATATAGTATGAATTATAAGAAATTAAATGCGTTTTATCAGAATATAGTGCTACCACTGCTCCCAGCTAAAATCATCTCCTCTTCCAAATACAAGGAAAAAACCTTGAATTGTAAGGAAGATGACTGCATTGCCTGCCAGCACAAGGCCACACGCTCCCCATTTGATCTGAAACACAAGAAAAAAGGATTAAATATTTACTTTCATCATATTACATTCTTTGTAAATCTGTTATTTTCTGCATTAGAAAAATTCAATGAAATATTACATAAAACTGCTAAAAGGCTTAATGTAACAGGCAGGAGACAGTGAACTATTCAGTAATTAGTCTAATTACTTCATGATGCTTGTTAATTAAGTCTAGTATCATCCGTAACATTTTCTCCATTAGACATATTTCTCTACTTGCTTTCAGCAGACAATGATGGCCTTAAGTAAAATACACGCAGCTTATTATAAAAGGTCCAATTGCAACATTGGGTACTGAAAGTTCTATACACATTGCCTTCTTTCACAAAAACAGGAATTAGAGAATTATGGATTTGTTTCTTTTCTAGGCAAGAAAAGATTTTTAAAAATAATCTGCATGCAAATGAAAACAGCTTCCCAGCGTGGCAGATGATTTTACAGAGGTACAGTTGGGGATGAGAGTACCCTCTAGTGGGCATTTTTTGTTTTAATTTAACCAATAGAAAACAACAATGGAAGTTGCTTCATATAACATGATGTAGTAATGAAAGGTAAAAATACAAATCTCTACAGCAAAATTTAAGAAGTATTTAGTCTGAGGTATAAAAACAATAAGGTCATGACAATCTTGCATTCAAACACCACTGATGCTTCTCTATTATCTAGAGAGTGTTCAAACTATTAGGACATTCAAAACCCTTCCTGATCAGGCTTCACCAACCTTTCTAACCTCAATCTCAATTACTCCTTTTTGCTCCATCATATTGGACTACTGCTCTTTATTCCACATATTAATTGCATTTCCACAGTTGGATGCCATTCCATTTAACAGCCTTCCCTACTTTAATCAAAACCTGATTTATCAAAAACCACATCAAATACCAGATAGTATTTCTCTGAGTGTTCCCAAGGCATTCTGATACTGTTTTAATTACCACATAGTGCATTTACGGTATTATATGCTTATCCATCAGGTTAGTTTCTGTGCTCTTTGGGAACAGAGACAGCATCTGGCTCTTATTCCTGGTGTCTGACAAATAGCAGATGTTACAAAAATATTTACTAAATGAATAAATAAGACTTGTACATATCTGATATTCAATGCCCCAATAAGTTTCATGAAATTGAAAGAGTATGTAATTGGGGGAATAAAAACAAAGAGTATAAAAAAATCACCATTTAAAAAACAATAAAAAAAATAGAGTATAAAAGACAGTGAATGTCAAAGAATGGAATAAATACACCCACAATGTGTTTTTTATTTACTCTATTTTCTAATAGCTATATAGTTAGTTGTCCCTCAACATATACCTACTGTGTTGACTTGAGAATTGTGTCCATGATCTTATTGAAGAAGAATTTGATATGATATTATGGTACTGTGTTTTATAATAATACTAGAGGCCTGGTGCACAAAAATCTATGCACTCGGGTGGGTCCCTCAGCCCAGCCTGTGCCCTCTCCCAGTCTGGGACCCCTCGGGGGATATCCATCTGCTGGCTTAGGCCCGCTCCCCAGGGTATTGGGCCTAAACTAGCAGTCAGACATCCCTCTGGCAGCCCGGGAGCCCTCGGGGGGATGTCCACTTGCCAGCGGGGAGCAGGCCTAAGCTGCAGTTGGACATCCTTAGTGCTGCTAAGGAGGCGGGAGAGGCTCCCACCACCACCACCACTGTACTGGCAGCCATCAGCCTGGCTTGTGGCTGAACAGAGCTCCCCCTGTGGGAGCGCACTGACCACCAGGGGGCAGCTCCTGCATTGAGCTTCTGCCCCGTGGTGGTCAGTGTGTGTCAAAGTGACCAGTCATTCCCAGTTGTTCTGCTGTTAGGGTCAATTTGCATATACCCTTTATTATGTAGGATAGAGGCCTGGTACATGGGTGGGGGCCGGCTGGTTTGCCCTGAAGGGTGTCCTGGATCAGGGTGGGGGTCTCGCTGGGGTGCCTGGCCAGCCTGGGTGTGCGGCTGAGGGCCGTTTTCAGGCTGGCCACACCCCCTTCAGGGAGGGGGGGTCCCCACTGGGGTGCCTGGGCAGCCTGGGTGAGGGGCTAATGGCTGTTTTCAGGCTGGCCAAGCCCCCCAGCGGGGACCCTCACCCCATGAGGGTGTGGCCAGCCTGGGTGAGGGGCTGATGGCTGTTTGCAGGCTGGCCACGGCCCCCAGCCACCCAAGCTCCCAGTGGAGGCTGGCTGGAAGCAGGTACCTGGGATTTATTTATCTTCTATAATTGAAACTTTGTTGCCTTGAGTGGAGGCCACAGCAGGCCAGGCAGGCGGGAAGCTTGGCTTCCTCCATCGCCTGGGCAACCAAGCCTCCTGCTTGCTCCAGCTCCGTGGCTGCCAGCCATCGCTATCTTGGTTGGGTTAATTTGCATACAGTCGCTCTGACTGGCTGGTGGGTGTGGCTTGGGGCGTAGCAGAGGTGTGGTCAATATGCATGTTTCTCTTTTATTAGATTAGATATATTTGATCTTCTCCTTTCTGGCACATAGCTCCTAAAACACTTGGAATTTTCTAAGTGATAACAGTGATAAAGGTGACTTTTATTATGTTAATACTAGAGGCCTGGCCTGCAGGACCGGCTCTACAACATTCCCTGAGGGGTCCCTGATTGTGAGAGGGTGCAGGCCAGGCCAAGGGACCCCACCGGTGCACAATCGGGCCGGAGAGACGCAGCAGGTTGGCCAGCCGGAGAGGGTCTGCAGGAGGGCTCCATGGCGTATCCAGCCCATCTCGCTCAGTCCCGATCAGCTGGACTCCAGCAGCAAGCTAACCTACTGGTCGGAGCATCTACCCCCTGGTGGTCAGTGCACGCCATAGTGAGTGGTTGAGTGGCCTTAGCATATTATTAGCATATTATACTTTGATTGGTGACAGATGACCGGACCCTTAGCATATAGGCTTTTATATATAGATGTGACTTTGAAAGCACAAGGGACGGGGCTGTGCTAGAGAGCAGCATGTGCTTAGAGGGACAAACTTTAGTCCCA
>NW_005871111.1:4162534-4172017 GCF_000147115.1 Myotis lucifugus | reverse complement strand
TAAAAACCCAAAATGAAGGTATTTGGAGAACTTCCAGGCTGGTGATTGGGGCAGAGTGACGCATTCTGGAAACTCCTCTATGCAGCTCTCCCATCAGGCTGTTCCTTTTGTAATTAAACTAGTAACGCAGTGAGTAAATGGGTTTCCTGAATTCTGTGAACAAATCAATTAAACTGAAGATAAGGGTCACGGGGACCTCTGATCTACAGCCAATCAGTCAGAAGCACAAGTGACAACCTGGACTTTTGATTGGCAACTGAAACAGAGGGCAGTCATGTGGGACTAAACCCTTAACATGTGGGATCTAATACTATTTCTGGGTAGACAGTGTCGGAATCAAGATGAATTGTTGGACACCCCGCTGGTGTTGGAGAATTGCTCTTTGGGGGTGTGGGGGGGAAACTCCCACACCACACACATTGAAATTGGGTGATCAGGACTCATTTAGATGTTCATTTTGAAACTAGAAAAGTATTGTTATTGCAGTCTCTATGGACTGCCCTAAGATAGAAGGCAAGGACTTAAGAACAATTCCAGATAATAGCTTAAAGTAGAGAAAGCAAGAAGTCATTTGGCCTGGCTAAAAGTTATAAGAGAAACTAAGAAAGCATTCTGTAAATATGGCCAGGATATTGTTAGGTAGATCTAAAACGTGGACTAGATTAACTGAAAATATGCCTGGCTTTGAGTATTAAGTCTAAGTAATGAAAATGAAATAGTGGTCCAGACAGAGGCCTTTGAAGTAAACTCAGTGACAACTGGGCAAAACAAGAGAGAACAAAACTCACCACAGCCACACGAGCAAGAATAACAGGAAATCCAAAGGCAGAAACAACAATTCCAGTAGTGAAAAAATATGCCAGTTCCCGACAGGCACTGCTTGTTGCATCAGAGTCATATGTTGCTCTTTTGGCAATGAAATGAGGAATGGGAGAGATGGCGTGAAATATCAGGACGAACAAGGGCCAATAAACACTGTTGGTTGGACCCAGGAGAAATGCAAAAAGAAAAGTTACAGTTAAGACATTCTACTGTTTCAAAGTTAATATTATTTTAAATATAATTTTTAAATTATTTTAAATGAAATACAGTATATTTCAAGAATCACCAAATAGCCCAGCCAGTATGGCCCAGTGGTTGAGCATCGACCCATGAACCAGGAGGTCATGGTTTGATACCAGGTCAGAGTACAAGCCTGGGTTGCAGGCTCGATTCCCAGTAGGGGGCCAGTAAGAGGCAGCCAATCAATGATTCCCTCTTCCTCTCTTCCTTCCACTCTGAAATCAATAAAAACATTTTTCTTTTAAAAAGAATCACAAAACAATAGTGAGGTTTTTTTAGAAATTCTCTAGTTTAAAGCCATTATTGGACAAGTGAGGAAACAGACACAGGTTGGAAAAAAGGACTGGACTAGACCCAGCTGCTTCCTGACATACCCACAGCAAAGAGCTCTTAATTCTTCCTAGAAAACAATAAGTTTTCTAAAGAAAATCTATGTTTCCATTTACAGGAAGCCATTGTGGACAAAAAAAGGAGGGGGGTGGGTATACACAAGTTCAGTAATGAAATATAATCTCACAAGAAGATCTGATCATAAAATCTTAAATGAGCAGGTCATGGTGGGTAGTCACGCTCCAGGCATATAACTTTCTTTTTTCCAAATATGGTTTGTTTGTTTTTTATTGATTTCAGAGAGGAAGCAGGAGGGAAAAAGAGATAGAAATATCAATGATAAAAGAGAATCACTGATCTGCAGCCTCCTGCACGACCCCCACTGGGGATCAAGCTCACAACCGTGGCATGTGCCCTGACTGGAAATCAAACTATGACCTCCTTGTTCATGAATCGACGCTCAACCACTGACCACACTGGCTGGACAGCATATAACTTCTTTAGTGAAAGATTTATCTTTGCCTTAAGCAAGCCCTGTGTATTTTTCTGTGTATCCAGGTTAATACACCTTTGAAATAAGCATAGCTTCCCTCAAGAGAGCACATAATCTTGTTAACTGTACCTTGTTTTCTCGCAACTTCAGGTAATCTTCGGTAATTGCATTCTCTCCTTAATGTCAAATGCATAAAAGAAACTGCAAAAACTATTATTCTTCCGAGCATTTGAGATCTTGCTTTCCAGCAATTGTTGTCAGTTTTGGCTTAAATAAAGGCTTATAAAAATCCTCCACAGATTTAGACACTTCTTACATCAACAATATAAATTATAAATGCCTCAAAACAAAATTTGGGTCCAACTGTTTTTTTACACATTAGAGAGTTTTTCTCATAGCCAAAGGTCTCTGTTTGTGACTACATGTGAACACTGAAAATGTGAGATAATTTTCTACTCCGGATGGTATTATTAAAATTAATTTAAAGGCAAGCACTTGTGATTGGGTATTTCAAAATTCTCAGAAATATAGAAACTAACTCAAATGCTTTGTAAGGTCACATGATCTAAGATTAACCCTTAATAAATAAAAGCTAGTTTAAGTTTGTTGGGTTAGGCAGAACAGACATGTCTTTTGAGTTGATATTTTAAATATAATACAGTTATATTATGTTTTATCCAGGGTTTTATAAAAGTAAGTCCATGTTAATAATTGACTTTTACATCTATGAAATGTTTCTAGAGTTTATAAAATGTCTTCATAAATTTACTTCTTAGTTTTCATTGGAAATTAAGGTTTTAAGGGTTAAAATCTCAACATATGTAGGAATAAGTTTCCTGTGCTCCAAAATGAACCCTGGGACAACTCAAAAAGATCTGTTCTCTCTTCTTACAACAGAGACGTTTTAAACTAATCAGGACTGTTTTTGTATGTTAAATTGCATGGGAAGCACTGTAAAATAAGTGATGAAAGACTTCTAAGGTATGCTACCAGGGTAAAAAATGGCTGTAAATAAAATGAATAGTTGGGGATATGGGAAACCCAAGATGGCTACTTGGTTCTCTGAGGCTCCCTGACAAACACCATTTTTTTCAGTATTTATACATTCCTTCATGACTCATACTGCATTCAAGCTGGACTTAGATTGGATGAAGGAACTTATGAGCTGCCATTATTGAAAGGAGACAGCTTACACTATTGTCAAGGTTTGATAAAGTCACTACCAGAAAATGCCAAATAGGTAACCGCTTCCTTTCCCAGGAAGCAACCAGAAGACAAAAGACTAAGAATCATTAACTACCACCTAGAGGTTTTGTTTACTGGAAAGGACATCAAATAAAACACACTCTCCAACCTCACTGGAAGGGACCTTATCAGCACCTAACCACGAACAGACATCTACCCATCTCTGACACTTGCCTCCGCCTACAACAGACATCAAAGACTCCTCTAGAATGAGAAGCCACTGACATCAGAGATAGACAGCTCTCCCAAGACACTGACAAGGCCTGTGTCTGTATATCTTCAGATCAATGCTAAACTCAGAAACCAGTTTGTTTTTACCTGTATGCTAATGATATGTTATAATAATATACTTGTTCTTTGGGTTTTGCTAATAGTCCAACTGCTTATGATTACTGAAGATGTCTATGATAATACTCTTTTTATAGCTATATACATGTTATACTAAATGAAAAATACAGAAAAATGAAACAGACGGCAAAACTTGGATCATGATAGTTCACAGGACAGAAATGATCCAGAGTATTTTTTGTAATGAAGGCCCATAAGACCTGACTAACTTCCATTTACCTGATCTTCACTTCTGGAAAAATTTGGTCTCAATTCACATCTCATGGTTATATTGCCCTATCCCCAATGGTCCACCATTTCAATACAATAACCACCATCCCCTGTGCCCTTTACCCTTTATTCTTCATAACACTTCTTCCTCTGATAGCATGTATATTTTATTTTAAATATTTTTATTGATTTTTAGAGAGAGAGAGAAGCATTGATGAGAGAGAATCATCAATTGGCTGCCTCATTCACCCTCCTACTTGGGATTGAGCCCACAACCCAGGCATGTGCCTGACCAGAAATCAAATCAGCAACCTCTCGGTGCATGGGACAATGCTCAACCAACTGACCCACACCAGCCATGGCAGCATGCACATTTTAAAATCTGTTTATCGTCTGTCTCCCCCTCTGAAATACAGACTCCAACAGAGCAGGACTCTTGTTTTCTTATTTCTTAATCCCCAGTTCCCATAACAGCAGCTGGAAAACAGCAAGCACTCAACCAACACTTGTGAATAAAGCAATTAGTTGAATGTTCCCTCCCGACTCCGCCTGATAAACTCTCATTTATCCACCAGTCTCAGCTAAAAGACAACTTCTGTGCAGCCCTCCCCAACTGTCCCGGGGAAACTCTTGATACTCTGATGCACTTTCTCAAAGCTCTCACTGTACTTTTCCCATATCTCCACTACAGCTTTCTTACTAACTGGATAGTTTACCTGTCTCTCACTCAATGTAAGCTCCTTGAGGACAGGACTATGTCTCCTCATTCTTTTTTATTTTATTTTTTAATATACTTTTATTGATTTCGGAGAGGAAGGGAGAGGGAGAGATAGAAACATCAATGATGAGAGAGAATCATTGATCGGCTGCCTCCTGCACATACTGGGGATTGAGCTCGCAACCTGGCCATGTGCCCTTGACCGGGATTGAACCCGGGATCCTTCAGTCCGCAGGCCGACACTCTATCTACTGAGCCAAACCAGCTAGGGCACTGTCTCTTCATTCTTGCATTCCCAGCTGATCCAGAGAAGGTAGTCAGTAAGTGCTTATTAAATGAATATATCGATTTTAAAAAAAAGCTTTTCTCTGTGCAAGTACAACTGACCCATGAAGGGATTGGATTCATAAGTTGGGCTTCACTAACTCATTGGTTGGAGTCTGGTGTTAAACTGACCAAACTCCCTAACACTCATGACACACACACACAAAATAGTGACAAAGACACAAAAAGAATAGTTTTTTTTAAAAAATAACTTACCCATAATCCTCTAAGGCACATCCCAGCATAAGAAAAGTCAGTCCAATAGCCCCACTGAAGGATAATAACACAAGAGCTGTGAAAGATAAAGCCAAGAGTTACAGGTTCTAGATCAGTGGTTGCCAGGGGCTAGGGTAGGAGGGGAGGAATGAGAAGTGACTATATTGGGTATAGAATTTCTCTTGGGGGTGATGAAATGTTTTAGAATTAGTAGTGATGGTTGTGAATATATTAAAAACACACACAGAATTTAACATTTTAAAAGGGTTAATTTTGTGGTATGTGAATATATCTCAATAAAAAATTTTAATTAAAAAAATTAAGTCCACAATTTAAGCAAACACAGCAATTTACTTATTTCATTAGTTGATGTTACATTTGACTAGCATATCATTGCCTATGCCCACCACTTTTAAATCATTAGATGGAGAAAGGTGTCAAGAATTTCCAGTACCCATCCTCTATCTACTGTATTAATTCCCTCTATATTTGTCAGAAGAGGGCAGCCAGGCAGTCTGTACACCTCCAGTGAAAGGAAACTTACTGCCACCTTAGGCAGGTCATTTCATTCTGACAGTTTCTAAATGTTGAAAACCTCTTTCCTTAAATTATATGCAAAATTGCTTCTCTGAAATATATACACTTTGAACATTTTTGCCTCCCCAAACCTCAATACTTTAAGTATTTGGAGATTGCCTTCATGTCTTCATAGAAAATTATTCTCAACTACTAAATAAAATATGTATTCCTGGCATCTATGGGACACTAATCTCTGAGGGGAGAGGAACACATCTGTCCTTATGCTGCTAACGTGTTAAAAAATCTTGAGTTCTGAGTCACCAACATTTGTTCAAATCTTCTCTGCCACCAACTGGTTGTGTGACCTTGTGTAGAAGCTAAACTTCTCTAAATCTGATTTCTCACCTGTAAAGTAGTAATAATAGTACCACCTTATTAGGGAGCTTATAGTAATTAAATGAGATAATCTATGTAAAGTGGTTGGCAAAAGGAGGGATTCAATAAGTAAATGTTGATTGATGTAGGTATCTGCTCATTTTAGCAATGTTCTGATAATGGTATAAATCAGAAGCATAGGACACTATATTATCCAAATATCCTTCTGAAAAAAATACCTAACACTCAAAATTAGTAACTGATTAAACTAACCAGCATTCTCATTGCTTACTGTTACATTAAGAGATTTGGAGGGAATGTTTTATAGGAAGATGCCAAAGTGCTTTTAAGAAACACCTAGAAGTATGTATGTAGGTATTAGAGGACAAGGAAAGAATAATTTTAATTTGTATATTTTTCCATTTAGTAGGTGTCACTTTTTAAAGAAAAATGTACAAAAGTAAGTTTTTATGTATTATTTCATTAAGGAGAATCTCTTCCTAGTTGTCTTTGTCCCCTCGCTGTGCCTGACCATCTATCTGTACTGCTCCCTCCTCCAGGACAGCTTTCAAAGCTAGGGACCGCAACCTCTTCTTTCTGGTCTGTGACACCAGTCCCTCAAGGTTCACAACTGTATACACAACTGTGTATCTCTGGTTGATTCTTTTTAGTCCTTTTTTTTTCTTTTTCAGAAATTGCATCCTCTCTGCCTCTTAAAGTTGGAGCTGACCAGGATTCCAACTTCATCTTTTTTCACTCTATGCTCTTGTTGAGATGATGCGTTCAACCCAAAGCTCCCTGGCACTGCAAGGTTCTGGCCACATAAATGCTGCACCTCCAACTCCAATCTTGTCTTCTCCCTCTGAGTAGCCAACAAGGACCTCAAATTCAAGATGTGAAAAACTGAAGTATCCCCACTCCCTCCTCCCACACAAACATTTCTTCCCTTTTAAGGTTCTATCTTGAAACACCAACACCATCATTGCACTATGTCCTCTAGAAAAACAGCAAATCAAGGTGTCTCAATCTCCCAGACCTCACTGCTACAGACTGAAACGTGTATGCCACCCCCACCTCAACCCTCAAAACTCATGTTAAATCCCAAGGCCTAGTGCAGGGGTGGGCAAACTTTTTGACTCGAGGGCCACAATGGGTTCTTAAACTGGACCGGAGGGCCGGAACAAAAGCATGGATGGAGTGTTTGTGTGAACTAATATAAATTCAAAGTAAACATCATTACATAAAAGGGTACGGTCTTTTTTTTTTTTTTTAGTTTTATTCATTTCAAACTGGCCCGGATCCTGCCCGCGGGCCGTAGTTTGCCCACGGCTGGCCTAGTGTGATGGTACTGGGAGGCGAGGCCTTTGGGAGGAGATCAGCCCACAAGGGCAGAGCCCTCATCAATGGGATTAGTGCCCTCAGAAGAGACCCCAGAGAGCTCCCTTACCCCTTCTACCATGTGAGGAATCAGCAAGAGGATGGCTGTCTATAAACCAGGAAGCAGGCCCTCATAGCAAACAGCTGGCATCTTGACCTTGGACTTCCCAAACTCCAGAACTAATAAAATAAATTTCTGTTTAAGCCACCCGCTTTATAGCAGCCTGCTTCTCTTGAACCCTCTGCTACTGCCTTAGCACAGGCCCTTATCATCCCGTGCCTGCCTCTAATCATCTCTTCCAATCCACCCTCTTCACAGCAGACAGTGTTCTCTCAAATATACAAAGCTGGTGTCATCTCTTCGCAGTTGCTTTCATAGCCGACAAGTTGTTCTGGCACTTGAGGATCAACGTGGTCTGATCCCTGACTGCCTCACCACTCTCCCACTTAATAATACAGACGAAGCTCCTGGTGGAGAGAACAGGTGTGCTCTTTCATGCCCTCTGCTCCGTGCCACATGCTGTTCTCTCCACTTGGAATAAACTCTATCCTCACCCCAGCCTTTGCCAGGTGAAGCCTTACTGATCCTTTTAGCTTCCATTCAAGGATTGCCTCTTCTGTAGAAAGGATTCTCCTTGTCCCCAAAGCAGGGTCAAGCGATCCCATCTGTACTAGTTACTAGGGCTGCTATTAACAATGTACCAACTGAGTGGCTTAGGACAACAGAAATCCATTTTCTCCAGTTCTGGAGGCTTGATGGTGTCGGGAAGGCGTCGGTGTCCGTCATGGTGTCCACGCCCCAGTGGCTTCCGGCAATCTTTGATGCCCCCTGGCTTGCAGCTGCCTTGCTCTTCTTTCTGCCTTCATCTTCATATGGCATCTTTCTATGGTGTCCCTATATGTCTCCCCGTCCAAATTTCTCTTATAAGAACAAGGATTCTTATAAGTCCTTGGGTGAGGGCCCAATCGAATCCAATATTAACTTAACTTGATTACATCTGCAAAGACCTTATTTCCAGAAAAAGTCACACTGACAGGTCCTGGGGGAGTCAGAACATATCTGAGAGACATGACTCAACCACACCACCATCTCTGTGCTCCCACGGTACCTGAGCATGCCTTAAGTTAGGAAAATAGTAACTACTTCCAACTCCCTTGCCCAACAATTTCCCAGGTATCTTTTTATCCCAAGTCTCAGGCAGACAGTAATCCCCGAGTTACCTGCAAAAGCTTCCTTCCCTTAATCCTTTTCCATGTCATAACCTAGCTTCCTTCACCATTTCTAACACGTTCACACCTAAGCATTATTATTTGATCGTTTCTGGGCATGACTAAACGGCGCAATACAGATACTACCTTTGTCAACTGTTTTCTGCACTGGCTTCAAGTGGCTGTATTACCCAGGGGCCACTGTCCAAATACATCCTGTTTACTTAACGGATGTGGAATATAGGGCCACCCAGAAATAATGATAAAATGTGTCTGCTGCCAACAGCTCACACGCTCAGATAGATTGCACAGTGAACATACCCATGCGTGCAAAGATGTTGTATACAAGTTTACAGCAGGTGGGGAGATCTCTGGATACACGTTTTAAAGAAAAGAGGAACTCCAGCAAAGAAACAAGTTATGCCCTCTACCCAAAAGATTACAAATTTAATGGTTTCCTCCCAATATAACAGGAAACCTTCCAATAACCTCTCCCAACGCCGGCGTCCCCCGGTCCTCCGAAGGCACACAGATTAGGGAAGCGGTGTTCTCGGTTACCCCCCTGTTCTCGGTACCCCCGTCTTATCAACCACACCCCCTTTTTTTTATCAACCGCACCATTCAAAAACACATACTGCACAAACACCCCTTTCTTGTTTGTCCAAAGATGCAAGTAACGATAACATGCCACCTAATTTGCTCTCCACAATTACGAGAAATGCAGCATTTCTGGGTGCTTTCCACGAACACCCGCCTGCAGTCGGCTCGGCCTCCTTGGAAAACATCCTCAAGGAACAAGAGGATTAAATGTCCCAGAGCCGAGAGCGCTGCAGACAAAGGCTCGCGGAGCGACAGGAAGAGAGAGAAGGGGCGTCCGGGTGGACACGGCAGGAAGTGGGAACTTGGTTAAAAACTCGGCGGTGCGGGGGCTGGGGGGGCCTTCCGAGGAGCTGGGAGGGGATGCTCCGGGCGGGCAGGGTCCCCCAGGCGGGCACCGCTCCCCCGCGAGGTCTCGGCCAGGGGCTAGAGCAAAAAAAAAAAAGAGGTGTGGGGCTCC
>NW_005871111.1:4099652-4162434 GCF_000147115.1 Myotis lucifugus | reverse complement strand
AGGGGGGTGGGCGCGGGCATTCCCCACCCGCAGAGGCGGGGTGCGCGGCGGGTCTGGGGGAGGCCGCTCCCCGCCCACGCGCTGAAAGCACAGCTTCAAGTTTACACAGGACCGGCGGGCCGCGGCCACGGCCGCGGATGTACCTTTAATGCCCGCCATGTCTCCCGAGCTGGGGCCGCGGCTGCTTCCGGTTTCCAGCCACAGCCCCGCCCACGCCCGGCCAGGGGCGGTACCGCGGGCCGAGCCCGCCCCGCCACGTAGAGCCCCGCCCCGTTACGCCCGTAACTCCGCCCCCACCTCGCCTAGCTCCTCCCCCATCTCACGGAGCTCGGCGCCTGCCTCCTGATCCACATCCTGGGCCATCCCTGCAAAGCCACTAGCTCCCGGTAACCCCCACCGTGCACCGTGATCTATCTCCTAACAGTGATGGCGAACCTATGACATGCGTGTCAGAGGTGACACGCAAACTCATTTTTTGGGTTGATTTTTCTTTGTTAAATGGCATTTAAATATATAAAATAAATATCAAAAATATAAATCTTTGTTTTACTATGGTTGCAAATATCAAAAAATTTCTATATGTGACACGGCGGCACCAGAGTTACGTTAGGGTTTTTCAAAATGCTGACACGCCGAGCTCAGAAGGTTCACCATCACTGCTCTAGGACCTGAGCCCTCCCCAGAGGGCCATTTTGTAGGGCCCTGCCCCTCTTTGATTGCGTTTGCTTAATTTTCAACAAAACTTAAAGATAAAGGGTTTCATGGGAACCCAGGGTTTCCCTGGCTACCTGAGAAGTACAGATTCTCACCCCCACCACCTTTCAGGTTCCTGCTCGGTTTACTTTTTCAAAACTGTATACTGAGCATACTATAGTCGCAACACATGTTTAATTACCTGTTTGTTTATTTTCCTCGTTCCTCCCATGTCTCCTCATAGATGGAAGGTACACTTATTAAAACTCCCAGAATCAATCCCTCTGCTTTAGCATGCAAATGAAGCTTTGAAACCCATTAATATTCTAGCTAGAAGACCAGGATTTCTATGCTGATTCTTTTTGAAACATAGTATTCACGTAGCATGATCAAACTGAGTGTGCCATGGGGCAAGGGTGGCAGTTGGGGTGGTTAGAGTATAAATGCAGAAATCCTGTCAGATTACATTTTGGTACAAATGTGTTCTATGCTTTCCATATTCTTTGCCCGTAACTTTTTAAAAATGCAAATCATGTCAGAAGGTATAATTCAAGCCTGTCATTATTTTCCTATGAGTGCAAAATAACAGATTTCTACAAATATATTTTTGAGCCTTTTAATATACATTACAAATATTTTAAACCAATCACATTTTGTTGTGTGTAACATATTTACAAAACAAAAATATATTACAATAAATATGAATGAATGAAACGGCGAATTTGACCAACAAGAAGCTCTGTCACAACCAGATATTTAAAAGGAATGCAAAAATCTGTTGGTCTGCATATGTTAAGGGTTTTAAGATAAATAGGGCTCCAGAGTTATAACATATTTGGAAAAGAGATGGGGGAACCCAAAATTAAGTTAGGTAAGATTCTTTCTCATTGCTAATTACATAATGTTTAATGATGTTTTAAACTGTGAACAGTGATGAATTACCCAAACATGATACAAAGCTAATATAGTTCTATCATTTCAAAATGTAGGTGGCATTCACATATCCTTTTAATTATTACCATTATATACTGTAGCTCACACAATATCTACAAATGTGAATGAGAATAAAACCAAGTCACAGCAACATGTCTCACATTCCAATTTTAAATAAGACAAGCACATACTGGATCAAACATTATTTTATAATATGTTAATAAATAACACCTAGTTTGTTATGGTTGCCTTGAACAGTTTATAGCTGTATATTTTAAAAGAACATTTTTTTGCGAGTTTCACATTGTCAGTAAAAAGTAAAATAGAAAACAAATCCTTTTAACAAAAAAAGGAAAAAAAAGTTCTACATGGAACATAAAGCATTTTTTTCTTTTTTCTAAGTTGGAACATAAAGCATTTTGACATGCTGCTTCTCTGGTACAGTTTGCCACATGAAAATTAAAATAGAAAAAAAATGATTGTCTTGGAAAACAATTTTTGAAAGCTTTTCACAATATTATCGTGGGAATCTTTTTGCCCATCTGCTTTGCATATATATACTATGCGCACTGTCTATGTGTCCACCAAAGAGATCTACTACAGTCACAGGATAACAACTGCTTACCTCTTAAAACCACAAACAGCCAAAACAGTGAACTGAAATCCAACCCATTTAAAGTCTGTAAAGGTTTCATTCTTGCTTTGCTTTCACAGATGTCCCTGTGTGAATGCTGTTCCTGTGGATCCCCAACAACTTTTAAAACAATAAACCCCACTGATAATCCAAGGAATTCAGTTTACCAACTGGGGAGAGGAACCTAAAAATCTTGACAAGCCATCTGACTGGGTCTGAAGATCAGCCCAGCGTCCTCGCTGCAACTGTACCTGTCTGGTTACGAGTGTTCAGTGTTGTCTTCTACGCTCGCACCACAACCACTCACAAACCTAGAGGGCATTCAGTCCACTCTAGGGATCGGTCCTGATAACTTGTGAATGTGCCAAACTGCTTCAGGACAAGCTAAGAACATGTTCTCGGCTAAGCAAAGGGAAGAGCATTAAGCCGAAGGGCAATATTAGAAGTTTCTTTCAAATCAGGTTGAGTTGTTGTTATGGTATTAAGATTTCTTTCATTAAGCAACCAGTTTTCTAAAGGGATAGGAAGGTAGCAGCCTACCTTTCTGACCAGGATTAAAAATTTTTACAGAGTGGCTATTTTCTTTATCCAACATTTCCACTAATTTTAAGAGTTTGTGGTCATCACTGGATTGTAGTATAATCACTTCCCACAATTCAAGTTCACTTGCATCTGTTAGTCCTCTTGACCCAAAGTATACAGTGTTATGTTAAAGACCATAGTCAATGTCCGTTAAAAAAAAACAAAAACAAAAAACTCGGTGGTTGTATTCCTGGAGTCTAAAGCCGTTGCACAAATAATATCTTTCCAAGAAAATCTAAAAACCATTAGTTAAAATCCTTCATGTAATCCTGTTATCATGACTTCTGCTCATTAATCCTATTCCCAGACAATGAGATGGGTGTTATGCTTCTGGTGGCCTCTGTTTTCCGTTTCCCCACAATATGCTGAGTAGGTTCCTCAAAGGGCAGGCTGGAATGTTGTAACTCTGCAAGGTCAGCTGACTAAAAAGTCCTCTCCTGCTTTGGACCTTTTATGGTGAGGACTTGAGAAAACAAACATCCACATTCCTTATCAATGAGGAAGTAATTCACGAGTAATTTAACAGTTTAGTACTGGATACATGTTACTGGAGTTTTTGGTTCATCTTTGAAAACCTCAGAACTGACATACACTAAGCATTAGCACAGGTCTGCAGCAGAGATGGAAAAGCTCATAAATTAATACAAGGGCTTTGGGCCTTGATTTTCAAATTCAGACCAGGCATCATTGAGCTCCATGAAAATCATCTTTGCATATTGTTCATAGGGTTGCCCAGTAGCCTATAGAATAAACAAAACACACATTAGATACAACAGACCAGAATTTTATTTATATTAAATTTTCACTGCTAATATGTGGGCTCTATGCTATTGAAATGTTTTTCTATGAAGCCATTTCTCCTCTTACAGCCCAATCTATGTGCCCCTCATTACTATGACCTCCACAGAATGCCTTCTCCCTAGAAATTCACATATGGTAGGTCAATGAGTAGATAACAGAGAACTTATTGGGCAGCAAAAGATTATTCTCTATTCTCCAGAAGTTTTCCAGAATTATCTACCAAATGACAAAGGATTATGACAGTCTATCTCCAATTGATTGTATTTCTAAACTCCCATTTCCCATTTCTTAAAATAGCTCAGTTCTTGGAGATCCTAAACTTTAGTCACTGGTGATATGCCTCTGTAAGGAAAGCCCCCATTCCATTATTTGTAATATGTAGTTTGATTTTTTTATCCACTTTATAAAGTTTTTTTAAATACTGGATTTTAGCCCATGAACTTTATTTTATCATATAAATGGCCTAATAACCAGAAAATTGAAAGTCTGTAGTTTTGCCCAGCTGGTGTGGCTCAGTGGTTGTGCATCGACCCATGAACCAGGAAGGAGGTCATGGTTCAATTCCAGTCAGGGCATATACCCAGGTTATGGGCTCGGTCTCCAGTGTGGGGTGTGCAGGAGGCAGCCGGTCAATGATTCTCTCTCATCATTGATGTTTCTCTCTCTCAGCTCTCCCTTCCTCTCTCTGAAATTAATAAAAGGAATATTTTTTAAAAAAGAAGGTATGCTGTTTTAATACATGTTTATAAATTAATGAAATAAGGAGCAAACAGGCAATACAATAGGGTAGGTTATGCTCACTTTGTCTGGATGCACCACCAGCACAGCTCGCCTGTACACCTTCTTCACCTGCTCTGGCGTTACCAGGTCTGCCATGCTGACTGGCTTCCACTTGGTCTCCCCAGCCCACAGCACAGTGTGCATCGTGGAGAGAAGTGCTCTGATATTTCTCTCTTTGCCTTCAATCCATTCCAGAATCTGTAAATGCAGGGGAATTAAGAAATTCAGAAGGTCTCTATTGGGACTCTCGGGAATCCCTCCTGCTCCAGCAACATCAAAGTACCTGAGGCCCCCTGCTACTCCATGCTGCTTCCTCTACCTGGAAAGCTTTTCCACCTCCACTTCCTGCCTTCTCTTTCTGGTTAACTCTTCATCATCCTTCAAAAGCCTGCTGAGGAATTTCATACTGTTCCCCTTTGAGAGTCTGAATTCCTTCCTCTCTGCCCCACCCCAGAGTGAATTATTCATTCCTAAAGTATACACTCCATGGGGACATACACCATGTCTATTTTGGTCTCTGCTATCCTATTCTGCCTGGTACAGTGTCCGGCAAACTAATATAAAATAAATGCCCCTTGAAAAAAAGAAAGAATTTCTCCAGGCTACTCCCTTAAATATGTTTCTATCATATGTGCCACACTTCATTGTAATTGTCTGTGTGTTTGTCCTTCCCTGCCATGAGGCAGAGCTGTTTGAGGAAAGGTACTATTTCTTACATAACACTGTTTCTCAGAAACCAAAGAACTCTCCTGGCACAGAATAGCGCTCAAAAAGGTTTGGTAAGCCTGGCCGGTTGAGCATCAACCTGTGAAGCAGGAGGTCATGGTTCAATTCCCATCAGGGCAAATGCCCAGGTTGAGGTCTTGATCTCCATTGTGGGGCATGCAGGAGGCAGCCGAACAAGGATTCTCTCTCATCACTGATGATTCTATCACTCTCTCCCTCTTTCTTCCTCTCTGAAATCAATAGAAATATATGTTTTTAAAAAGGCTTGTCAAATGAATTCATCCATTTAGACGTTCATTCAAACTATTCATAGCTTGGATCTTCATATTTTGAATAAATGAGGTGATTAAGAAAGTGGGTTCATAACAGTGCATCAGCACTGAGCACATGGCAGGAGCTCAGAGCATACTTTTCATTGAATGAATGGTTTAGTCAAAGTTAATGATGGCTACTCTCCTAAATGAATACATACCCTGTACCAACTATAAAACCAAGTATGGTTTAAAAGACAGACATGACTTTCTTTTACAGGAGATTGTCAGTTTGCCTAATGAACAAAAGTTATCAAGATGGAGCACAAACTTTTGGGAAGGAACATAAAGCTTCTGTGATGTTATGTGAAGAGAAAAGCAAATACAACAAAGGATTTTCTACTGTACTTAAACACGTATCCAAGAATCTAAATATACATCCTCAACAACTGTTCAAATCTGTCTAGAAATGTGTTATATTTTTTCCAAATGATTGACTGGCTGTACTAGTCCTTTGAAGCAGTAACAGATTGGACCCTCATCTTCCAGTTTGTTATAGTGGCAGCATATGTAGTATTTTGTCACATAGGAACTGGACCTCTCCCTCTATGAAGGGTATTCTTATTCTCTTGATGTTTATAAGTTCTTCCACTACCTTACACAACTCACCAACATAACCACTCTTTTGTTTCCAAGCTAACCTGGGTCCCCCTGTCCACACAATATCCTCATCTATGAACTATCATCTGTTTCATCATCTGTGAAATAAAGCAGTTAGAAGAACTGGTTTTCAAACTTTTAAAAAAAAATGGAGAAACATTCTTTTTCTCCAAGTCAAATCTTCTTAGACTTCCAGAATCAGAAACAGATAAAAGCAGAATGGCTCTGGCTAAAAGTGGAGGAAAGCACTGCGGAAGCTGAGGACTAGGAACCTGATAGCTCCACACACATGACCTTGTCATACAGGATAATCACACTGGGCCAGGGACTCACCTTTAATTTCTCAGGATCCATTTCCTTAGCCATTTCTTCCTTTCTCATCTCGGCTATTGTTCGAGGCCCCTTTTTGTCTTTGTGTGCATTGAAGCCTTGACCAGAAAGTAGGTCTTCAAAGTCAGCTGCTTTTTGTTTCCCTTCTGCAATATAATTAAAAAAAAATCATTATAGTTTTTACCCTTAAACAAAGTATCAGACCATTGTCTCATAACACTTAGAATCTTCAAGTTGCTTTCGCATGCATAAATCCCCTTAATACTCACATTTATCCTGTGGGTAGAGTATAAGACTCCCATGCTCATTTTATAGATGAGGAAAATGAAGTCCAGGGAACTGAAGAGATTTTTTCCAGAATCATATGCCATGTCCATGACAAAGCTAGGACTTGAGGCTAGATCATTAGACTAAATCCAATTCCATAATTCTGTTTCCACTGTACCATCTATATATAGATGAGGGTAATACTGATTCTCCCCCATGCTCTCTCCTAGTCATACAACTCGTTATTATCTATGATGGCACGAAGTCTGGGTCTTGGTGCTTGAAATCTATGCATGCCACCACTCTCCCTCCTATACCCAGCTGACAGTTTTAGTCCATCATAGTGGTCTTTTTCTACAAGTCTGGTTGGGCCTCAATCATTCTCATTCTATTTGGAGAGGCAGCCTAGCTGGTGGTGCAGAGACTCTGGAGCAGAGGTCCTCAAACTTTTTAAACAGGGGGCCAGTTCACTGTCCCTCAGACATTCCACACATGCACACTGCGGGCCCGGGACGAGTCAGTTGCTAAGCAGGACAGGCAGCGGCGGCAAAAACACCCGGTGGGCCGGATAAATGTTTTCGGCAGGCCGCATGTGGCCCGCAGGCCGTAGTTTGAGGACCCCTGCTCTGGAGACAGACTCTCTGGGGTCTCAATTACACAGCTCTGCTACTTCGGTAATGTTACCTTGAGACAAGTTACTTATCTCCATGCCTTACCTCATCTGTACAGTCTGTACTACTTACCTCATAGGGTTGTGTGAGAATTGATGTTAGCATTTTAAAGTGCTTAGAACAGTACCTGGCTATTTAAATATTTATTAAATTAAAACAAAACAGAGCCTTAGCTGGTTTGACTCAGTGGATAGAGCATCGGCCTGTGGACTGAAGGGTCCTGGGTTCAATTCCAGACAAGGGCATATGCCCAGGTTGCGGATTCGATCCCCAGTAGGGGGCTTGCAGGAGGCAGCCGATCAATGATTCTCTCTCATCATTGATGTTTCTATCTCTCTCACTCTCCCTTCCTCTCTAAAATCAATAAAAATATATATTTTTAAAAAAGAACCAAAACACAACAGTCCATGCCATCAATGCGCTTCAACCAAAGTTGGTGTCCAAATTGAAACCCATTTGCCATCTCCATACTGTAAGGCGCTCTATACACACATTCACACATGTACACATTGACTAGGGATTTTGCCTGTCCTGTTCACTACTGTATCCACAGTGTTTTCTACACTGAAGATGCTCCATAAATATTTGCTGATGAAGACGCTCACCACACATCTACTCAAAATAAAAATGGGAAGGAAGCCACAAGACTCGTGGAATTGTCCAAAGAATATCCACCGCTCTCCAAAGAACAAATGTAATGTCACCTATTCCCAATAAAAGAATCCCTATCACGTTAGTGTTGTGAGAAGGCACCTACGTCATGACCAGTAGAGTGTGGCAGTTAAGAGCAGACTTTCTGGGGCCAGATCACTTGGGACCAAATCTTAGCTCTGTCACTTACAAGTTGTATGAATTTAAAAAATTACTTTATTGATCTCTGTCACAGATTCCTCACCTACAACATAGGGTTAGTTTTGAAGATTATATGAAATAATCCACGAAAACTGTTTAGAATGGCAATTGACACAATGTAAGTAAGTACTCAATAAATGTTAGTTACTGCTACTAGGAAAAGTAGAATTTCTCTCCGTGGATTCCGTAGAGGGAAAGACCTATTTCCTCATCATGTCCCTATATATTTAATTCCTGGGCATGATCAGATCAACTGGAATGCAAAATGTATCATACCAGGCCTTCTAACAAACTCAAGTTTAACCACCCCTGCTATGCAAAATATTTTTACTCAGCAACAATCCCATTCAAAAGTTAAAAATAAAAAGAAGCCCATCCAGCGTATCCTAGAGCCTTAGCTGTTGGCCCATATTGTGTTCTCAGAAGAGAGGGAAAACCATCACAGGAAACCCAATGGCCTCAGGAACATCCGCTTCTGCAGCATAAGACTCAGTGTCTAAGACAGATTCACTGTAACCAGGACCCAAGGGCAAATGTGAACACAGTGCTTAAGAAGTTCCCAATCTTTCTCTTCTACCCCTTCTTTCGAAGGAACAACAGCTTCAAGGTCCACCCACCCCTCCACTCGTTCACTCGATATTCATTTAGTGCAGCGGAGGGAAATGCCTGGCCCCCATGCCATATAAGGCCCTTGAAATCATTTGGTCTGGCCATGCCAAGGCATTAGGGGTGAGTTAATTAAATGTTTGGCCAAATATAGCAGGCTAATTTTTAAGTTGATAATTTTGTATGGCCCGTGAATGGTGTTATAAATATCCAAATGGCCCTTGGCAGAAAAAAGGTTCCCCACCCATGATTTAGTGCGTATGGTGTGCCAAGTGCTATGCTATGCGCTAGTGATAACATGGTAAACATACACACATCTGGTCTCAGTGTGGGGAGAAACAGACAAGTGAAGCAACAGTCATAAAATGATAAAGCGTTCAGAGCATGGTAAACCCAGGTACTCTAGGCACAGAGTTGGAGGCAGGGGTCATGTTGTGTCTCTACAACTGTACGATTGCCTCAGAAATCATTGGAATTATGTTCTGTCTCCTTCTTAGGACATACATCCATCCAGGTAGTATGACAACACAGGCCATGCTACAGCCACGCTCCATACCATCATCCTTACCCAAGTTAGTCGATCCTTTCCCACGTTCATTCTGGACCCCAGGCATGGCTGAGAAGCTCACGTTGTAGTTGGGCCGGTTCTGGGGAGAGGAGTGCGGCATGCTGGGCTGTGGCTTAGACTGTGTCTGCTGCCAGTTGTAGCCACTTCCCTGCTGCCACCCTCCACCCATAGGTTGGGGAGAAGCTTTCTGTGGTGAGCTGAGAGGTGGAAATCCCCCACCCAGTCCAGTTGGTGTGGTGGGTTTGCTGGCAAATGAAGAACTACCTATAGAAAAAAAAGTGGGGGTGGGGGGTAAATAAGGTAATGCTGTTTTGAGTAGCCTTTAACTCTTGTGTCCTGAGTTATTGTTTGCAATAGCTTTAGTGGAAACTGCTTTGACTAATAGCACTATTAACCTTCCTAATACTTAAAAAAAAAAAAAGCAGGTATGTATTTCCTTTAATCCCCACAATGACATTTTTAGGTATGTATTAATAGCCCCATCTTTTCTTTAGATGAATAAACTGCTCAGAGCAGTTAACTGATTTTCTCAGAGTCATACAACCAGCAAGCGAAAGAACAGAGATTTGAATCCAAGCCTTTGACTCCACGCCAGAAGAGCCCTGGCTCTCCCCACTGTGCCTTCCTCTCCTCCATCCCATCTTCAAAGCAGATTCTATTTCTTGACTGGACTAAAGATTACCAAATAATAAGAACAGGAAATAAAACAAAATATGTTCACTCATTAAGGTGCTATTTAAACTTCGACGATCAGGATTAATCATTATTTGTTATAAGTACAAGCGTGGTTAATGCTCAAGAGTAAACAAATATGTTTTGAAATTTCATGAGTAGGTTTCAATTTCACATTACTTGGATTTCATTGCAGGAGAGTAAACACAGCCAACTTTGAACAGAACAAAGGATCTTATTCAACCTTTTAAACATGATATTATTTTGTGCCAGGAATTTAAGTAGAATCCTGATTCCATAATCCCCTAACTTAAAAGTATTCACTGAATACATGCTGGGCTGTTTCTAAAATAGAAAGACCAGTTGTGGCTTGTGTTTAAAGAGGTAAAATGAGAAACTGCCAGTTGTAGTTGTGATCTCTTGGGACCCTTTCATGCACCAAACCCAACGTAACCATGACAATAAAATAACTAACATTTCAGAGCTCTTTAGAGTTTACAAAATATGTTTATGTATATTATTGCCTTCGGTCTATGCAACACTCTTAGGAGATAGATAGTATCATTGGTCCTGCATTAAAGATGAGGAAAGCAAGCCTCAAAAAGGTTTACTAATGTACTCATAATCACACAGGTAGTTAACGGGGTTGGGAATTGATCACACACATCCTACCTTCAAATGTCATGTTTATTGGCTGCACCCAAATCCCTAATTCCTCCCCAAATTTCTGAGCTTTTCACTATAATTCACTCTTTCTTCTTTCTAAAGACATTTTCCCTCTATTATGATCTGGGATTCCTCCTTCTTTCCCCACTGGGAATATTGTATTATGGTCACTGGACTTGGGGTCAATCTGAATTGGAGTCTCAGCTCTGTCTCTCATTCACCCATTCAATCTTGCATGCATGCATTTATTTATTCATTCATATATTCATTCATCAGTGTTTTTTGTGCTGGATCCTGCGCTGGGCACTAGGAACAGAGCCTAAAACAATCTATAGAGCATCCTTTCACTTCTGAAGCTCCGTGAAAAACTTCACCTCTTTTAGCCTCAGACCCCTCATCTGTAAAGCAGAATTACATATACATCACAGGTATACTGTAAAGACCCAATGGCTGTATGAAAGTATTTCAAAAATCTTGAATCAAGAGGCATTATACATTATAACATAATGGAAGTGCATATGCCCAGCAATAGCGAGCACACACTAGTACATGATAAGGGCTCAATAAATACTAGGTAATAGGAAAGGTCATGACAGGGCATATACTCTGAAGCTTGGGATTGGCCCCTCTCAGACTGTAACTCAGAGCATGAAGCATCTCTTCATGAGCCCTTGGGCCCACCTGCCCACAGGACATCAACATAATACACACCTTAGGCTGGGCATTCATTCTACACTGAGATTTCATTTTATATTTCAGGGATGCTTACTATCTATATATATAAAATATAGAAATATGCTAATAACTGGGACGCCATAACGGGTCAATTGGACAGGAGGAGGTTGCACGCGGGCAGCGTTGGGGCGGGGCAGCAGGGGCCTCTGCGCGCCTGCGCTGGGGGAGGGCCTGATCAGCAGCGGCTGTGGCTGCTTCAAGGGCCGGAGAGGGAGGCAGGGCCAGACCGGCAGTGGCCTCAGCTGCTGCAGGGCCTGGGGAGGGAGGCAAGGCCGGACAGGCGACTCGAGGGTGGGCGGCGCCTTGTGATTTCAAATTGTGCGCTGGGCTCCTAGTCTTTTATAAAAGCCTAAGCAACCATTATGATTGGATGACCAGACGACCAGACGACCAGACAACCGGGTGGTAGCTATGATGCTCACTGACAATCAGGGGGAAGATGCTCAACGCAGGAGCTGCCCCTGGTTGTCAGTGCGCTCCCACAGCCAACCTCCTGCAGCCAGCCAACCTCCCGTGGTCCCTCCCTCCCCCCCACCCCGCGGCCCGATCAGGACTGGGTGAGACGGCCCCAATCGCCCAGATTGCCAACCAGATCGAGGGACCCCACCCATGCACGAATTCATGCACCAGGCCTCTAGAGAGAGAGTGTGTGTGTGTGTGTGTGTGTGTGTGTGTGTGTGTGTGTGAAATCCAGGAAATATGGACAAGCCTGAAGAATTTTTAAAGCCTTCCATATTCCCATAACATTGTCATTTGTACATTCATTTCTGAAACACTGTTGAACATCTACATGCCAGGCTGCAGATACAGTGGTAAAAAGGCTGATGTTGACCCTGCTCTCAAGGGGCTTATCAACAGGGTGGGACTTTCTAATGTCTACCCTTCCAGAATATTTCTACCCATGTTCAACAATTGTACGTTTTAATGCTACTGAAGCAGCAAAACCCAGAGGCCACTGCTATCCTTATTAAAAGCTAAAGCATGGCTGACAGCCTTAGTTGTGCATTAGAATCACCTGGGGAGCTTTTTTAACTCCTTATTCCCAAACCACAGCCATATCAATTAAATCAAAACATCTAAGTAAACATCTACGTGAGGAACTTGTATCAGAATTGTTAAATGTGCAAATACCTTAAAGAGAAGAACACTGTTTTTTGTATTTTCTAGATTGCAGGTATAGCTCTAGCCAGTTTTCTCAGTGGTTAGAGCCTTGGCCCAAGGACTGAAGGGTCACAGGTTCGATTCTGGTCAAGGGCACATACCTCAGTTGCAAGCTCCATCCCTGGCCCCAGTAAGGGCATGTTCAGGAGGCAACCAATCGATGTGTTTCTCATGTTTCTTTCTATCTCCTCCCTCCCTTCCACTCTCTATAAAAAAAAATCCATGGAAAAAATTATCTACGGGTGAAGATTAACAAAAATAAATAAATAAATAACTTGCAGGTATATACTTTGGAATTATAATTTTTACTCTAAAGTGATTATCTAGGAGTCAAAAATTCTAGCTTATAACCCTTGCACATACACTTGTTCATTGTGTGGCTTTAGGAAAGTTACTTAACTTTCCTAAGTTATGTGACTAGAAAGAGGGAGAAATTTGGGAGACCAATCTCTCCAGCAGTTGTAAAAATTACTACATTTCAAAATTGGCAGAGAACTCTTGAACTCCTCCTAGTAGATTTGTTACAGTGATATGTGTGTAGCTATTCAAAACTATTTTTGTTATCTGACTATTAATATTTCGATCCAGGGAAAAATAAGATAAACATATACAATAGGGGAAGACAAGGAAGAACCCTGTGGAACCGGGTGGAAGTCTATATATGCATATCCATTCATCTCCTGTATCTACTGAAAGATAGAGAATGACACCCACTTAGTACCAATAAACATACTTAGTGTAAAGATTTTGGTTTCTAAATACCATTCCCCACGAAAGGGAGTGAAGATACTTTGGAGAATGACTGATTCCAGAACTAGGGTATAAAAAGGTCAGGACAAGCCTGGAATATCTTGTTGTACTATAAAGAAATTAAGTTCTCATGGAATCTAGTGAAAAGGGCATAGAAGCCAGAGCAAAGGGGCTTTAACAAATCAAATTTGGGACAATGTGAACATTAAAGGAAATAATGACAGTAATGAATGATAACTCACTGAATCAAAAAAATCCATTAGTCCATTCTGATGTGAGGGAGAAGGAGGGAGAAAGGGAGAAAGAGAGAGGGAAAAAAGAAAAAAAATTTTTCTTTACAGTAAAATGCCAATTAATAAATGTAGAAAGAAAGAAAGAATCAGAAAAATCACAATTTTGCAAGTATCATAACAATGACTACTTTAGGAAAGAATCATTAATGAATGCTAAAATGGGTAGGTAAAAGTCAGGTGGAGAATATAATCTTATCTAATAGGATTATCTCAAATAGGATAGCCTCAAATTATTTCCCCCATATTACTCATTAATTACAAAGAGGAAAATTATAATTTTATAATGAAGGAAACTGGCAGACATCACCTTAAGCATGTGATTAAAGTTAACAAATTGAGACTTGCTTAATTGGCCTGTGCCCTTCAAGTTTCAATGTCATAAAAGGCAAAGAAAGGTTGAGGAATGATTCCAGATTAACAGTATCTAAAAGGACGTGAGAGCTAAATGCAAGACATAATGTTGGATTTAAAAAAGAACCTCCTATAATGGCCACTCTTTATCCAAAAAGGAGGATTATAATAGCCTCTACTTCAAAAGATTATTGGGAAGATTAAATAAATTTATATATGTAAAGCACTTAAAATAGTGCCTGGCACAAAGTAAATCCCCCAGTAAACAGTTATTATATTATATATTTATTCACTTACTATTTATTTACTTTTCTAGAATATAAACTTTAGAAAACAGAAATTTTGTTATTGTTGTTTTTGGTTGGTTGGTTTTTATTAAAACAGTATTCGCATATTGAAGACACTTACTAAATAGTTGTGAAATGAATAAATGGGGAAAAAAATGAACAGCCAGTGATGTTTGATTTGAGGTAGAATTTCACCTGATGTTGTTATTTAAATTTTTTAAGCTTACATTAGGATACAAAGAAGGGAAAATAATTTTGAGAATTCTTAAAAGAATTCTAACACATATATAAGGAAAGGTCAAGAATCTGATCCAATTACTGTCAAAATGGTAGCATGCTCTCATTTCCTGCAGACAATTTGGCTCTAAATACCCCAGGGCTTTCTGAGAACCTGAACTATCCACCTGGCTAATTTAAACCTTCGTGTCCCGGCCCATCCACCCTTGTTTAACAGCTCTGCACTGCCAGAGGAGGAAGGAAAAGGGAGGGAGACAAGGCTTCAGAACATCCAATGAACTATTCCTTACAAAAAATGCTTTCTTGGTGAAATAGTTTGAGAATACTTCAAACTGTATACCTTTTGGGAAGCATCACTATGACCATTTATTCCCAGAAGTTTTTTGCAGTCATCGAAGTCCACCGAACCCAGTGTTTCCAAAATTACTTGCTCATGTAACACGTATCCTCTAATAACAATGAGCACACGATGAAAACCACTTTGAAAATACTATAGAGAGAGTCTATTTTTTGTATGTAGTTGATGGCGAGAAGTGTGAGGACCTCACTGGTAACATCACAAGAAGACCTATGCACAGCTGGCCCCAGGGGGCTCAAATCTACCTGACCAGTCTCACCGCTCACGTTTCCCTACACTCTTGCTACTTTTACGGCAAACTCTGTTGTCAGAGGCTCCTAGAAATTCTAACTTTATTCATCCTACTAATCCAAAATGGATTAATAGGGGTTAGTTAGTGGGCTGACTACTTAAAGCCTACTTTTTGCGTATGTGTTTAAAGCCAATCTCGGGTTTAGAGTGGATATCCTTAAGAATATACAACATTTTAGGTACCAGCTTATTATAACACTAAAGATTTAGATTTGAGGTTTTGTAGCCATAAGTAAATTTCTTAACCTGTTAAGTTTATACCTAGTGTCCCAAGGTCAGCAAAAGGATCCAGAGTCTGGGGTTTGTTTTGATGGGTGGGAGTTCCATGTGAGGATCCGGTGGGGCTGGTGGCAGCTGACTTGCTTCCCATTCCAAAACCTCCTGAAAAGGAATAAGATAATTGAAAATGAGTTAGTTGTCTAAGGCTAAATTCTGAATTTTGTCTCTAAGGGTAAATTAGGACAGGATTTGGAAATATGTTAGAAGTTGGTAGACCTTGTTTTTCTGAACTTAAGTGAATAGTGTCCTGGAGCAGAGACAGGGCACAAAAAAGGCATATATGTTGTTTCCTGGCCACACCTGTGAACTATTATGTCCAGTGTTTACCTTTCCTGTCATCTGACTTCATTCTTTTTATGAGATTTGTAGTCAGGCCTGGATCTGAATTCTGTCTCTGCTATTTAATGAATGAGTGGCCTTGTGCACATTGTTTCACTTCTCTGAGTTTCAACATTTTCTCGTTTGTTAAGAAACAGGAACTGCTTCAGAAAGTTGCCATGATAAGCACATTGTGTGTGTGTGTGTGTGTGTGTGTGTGTGTGTGTGTGTGTGCGTGTAGCTTGCACAGTGCTGTGAATGCAATCACACAAGTTGGCTCTCAATAAACACCATCTCGCCATGAGAAAGACAACTTATTTATGAAATCACACCTTTGTGAAGAAGGAAGACCATCCAAATTATTTAGCAGCTACTCTGCACTAGAAATTTTCAAATAAGTTATTTCACTTAAACTATACAACTATGTGGGACAAGAATTATGGATCCCACTTTGCAGATAACAAAACTGAGATTCAGACTTGTAAAAAAAAATTCCAAGAACTTCTAAGTGGCCGAGTTAGATATATACCCAGATCTGTCAAATTCTAGCATCAAAACAGACATTCAGCAAATGAGACTAGGAAAAGTAAAATAACATGTAATACATGTTATCATGTCATTACCATGTCATCAAATGCAATGGGAAAGTTCCACAAGAATATAATTCTTTAGGAAAGATCAACACAAATTACATAGGTGGGCTATAATACTCTGTAAGTACTCACTTCATTCTGGGTGAACAGTCATGCTTTAGCAATTGGTTACATATGCATATGTATAGCCTGCTGACCTTTACCTGGTTTAGTCTGCCAGTCCCAACCTCCTGAAACATCTGGCTGAATATTCACAGCAGGTGTACTCGAAGCTAAAAATTAGGAGAAAAAAATAATTAAGAAATGACAGCTCAGAACCTGCCTTTCTAAGTTCATGTAGGAAAGTGCTATGCCATTCATGAGATCTGCATGGCCTCCCAAAGTCCCAAGGGATCCTGAGCTCTCAACACGTTTTGCAGCACTTGATAATTTGTGCATTCCTCCTTGGTGACTTCCATGAGGGTTGGTAAAAGCCATATAAGTATCCTCCAAAATGTATACACAGTTTAACAGCTGATAGCTCAACTGATTTTTTTTTCATATTTAACCCACTGGAATTAATAATGGCAGCAAAAATGTGTGTACATTACATTTTTTAGCATATTGTTTATCTCTGTCCCTTCTTTGGCTCAATTTTATTTTACCTCCATATCCACCACACACTTTGAAATATAACTGTGCATGTCTGTCTTCACTAAATTGTGAGTTCCTTGAAGGCAGGAACTACCTGATTCATCAATGTGTGTCCCACTTCTATAGTTATCTGGAAGTCAGTGGGCAATAAGAAAAGATGAAAAAAACAAACTCAATTTGTCTTCAGTTGGCATGAGCAAGCGTATGAGAGGCATGATCAATTTAGAACTGAACTTTTGTTTTCTTCTTTGCTGTGACATGAATTGAGAATAATCAGTCTTTCAGAGCACATATTAGGCACTGACTATATGCCATCCACCATGCTCATGGAGTTGTATCTATTGTCACTCAAAACAAACTCCTTACAGCTCCCACTTAAAATAGACCCCCTAGCACCTCTAAAAATTCCAAATGTAGAATTTAAAAATGTTTAGCTAAAGAGAATCATGTGTATACAATGTATACACATTGGTACTAAGTTTTTTCTGAATCTATAAAATCCAAATAAGAAACAGGATGTCATAAGAATTTCTTTCTAAGGTACCTCTAAGTTCTGTCCATAAAATCAGTGAGTAAAATGCAAATACTAAACATTGCAAGTTGGATTTAATACATACCCTCATTCATCACCATGACCACACCACCACCACTACCACCATCACCACCACCAAAAGAATCATGAAATCACCAAGATTAGCATTACGAAGTCTTATATTTTCTTGTTTGCTTAGTATAAATGAAGATGTCTTCTACCTTCCCATCACTAAGTTAAAAAGAACATGCCATTATCAGCAATTACAGTTCTTTCCTTTCTATTCTTATTCCACAGTAATCCCTGAAAACTGAGGTGGAAATTAGACCATTTTGCCAACCCTTGCTGTCTGACTTCCTTTACACTCTGATCTTAGTGTTACATCCAACTAGGATGTAGAACTGGGTGTCAGAATTTCAACTTTATTACTAATCAAACCCAAAAATCCTTACGCAAGGCATCATGCCAGGGAACAGATAACTAAAAGACACATTGCCTATTTTCAATAAACTTAAAATCTGTTGGAGATGGAAATATATAAATTAAAAGGTAATTACTTAATACTTTTATTCTCCATCTTGTCTTTCATTATAGTTATTTGTTTATTTTTTCTTCTAACACTATGCTCTAGTGCTTATTCTCTTTAGAGTAGATGTTCAATAAACATTTGTAGAGCTCAAAGGTAATATTTCTTGATTTTCAGAAGAGATTGGTGGTGCCTTGTAGAAATTAGGAAAATGACTCCAGGTTTCCAGCTTGAACGGCTGGGTAAAAGAATGGGAATAGGTGCCTTTTGCTCAGATAGGGAATTCTAGAGAGGAGCAATTCTGACCGCCCAATCTGACATCTGAGTCTCACATATATGTTATCCTATACGAAGAATATGCAAATGATGTACTACAGATGGAATGATCATTGATTTCCAAGCAAGGAGAGTGGTAAATTCTTTTCACTCACTGGCAAGACACAGACAAAAATGGCTACAGAACAAAGGGGTGCTAACTCACCTACATTGGGTAATAACATGTCCTAACCAGCTCAAAAGAAACAGAGAACCAGATCCAGAACTGCCATGCTGAAGTATAAACATCCACACCCCTGGGACATAAAAGGTAGAACTCTTGTGAAAATAATAAATTCAAAGTACCCAAATCAGGAAAATATATAACCTTATTAATTCTATCATGGTGCATCAAAGAAGCATAGATAGGAAAAAATGAGTTAATTCATTTTATATTTACATATTCAATAGAAAGATAGATAGAAAGCACCCACTGTGTGCCAATAATTCTTCTAAACGCTAGGGAAGCATTAATGAGCAAACAAACAAAAATCCCTGCCTTGGTGGGAGAGATAGACATAACATGTAAGTACACTATTAAATATAATGAAGTTGATAGGTACCATGGAAAGGAAACTGTAGTAAGGGTGGGGGGGGGATGAGTTGGGATGTGAAACGGAGCAGTCAGAGTAGACACCTTTGAGAAGGTGACAGTTGAGCAAAGATCAAAGAGGTGAAGGAGTTAGCTATGTGATGTCTGGGGATGAGGGGACAGCCAGTGCAACAGCAAGTAGGCCAGTATGGCTGGAATGAAGAGAGCAAGAAGGAGAGAATAGAAAATGAGGTCACTGGGGTGCTAGGGGACATAGGGCCTAGGTAGGCCATTTTGAGGAAGACTTTGGCTCCCATGCTAAGTGAAATAGGGAGCTATTTTGAGCAATGATGTGACTTACATTTTAAGTAAGTAAGCAAAAACAACAGCTTTAACCTCCATCCCTGCATCTTTCTCCCCAGGGAAACCAACTTCCAATCAGGAGATTCTCTTAGGTGGGCACTACACAAGGGTGAGAGGTGCATTTCTTGTGTGTTGTCCTGTGGACCCACCTCAAATAGTTTGAGATTTAAGACTAATTGGAAATCACCCATAAAGGTTACTCCTAGACTGATTCCTATTTCAGTCAAGTTACAGTCTGACCTATGTTGCATAACGCATCTTCCTTTTGCATTGGCCTAACTTCCATGAAGTCAAGCTGATGACTGGACTGCATTCTCCAGACAAGCTCAGGGTGCCTTGAACAATACTTCGTTTTCTAGGTTGAGGCCAATAATGTTCAATAGCCTTCAACATCAAGAATGAGACACAATTCTCTACCTCAAAGCCATTTGTCCTTCATTGAAGAGCTCCCATTTTAATCTGTTTTGCACTTACAAATGGATGTGATCACTATTCTTGCCACACAACCTAAGTCTCTAAAATAATCCTATCTAATAAAAGAGAAAAATGGTAATTAGTGTACGACCGCTACCCTTCCCATTGGCTAATCAGAGCGGTATGCAAATTAACTGCCAGTCAAGATGGCGGTTAACCGCCAACAAAGATGGCGGCTAATTTGCATACTGCAGGCAGGATGGGACAGTGCTATTCTGCCTGCCCCGCCGCCATCTGGGCCTGCTATCTGTGACCCTGATGGCTGGCAACCCCTGTGCAACCCGACCGAGGGCTGGCAGGCGTGACCCCAGCGGTCTGCCACTGGCCAGGCCCCCAACTGGCTCTCCCTCAGGAGATCCCCCGGCACTGGCGGGGACTGCTGTCCTTCAGCCAGCAGTCACGCCCGCAACAGGCCCTCCCGCCAGGGATGAGCAACCGGAGATCCCACAGCAGGAAAGGGCGGCCTGCAGCCAGCCCCTGTGTGCGCCTGCCCGTGGGATCGCTGCGGCGATCACGGAGCAGGAAAGGGCGGCCTGCAGCCAGCCCCTGTGTGCCCCTGCCCGTGGGATCGCCCCAGAGATCATGGATCAGGAAAGGGCGGCCTCTAGCCAGCCCCTGGGTCGCTGCAGGGATCACAGAGCAGGAAAGGGCGGCCTGCAGCCAGCCCCTGTGTGCACCTGCCCCTGAGTCACTGCTGAGATCCCTGAGCAGGAAAGAGTGGCCTCTAGCCAGCCCCTCTGTGCGCCTGACCGTGGGATCGCCCCAGAGATCATGGAGCAGGAAAGGGCGGCCTCTAGCCAGCCCCTGGGTCGCTGCAGGGATCACAGAGCAGGAAAGGGCGGCCTGCAGCCAGCCCCTGTGTGCACCTGCCTGCCCATGGGATCGCTCATGCGATCCCACAGCAGGATAGGGTGGCCTGCAGCCAGCCCCCCTGTGCGCCTGTCCCTGGGTAGCCCTGGGGATCCCACAGCAGGAAAGGGCGCCCCACCCTGGCCACAGCTCAAGGGAGAGTACAACATGCAGTGGAGGCCAGGAGCCTGAGAGATCAACAGAGAGGGGCGCCTGCTCGAAGCCTTCAGGGTGTGGCTGGGGGTAGGCCCCCAGCAGACACACACACACACACACACACACACACACACACACAGCGCCTACTCTGAGCTTCCAATGTGATTGGGAGCAGACCACCAGTGGACACACACACACAGCAACTACACACAGCAACTTCTCAGAGCCTATGTGGCGGGGCTGGGGGCAGGCCCCCAGCAGACAGACACACACACACACACACAAACACACACACATGGGGACGGCTGCACTGAGCCTCTGCTACCAGACTGTGGCCATCAGTAGGACATCCACTGAGGGCTCCCGAACTGAGGGGCAGGCTTGGCTGAGGGAACCCCATCCCCCAGTGCACGAATTTCGTGCACCGGGCCTCTAGTCTATAATAATAAAAGCATAATATGCTAATTAGGCTGGACAATCTTCCAGATGAAGCCGGGGCTGCAAGGGAAGCCCAGGTCCCGGGTGCCAGAGGGAAGCCGGTACTGGCAGCCGAGGGAAGGAAGGCCTACTCTTGCACGGATTTTGTGCATCAGGCCTCTAGTAAATATATAATGTGGGCCACATATATAATTTTAAATTTTCTTTTTTTAATTGATTTATTTAGATAGAGAGAGGAAAGGAGAGAAAGAGAAAAAAACATTGATTTCGTTGTTGCACTTATTTATGCATTCATTGGTTGCTTCTTATATGTGACCGGAGATCGAATTGGCAACCTTGCATATAGGGACAATGCTCTAACCAACTGAACTACCCTGCCAGATGTAATTTTAAATTTTCTAGTTGTCATATTAAAAAGGTAAAAAGACATTGGTTAAATTAATTTTAGAAATATATTTTGTTTAACCTAATGTATTCAAAATATTAACAAGTGATCAATATAAAATACTAATGAGATATTTTACATTCTTATTTTGTATTGAGTTTTGAAAGCTGGGATGTTATTTTATACTCAGAGCACATTTCAAATAGACTAGCCACATACCAAGCACTCAATGGCCACTTCGTATTAGATAGAATAGCTCTAACTCATCAGGATCCTGTATTCTAAACTTTGTTCTGTAGCATACTGATTTTGTGGAATGCTCATATCACATTTTATTAACTTGACTCATATTTTTCCACATTTCAAAGATGACTTCAGCTAGGATGCATCTTCCAATCAACTAAAAGTAATAGCATTGTTTTCTTCCTTATCAGTACATAAAATAAACACCCTACAATCAATGGTATAATTCTATGCACGTAGCTCTAATACAAAAAAAGAATTTCACAGTCAAATAAGTTTTAGAAAAGCTGAGTAAAACAAAGCTAAACAGGCTTGTTTATAAGACACCCAGAGCTTTTAATATGGTAATATGAATTGTTAATGTCCAAAAGAGAGAGATGCATTATGTAGCTTCTCCTCACCCCACCCCCAAACACCTACATGATGCTTTTAACACTAAGTACCTATGGGTATCTTGTGGAAATCTATTTCACAATATGAAATACTTCTTACCAATCAATGTAGGCGAAGGACTTCTCGTAGGCTGAAGAAAGGGGTCACTGGAAGCACTGGACGTGTTCAGGAAAGAACCCAGCAAGTCTGGACCGGATGGTTTAGAAGGTGCTCCAAATGGGTCAAAGGCAGCACCTAGAAAATAAAAGAAAAATGTGTTTGTCCTATGAGTTCATTCATTCAATAAATATTGAAGAGTTATCACTATTTCCAGGCCCTAGGCCAAATACTTGAAAAGTCAGGATGATTCCTGCCTCCTGGGCTATCCCACGGGCCCATCCTATCCTTAAATGTCCCCCAGGGCTAACAAAAGTTTGTGAATGAACTAAGAGGACGAAAACAAAGTGGGCAGCTGAGGTTTCCAGCAACAATGCAACATTTCTTAGGATTCACGTTGCCCTTCATAAAGAATACCTCAGCTGATCCTCAATGCCTCTGTCTTCTATCAGACAGAAGTGGTGTTATTTTCATTATATAGACAAGGAAACAGAGGTTTAGAAAGCCCAATATCAAGTAAATAATAGGGCTGACATTCAGGCTCAAGTTTTCTGACTCCAAATTCCAGGAATTTCCCAAAGGCATCTCACATTTCTCAAGGTGTAAAATGAATGTGATCAAAACCATGCAGAGCTGCAAGTAAGTAATTGCCCTTTAATATCTCATTATTGGACAAGGAATAAAATTCCCGTTAGCGCCTTATATTGAGATGTCACTTCCTATTCTGTAAGTCTCACACTAGTGAATTAATTGCTTCCTGGAGTGGAACTGACCTGTTTAGAAATGGACAACTAGAATCAAACAAGTTAACGAATAAATCCCACTCTTAAAGCCCAGGAAGGATACATGGTTTGATGTGTTCAGCTATGACTTCATTGCCAGAATGTTCTCCTATAATCAGCTGGGCAACGAATTAACCTTGTGCAGCACCAGTAAATCAAGCATCTGTCAGACACTCTGTTACACAATGTATATCCCTTATCATTTAATACTCACTAAACTTTATCTCTTCTATAGAGAACACCAGATTTATAGCGTAACCATAAGAGGACACTGAATTAATTCCTCTACATCTAAGTTTAATGCCAACTGGTGTAGGATGCTAAAATCCTACTTGGTACCTTTTTAATGGCAACTTATGTTAAATTAGAGGCATTCTCCACTCACTAAAAGTGAACTTCCCAACACTATAAGACAAGAGCTCAAAATTTAGTCTTTACAACAATGCTGATAGGTAAATATTAACCCCCGATATAACCAAGAAAATTAAGGTTTTATTAATAAGGCTACACAGATGGTTAAGTGTCGGTCCTGGGATTCAAATCCAGGCCTTTAACTCTGGACTGTGTTCTTTCTACTTCCTCTTAGGAGACAGAATACTTGCGTTCTAGATCTGGGTTTGCCACCAATCAGCTGTGTGTCCTTGGACAAGTCAATCAGTGTACACAGGCCTCGATTTCATTGTCTGCAACCTGAGGCACAGATTTATCTAATGTATCATAAGGCCCTTCTATTTCTGACAATGGAACAGAACTATCTGCATAGGACGATGATGGATTAAATCATCAAAAGTCACACAAGATGCACCGTCTTAAGGATCTTGGGGAAATTTTTATTTCCTGATAGAACTTTTATTCACTTTGGTGAGTAAGAACTGGATGGAAGGGAGTGAAGTACAGAGGAAATATCCAGAGATTCAGGGCACCTCACATCCTGGCTCTACCAATAACATGTAGGAACCTGAGCCCTAGCCCCTACATTCTATGATTCTGAGGCTCACTCTCACAAATGCCTCCAGCTGACCTGCCATGAATCCACACCTGCCCAAGGCCTTCTGAGAAGTGAAGGAAAGCTTGGGAAAGAAAGGTCCCACAGGTTACCATGTGCCTGGAATGTCCAGACATTTCCCTTTCCTCTTCCTAATGTGCTGTTATCTTGGTAACAAGGGGAAGAGGTTCTTAGCTATAAAGGACCTCCGCTTACTCAACTACACTGTCTTATAAAATGTCAAAACATTGTGGATGTCTAGTCACAGGAAGGGTGGAGTCTGTAGCAATGAGCAAGGCGAAGCTACGTGAGCCACATGGGCCTCCAGCTCCTTACCTGACTCCAATAGCTCTGCTACAGTCAGCTGTGCTGCAGGCATGAGTCCCTCAAATATGCCTTGAAGTAGCCAAGTACTTCTCTGCATAGCCAAAGTGTATTCAGAAAACTACAATTCCAGGAAGGCATTACAGGAAAAAAACTGAGGGAAAGCTCTGGAGTCAAATGGCCTAATTTTGGACCCTGGCCCGATCCATTACTAACTGGATAAAAAAAATGGTATGCTACTAATCTGACTCTAAGCCTCTATTTCCTCAACTATGAAGGAGAGATAATGACAGCATCTAATTACTGGGTTTTTATAAGAATTGAATCAATGTTTAGTGTTAAATTCCATGTAAATACCCCACCATCATTAGCAATAATAATTCAATCTACATCTGCACGCTCAGGTATTAAAGCCCTAAAAAAATTAAAGTAGGGGTGAGAACCCCAAATATTCACTCTTACCCTTTCCTACCTTTTATTTCCTCTTGTGTTCCCCATTTAAATAAATATATAAACTTCTGGGGAACTTTCAGGGAGACCAGAAAAGTCTAGCTTATTAGGAAGGTTCAATTCTACCTACTTGGCCCAAAGGTTAGATTTCAAAACTGTACAGTGCAGCATGGAAAAATTTACCTTCTCCCACTCGTAGGGTTGGAGACGCAGAGGTGGAGGTGGCAGACCGGCGTGGTGTTGATTGGGCAGATGCAGGTCCACTTGGATGAAACACGTCTTCCACCCCGGACTGTCCAGCCTGGGCAGGGCCGGCCGCACCTGCAGCCCCAAACAGGTCACTGAGCAGATCAGAATTGGTGGGAGGAGCCACTGGTGAGGAGAAGTTCTTACTCACTGTAGACCCTTCCAAGCCCAGAAGGTCCACGTCCTCGGGGGGAGGAGGGGCAGCGGGCTCCTGCTGCTTTTTGCTGGGCTTTTTGGTTTCATGGTGCTTGTCATCGCTGGCATTGCCGTGGGGACTGGAAAGGGTCAGAAGTTCGTCGTCGGACTGCTCACTTTCCTGGTTCACGAGGGCAGCGTGGTCCTCCTCACAGAATGATTTCTCTGATTTCTGATCTAAGAAAGACCAGTATGACAACAAATGGTTAGCTACTGGCCACAGCATTGCTGTCATTGTTGGTTTTTTATAATTTATATATATACCCTCCAGAAAGAGAGAAGGAACAGCTCTGAGCAAACAATGCTTTCAGACCCTTCCCAATGGAAAGCTGGATGTACTTCACATGACATTCAGTTATCACTTGTTGAACATCTAAGAGTCCAGTACAGCACTGGGGTGAAGAGCAGAAACTCTGGAGCCAGATAACGGGGATTTGAATCCCAGCTCCACTACGTACTGGCTCTGTGACACTCAGAAAGTTGCTTTACTTCTCAGTGCCTCAGTTTCCCTCTCAGCAAAATGGGGGTAATAAATACTACCTAACTCACATGGCAGCTGTGAGATTCACATGACATGATATACATATAGGAAGTGCTCAGGTCAATAGAAAGTAATATGTGTTTATAGTGTTTCTTATTAATAATAATTATTATTGTTATCATTGTTATTAGTTTCCAGGCACTATGCTAGGTGCTTTGAAAAAAAAATAGCTCCTATTTCTGTGCTGACTCCTCTGTTTTTTACTTTTCCCTGTGGCCTGTAGCCGAAAGCAAGGCCTTTCTCCCCCAGTCTGGAGCAGAAGTGAACCACACACCTAATGAAGGAATAGAGGGAATGGCTCTGCTTAGGATGGTCCTTACACCAACCTGAAAGGTACTTTCAGCATAAAATAGGCAGCAGGAAAGAGGCATCTTCCAGGGAAGGAATAGAGATGCTGGTGAGTGACTTTCCGGCCCTCCTTGAGACAGCTCCTCCTATGGAACTTTATCATTTAATGTCAGATAGATAGATCCACATTCAAATTAAGTAGATGCACATCCCTTATCCCCAATTCCAAAATGCAAAAAGCTATGAAAAGGGAAAGGTTTTTCCTAAGTTTGGTGCAACCTAAGTTGGTAGAAAAATATGACCGGACCTGATGTGAAAGTATTTATAATCTCCATTTATTTCACTCAGGGTTACTATTTCTATGTTTCACTGCAGAAGTGTTAGTACGTTTGACTGCAAGTTGTTGTCAGAGATGCCCCTGGGAATGCTAAGTCATATACAACGTATGTACCATGTCACCTCACTAAAATCCAAAAAATTCTGCATTCCTAAACACACCTGCTCTGCAAAGTCAGGAAAAGAAATTGTGCGTTTGTGCTAAAAACCTATTTCAGAGCCTAACAGGAATGATTTCTAGATTACTTACTAAAATTGCAGTAAAGAGGTAAACATGGAGTTTTATTGAAAGCCCTTGTGTGATAAAACAAGATATGGGGGAATCAAGAGGGAGCTCGGCCATCTACCTGAGGTCTAGATTTCCCAAGTTTTCCACTTTTTTAATGTTCTTGGTCCTATTTCTGAATATAAGTCTTTCAATTCAAAGGAATTCTATGAACAATTTTTTCACCAAACACGGGAAATTCTGTGTAGGCAATGGGAAAAATGTCTTATGTTCACACAGCCAGCTGAGGAGGGTCCATCAAGAAAAGTGTAAGTAGACTATTGCCAAAGCCAGTTTCCTACCCATTTCATAAAAGGAGTCCTTATTATTGCAGTTAATTTCAGCACACTCTAAAGCAAGGATTGAGACAGCATAGGGACTTGGGCCTGGGGCCAAAGGAATGCCAGATAGCCAGAAAGAACACCGTATAAAATAACCACATAAATGCAACCATCCCTCCACGTCCTTGCAGATATGGAAACCCCTGTTCCACATGCACAATTAAGATCTGACCACTATATAACCTTCCTAGAGTGGCAGCAGTGAGCAACACCACCTTCTTGCCCTAAGGAGCAGACTGCTGCTAAGCAACCCAAAGGAATGAAGAAGTGGTTGGGCCCTGACATAGAAAAAAATCATGCCTTGCCCAACTTTTATGCATGCCCACTTTATCCACCTCTTATTAAAAACAACCCAACAAAGCCACTTGTGGTGCCAGTTGGGAACCCTGTGCTCCTGTGCTATCTCCCTCACACCTGGTGCAAATCCAATAAAATTTGGGAATATCTCAGGTGGTTCCTTTTTATTTCCATCTTGGGGAACCCAAGAACCCCAGCTGGTAACAGGATGGCAGATGGGTATCGATTAGAATGCCAATCTACTGATGGCAGTAATTTGAAGTATTATGTTAGAAAGATTCTGAAACATCTCCAGGTTCAGCGGAAAATGATACTGTGGTGGAGCCCGATTTCTGCCATGGTTGTTACAGCAAGTAGCAGGTATGGGCCAAGGGTTTGCCTTCCCGGCACCAGGGAAGCTCAGTTCTGCCCCGCTAATGGTTAGAGCCCTCTGGGGGCAATGCCAGATTTTATATTTTTAGAATATTAGCTGAGGGCAGGAGATAGAGTTAATTTGTGTGTCAGCAGATTAAAGGGAGATCCTAAAAAAGATCATGCTTATTTGTAAAGCCAGGAAAAATGTGATCCAAAATACTGCATCGAGAGAAAAGGTAGCATTCGGCTCAAAATAGCCTTTTGCATCAGTCTAAGCATTTATGGACTTGAAAGGAGAGAAGCTGCCTGACCTAAAAAAGGCATGAGTCAAGAGAGTGTCAAATAAGGAGGAACAGTGGATGACTTCTAAGTGCTGCTTTCCTTTAGGCTGCTTGGAGAACTCATCAGCTTTACAAAAGAACCATGTGACAATCACCTGTGTAAGTTTAAAGAAATGCTTGCAAGTACCTTGCCAACAGAGAGTGGAAAAGAAGCCACCTTGCCCAAAATGCCTGGGGTTGTCTGGAGGGATATCTATTGGAGCCTGTCCTGCAAGACAAAAGGCCATGCAGAGTCAATGAAACACAGGAAATAAGCCAATGTGATAAATAACCAACACCGAGCCTTCATGCTGAAAACAAAGCCATATGAGGTAACTTATACCTCCTAAGACCAGAGTATCTTGATGCTCCTGGTGAGAAGAGAAGAGGATGCTGGGATTGACATCCTTCGTGCAGTAATGTTCCCAGGGTGGGGTTAAGTCGACCACTTTGTCTTGGGGCTGTAGTTCTACATCCAGAGTCACCTGAAATAGTTGAGGATATTTTTCTGGTACATCACATGCATCCAACTCAGGCCTAAATAGGGAAGTGAAAGAATAAGATCAGTGAAAAACAAATGGAACCAGTACGATGTTCAGCACAAAACCCACTGGAGGTTGACTCCTGGGTTAACCCTGAGACTCATTTCTAGGGAAAACACAATCAGTAACCAGATAAATTACTTTACTGGTCTGAGCCTCAGTTTCCTCCTCTAGAGAAAAGAGGAGAATAATGCCTACTCAAAGAACTTGGATACTACTACATGTGAAAGCATTCCAGAAGGCAGGGGTGATACATACAGCCAGTATGCACCAGCATGGCCAAATCAGTTATTAAAAGAGTGAAACAGGCTCAAGGCCACCACCCTGAGCTCTTGAATGCCTATCCCTACCCCGACCCAGCATCGGCCATACACACCCCCGCCCCCCCAGAGTTCTCTAGACCACACTATAATACAGCAACTAAGGGTTAATGTCTGGCACAAGTGGGTCTCCCAGGACCCTGCTTCAATGCTGTGATCTAAAGGGCTATCCAGTCTGACGGGCTTTCACTCATATCATACTACTGATGACACTGCCACCCCTGTTGAAAAACACAAAAGGACACACAGATGCAAAGGATCACAGCACTGATATTTTATGCCCTCTCTTGTTCCCCCTTGTTCCTTCACTTGGAATTTTAGGCCTTCCTATTTGGAGTCTCTTGAACAATTTGTGGTCAAGACAAATCAAAACACCAGCCTTGCCCTGGCCAGTGTGGCTCAGTTGGTTGAGCATCCTCCCATGCACCAAGAAGTCACCGGTTTGATTTCCAGTGTGGGCACATGCTCAGGTTATGGGCTTGATTCCCACTAGGGGGCATGCAGGGGGCACTTTCACATCAATGTTTCTCTGTTTCTCTCTCTCTCTCTCTCTCTCTCTCTCTCTCTCTCTCTCTCTCTCTCTCTCCCCCCATCTCTTTCTAAAAAATCAATAAAAACATTTTTTTAAAAGTAAAAAGAAACAAAGAAAATCAACGCCAGCCTCTCCATGCTGCTAAGCTACACTCCACAGCCCTGCAGCAGCTTCAGCCCTGCAGCCCTGCAGCACAGCACGGATGAGCCTTGAGCAACTGGCCCCCAGCATTTCACAGCTGTGCGGATTGAAAGGGGTTTCGGCCGGAGCAGCACTCACTTGGTGAACTTTAAAACTGTGGTTTCCAGTGGAATGAATCCAGTATGAAACTGCAGCTGGAATATTTGAGTGTTGGTCACCTAAGGATACATGAGAGAAGCACATTTCAATCCATCAGCAGAAAGGGAATCAGATCAAAAGGTTATATTTTGAGGAGCCATGCACCTCCAACTGTTTCTAAGTCTGAACCTTTTTTCACTCTGAATGTTAAATGACCTCCCCATTTGGAACAGGCCTAGCTTTATTTCTAGCCTCTCCTCTCCATGAGCTCTGTCCAGGCAAGCCGTTTCCTCATCTGCGAATGCCGCACGTTCTTGCACACTGCTATGCTTTGACTCATTCCATTCCTTCCATCCAGCATACCCCTGCTCCAACCTGATAAACGCAACCTTCACAGCCTAGCTTGGATGGTCATAGCCCCTCTGTAGCCTTTCTGGGCCACCACTGGCTAAACCATCTGCTCCCATTAGCGCATCTAATGCAACCCCTAATATGGCAGTGGACGTTTGTACATGTGTGAATTTCCCCTGCTAGGCTACGCTTTCTAAAGGCAGGGACACAGTCTTATTCTTCTCAGTCCTAATCCCCTAGGCAGTGACTTGTACAGAGCATGCACTTAGCAAATATTTGATGAATTAAAAATGCAATTACTTGCAGTAATATCCCAAAAGTGGCAATCACCCATCAACTGATGAAGAGATTAATAAAAAGCAGTATAGTCATATAATGGAATATTATTTGGCCATATAAAGGAATGAAGTACTTGGGTGGGCGGGAAGAGGTCAACCACAGAACTTGTATGCATATATGTATAACATGTGGACACAGACAATAGGGTGGCAGAGGCTTGGGGAAGGGGGCGGGAGCGGGCAATAAGGGGTCAGTGGGAGAAAAAAAAGGACATATGTAATACTTTCAACAATAAATATTTAAAAGTAAATGAATAAATAAAAAGGAATGAAGTACTAATACATGCTACAACATAAATGAACTTCGAAAGCATTATGCTTAGTGAAAAGAGCCAGTCACAAAAGACCATATGTTGCATGATTTTATTTATATGAAATGTCCAAAATAGACAAATCCATGGAGACCGAGAGTAGAATAATGATGGCCTAGGGCAGTGGTCGGCAAACTGTGGCTTGCGAGCCACATGCAGCTCTTTGACCCGTTGAGTGTGGCTCTTCCACAAAATACTGACTTCTGCGCATGGGCCAGGAAGTTTCAATCACACTGTACATGTGCGCCCGCACGTGGTATTTTGTGGAAGAGCCACACTCAAGGGGCCAAAGAGCTGCATGTGGCTCTCGAGCTGCAGTTTGCCGACCACGGGCCTAGGGGATGGAGGAAGAGGAATGAGCAGTGACTGCTAATAGTATAGGGTTTCCTTTGGGGGTGATAAAAATGTTCTGGATTTAGACAGTACTGGTGGTTGCACAACTCTTTGAAAATACTAAAAGCAACTGCATTGTACACTTTAAAAGGGTGAATTTTGTTGCAATAAAAAAAATGAAAAGAATATGTAATCACTTAATCCCACTTCCTTAATAGAAATAGCCTCCCCCGCAACATGCTGATCCAAATGGGACACTGTAAAAAAGGCACAAGCTTCTAAAGAGCAAGGTTTGCTAGAAGTTCTAGCGCTGCCACCTTCCAGCAAAGTGATCTGGGCAAGTCATAATCTCTCTGAGCCTCAGTTCCCTTCCCTGTAAAATGAGGGAGCTGGGCATCAGCAATCTTGAACGGCTCCTTCTGATTCTAATACCATAAGACACTCAAGCCCAAAGTGATGCAGAAGAAAGACTGAAATACTCCCACTGAAGGCTCCAAGGAGCTTATGCCATAAAACCATACCTTGGCCTGTAGCCGACTCCCGATGGTTGACCTCAAGTGATACATGGAAACGACCACATCTCCTTGCACAGTGATGTTCAAGGGAATGAAGATTTTCCCATCTTGGACACGGTATTCTCTTTAAACAGAGACAACAACATACATGAAAGAGTCAAATCTGGTATATCCGCACAGGTATAGACCTCCATGGCTCTGGCCAAGGGACCTGTTTGCCCAGCTCTGGACCCAGGAACCATTTCCTGTCTCGAGCAAAGTAGAAGCACAGCCGGTGCCAACTGGGTACAAACTGGTCCTTCGTGGATGGATGGCATTGATCTGGTGCCCCTGCCTCTCTCTAGATAAATAATCGCCATCCCTACTTCACAGGTTTCATTTCTTCAAATACATCTAGCCCTGACATATCTGCCTTTACATAACTATCAATTAATGGTAAAAACAGAGGTAGAGGGAATAAAAAGTCCAACGGAGATCAGTACAGAAATAGCAATGAAATGCTCTGTGAGGGTCTTGGATACTAATCCACAAATTCAGTCTATTTAAAACTAATTTCATTTCATGTTTCCATCCACTCCCTTCTCTCCACACCCCCTCCCACCTCCCACTGGCAGCTGCTCTTTTAGATTCTATAATGTCTTTAATTACATCACCATCCACCTCGCTGTTCACCTGGAAAACCCATTCTTCCCTGATACTTCCTTTATGCTCACCAAATCTCATCAAGGTCATTCCTTTTTAAAACATCCAGGTCCTCTGTCCCATAGCAGTGTCTTAACCCTCGTTACAGCTCTTGTTAATCCCATAAATCGTATCACCATTTAAAAGGGGGCTGTGCCATCCTTGATTTAGTTGTGCTTTTCTATGGTTACCACCTAGGATAAACTTTTTTTTTTTTTAATTTCGGTCATTTCACAATGACATAGTCCTCACAGGCAGAATATGATCCACTATACAGAAGAATAGAGCAGTTCACAAGAATTGAAATATTATGACTTACTTCATCCGTTCAAAATCTGTGCAGGTTGTATATATTTTGGTTTCTCCAATCAGCACATCACAGTATGGGCGACATCCGTTTCTCTGTTTGTTAAAAAAGGGGACTGGACTGACAGTGATCGACTTAATCGTGAGAGACTTGAAGTGAGGCTGGTAGGGTTTGTCCGCTAGGAGGTCACACATGTAGCCCAGGTATCTAAAACAGAAGATTTACATTCTGTTGGTGCCCACCACACCAGAAGAAAGAAACCATTGATCTTTGCTAAGATGTTTGTTTTTGCAAATTACTAACCTTTTTTTTAATATATTTTATTGATTCTTTACAGAGAGGAAGGAGAGAGAGATAGAGAGTTAGAAACATCGATGAGAGAGAAACATCGACCAGCTCCTACTGGGGATGTGCCCGCAACCCAGGTACATGCCCTTGACCGGAATCGAACCTGAGACCTTTCAGTCCGAAGGCCGACGCTCTATCCACTGAGCCAAACCGGTTTCGGCATGCAAATTACTAACTTATAATAAAAATTTACAATGCTCATTTCTTTAACATGAGTAGCTAAAGAGAATGCAACCAATAATGTAGGAAAGCTTTTATCTAGTGACACTGCTGTACTTCCCCCAGAGAAGTGATGAAGGGGTATTTATTAAATGCAAAAGGTTATGGGAGCTTGATACCGGCTCAATATCTGAACATCTATTCCTATTTGAACTAGCAGATTAGATTGATCAGTTAAAGGCTGGCGTTGAAAAATCTGTAGAATTTTATCATCAGAAGCACTTTTGATCCAAAAGAAAGGTAAGGAGATGCAATTTAATAGAGAAAGGATGAAACTGTGACTAAAGAGAAGATAAGTCAATTATCTAAACAGGTTTTTTTTTTTTGCGTGTGTTTTTTTAAAGTACATGACACCAATTCGATTATGTCTGCGCCTACCCTACATCTAAGCTTACTTTACCTCCTGTGGGATGGCGAGAGTCCGATTCCTGGTCGCTTTGCATATAGCAATCGAACAGCTGGTCCAGGAGTCGAGTAGAGATTACAGAAAATGAACATAGCACCAACCAGAATTGACGATGCTGCCCGTCCATCCTGCCAAAGAAAATGCATAAACTTGTCATAAACATGGTCCAATCAGCCACTCACCACTGAGACTGGCTGTACTTGCCATTAAAAGAGAGGAGTTGGGCCAGGCCAGTGTGGCTCAGTGGTTGAGCATCAACCCATGCACCAAGAGGTCGCTGGTTCGATTATGGGTCAGGACACATGCCAGGGTTGGGAGCTTGATCCCTGGTGGGGGACGTACAGGAGGCAGCTGATCGATGTTTCTCTCACATTGATATTTCTTTCTCTCTCTCCCTTCTCCCTTCCTCTCTAAAAATCAATAAAAACATATTTTTTAAAAAATTAAAAGAAAGAAGAGTTGGGGTGGGGGGAGGGAGAGAGGAGAGAAACCCTTTTAACTGGGCATGCCAGTCAGTTCAAAATTGTTTACTTGAAAAGCAAACTCAGTCCCAGCTACTTAAATCACAAAGCCGAAAGGAGAGACTTATTCTCAGGATAAAATTGGCTCTCTACTAACCTGAGAAAGCCAGCAATATAAATTCGATTTGCATATATTTACTGGAAAATAATCTGATCTTCAAAGTAACTTTAGACTTATGGCATTAGAACTAACAGTTGAGGTCTTTTGGTTTAGGGCTGGAGGTACAGTTCACAGGTTAGGTAATACCGCATTTTGGAATATGCTATGTACAGGGTCTCCAAAAAAAATGCATACACACTTTGAATAATTATTCATTCTAATGGGTTAAATCTGAAAAGAAAGAAACATCAATTGAACTATCTGCTGTTAAGTGTGTTTACATTTTTTGGGACAATATGTATTCCTAGATTCCTATCCATAATAATAAAAGGGTAATATACTAATTAGACCGGACGTCTTCCAGACGTCCTTCCTGATGAAGCTGGGGTCAGAGGGAAGCCAGCAGGGTACCGGGTGCCTGCGGGCAGCTGGAGGAAGGAAGCAGTTCGGGTCCCAGGTACCAGATGGAAGCCGGTGCCAGCAACTGGGGGAAGGAAGGCCTAATCTTGCACAAATTTTTGTGCATTGGGCCTCTAGTAAAATCATATAAAAGAAGCTTCACCTGATTCACCTTCATTCGATGGAGGAATGTACACGGTGTCCCCCAAAATATATACACACTGTAACAGCTGATGGCTCAATTTTGAAAATGTATTTTAATAAACAGTGCCTTTATAATTATTCAAAGTGTGTATACTTTTTTTGGGGGGGGGGACACCCTATATACACTAATATTCTTGACAGATGGTGGCCAACATCTTCAACCTAGAACACTGTGACAGGTAGCTTCCTGCAAGTTGAAGTAGGCCAGTGCAGTTTACAAAGTTTTTCCTTATACTGAATATGCTGAGTTGAAGTCTATGCCACTCGATGATCCTCATTCTTCCTTCTGAGAAGATCAAAAGCCAGCTGACTTCTTTCCCCCATGACAGCTTTCACGTATCTGAAATACCCTCCCTTTCCATCAACACTTCTATTTCCCATCACACCCAATCTGTGATGGTTCATTTTATGTGTCAACTTGGCCAGGCTAAGGGAGCCCAGAAAGCTGGAAAAACATTATTTCTGGGTGTGTCTATGAGAGTGTTCCTGGAAGAGGTAACCACTTGAATCAATAGACTCAGGAAAGAGATCTGCCCTCATCAAAAGGGAGGGGTCATCATCCAATCTGTTGAGGGCCCAACAGAACAAAAAGTGAAGGAAGGGCAAATTCTCTCTCTCTTTTTGAGTTGGGACCTCCATCTTCCCCTGCCCTCAGGCATCGGAGCTTCTGGTTTGGGGACCTTCAGACTCCTGGACTTACACCAGCAGCCCCCTTAGTTATGAGGCCTTCAGACACAGACTAATGATACCATTGGCCTTCCTGCTTCTCCAGCTTGCAGACTGTGGAACTTCTTGGCCTTCATAACCACACAAGCCAATTCCTATAATAAATTTCATATATGTATTTCTCTTTCTCCATATATATACATACACACACACACACACACACACACACACACACACACACATCCATCCCATTGGTTTTGTTTCCCTGGAGAACACTAATACACAATCTCTTCAATTCTTCCTCATTTGATATTCCGTTTAAACATATATTTTTATTGATTTCAGAGAGGGAGAGGAGAGAGAGATAGAAACATCAATGATGAGAAAGAATCATTGATTGGCTGCCTCCTGCACACCCCACACTAGGGATCAAGCATGAAATCCAGGCATGTGCCCTGACGGAGAATCAAACTGTGACCTCCTGGTTCATAGGTCAACGCTCAACCACTGAGCCACACCAGCCAGGCTGATATTCCATTTAAAGAGACATCATTATTTGGTGTACTTCCTCTGAACAAGACTCCAGTGTGTGTGTGTGTGTGTGCGTGCCTGCGTGTGTGTGTGTGTGTGTGTGTATTGTTGTTGTTGACAGTATTACATATGTCCCCCATTCCACCCCCCTTACCTTCTTCCATCCAGCCCCTACCCCTTCACCCCAGGCCTTCACTCTATTGTCTCTGTTCATGGTTTAAAAAAACCTTAAGTGTGCTGCCCAATTGTGAAATGCATACTATGACATGTGTTCTAAGCAAACTAGAGAGGAAACATCATCTTCCTTAGTTCAGATACTATGTTTTTATTAACATAACCCCAGGCCAAGCTAGTTTAAATGCAGGCTAAGTCATACCATAAACTCTGATTGAACTTTCTATCTACTAAAACCCCTAGTTCTTTTTAATTTGTTTTAATAGACAAATATGTTTAATATTTTATTTTTTAAAGACATTTCCTTTTAATTGGCACTTTTTTTCTTTTTCTTTTTAAAATATATTTTTATTGATTTCAGAGAGGAAGAGAGAGTGAGAGAGAAACATCAATGATGACAGAGAATCATTGATTGGCTGCCTCCTGCAAGCCCCGACTGGGGATCGAACCTGCAACCTGGCCCTTGACCGAAACTGAACACAGGATCCTTCAGTCCACAGGCCCATGTTCTATCCACTGAGCCAAATCTGCTAGGGCTATGGGTTGTGAGCTCTATATCCCCAGTAGGGGGCATGCAGGAGGCAGCTGATCAATGATTCTCTCTCATCATTGATATTTCTATCTCTCTCTCCCTCTCCCTTCCTCTCTGAAATCAATACAAGTATATATTTTTTTAAAATACATTTATCCTGTGTTTAACTTCACATAGTTTGTTAAATGACTAATCTCTAAAAACTTTTTAAATCCAGATTCATTATGTGAATCTCCCATTCTGAGAAAATTGATAAGGTTGATCTCTATATTGCCATAAAAAATGTTAATTAAGCCTGGAAGATGTGACTCAGTGATTGAATGTCAACCTATGAACTTAGGGATCTCCGGTTCAATTCCCAGTCAGGACCCATGTCCGGTTTGCAGGCTCGATCCCCAGTGTGGGGTGTGCAGGAGGCAGCTGATCAATGATTCTCTCTCATCATTGATATTTCTATCTCTCTCTCCCTCTCTCTTCCTCTCTGAAACCAATAAAAGTTAATTAAAAGGGAAACCAAATGCACCTTGGGAAGCTGCAGATCCACTAGCCATCTACCTTTGGAAGCAGATATTCAACCATGATGTTCACTAAATGTTTAGTTGTTCACTAAATGTGTAACAACCTTGTCCAAGTTTCTCCACCTTGATTATAAGAAACTGGTCAATATCTTGCAGAAATCCAATAATCTCTACTAATGTATTAGTCTTTTTGAAAAATATTCAGGTGGTTTGATATGAATAACTTTTTGGTGTTTTTCTAAGAGTTAAAAATCATCTGTGCAAAAAATATGTGTGCAAAAACTTATATGAAAATTTTGCCTGAATTGCCATCAGCCTCACCAGATGTAACTTTCCAGGATTAACCTCCGCTGTCTTTTAGAAGCAATCTCTCCTTGCTTGCCTGGCACCTCTTCTAGTTTCCTCATGTTACATAACAGATCCATAATTGCTTTCCCTGTGCTGTGGGCATTCTGTCCCATAATTGAAGTCTAGAGAGTAGATATTGTTCAGTATTGTGAAGCTCTTTTACTATCTCACTACCTATCAGCTTTGTCTTAATTACTGCTACACCCTTCCTTGCTCTACATTTGTTCGCTGATAAAGGAACAGCATAAAGGAGTTAAGATAAGATGATACCATGTGCCTCAAGCCTTTATTGTTGTCCTTATTCCAAGGACATTTTTCTTTAAAAAATACACTTTTCTCAATCTTAATTCTTTTTAAGATTTAGTTCTCCAGACACTCTTTTCATATGCTCTAGGTGCTTAGATATGGGTCCCTCCTTTTATTTGCCATGCTGGTCTTTTAAAAAATTTTATTAGTTTTTATATTAAAAGTTAAGTATTTGAAGCGGAAATATTCTGCTTTTTTCCCTCTTAGCCAACTGGCTTTCAAGAATAAAAGGGAGAATCACTAAGTAAAATCATAGTAAGAATATATAGACCCTGAAGTTTATAGAAGCAATGAATATTTCCAATATTTATGCTCAGATTCCATTTGTGTGTTTATTTGCTTATATTGTCAGCCATTTATTCAAAATCCTTTTTATTTGGGGTGCAAAGAAAGACACAGTTCTTGCCTGTAAGGCACTCATGGTCGAGTGGGAGTTCACCAATATGATGATGCAATGCATGAAATGCCACAGAAGCACTTAGAGATACAGGGGAAATGTCCATATTGTGAAAATACTCAAAATGACTTTATTGGAAGTTGAGTTTTAAACAATAGGTAAGAGGCCTCTGGAAAAAAAGGGTTAGAAAAATGGACTGTATAAAGTCAGTGGTCAGCAAAGACATCAGTCCCACTGGGAATTGCTGTAAAACACAGTCAATATTTTCTGTGACTACTTACAAGGGCATAGGTGTCATTTTATTTCATTTTTATTCAAACACAAAAAGTAAGGAAAGCACAAGGAATACAGTCAATAATATGGCAATGACTATGTATGGTGTCAGATGGGTATTAGACCTCTCAGGGTGATCACTACGTAAGTTATATAAATCTCTAATCACTATGTCCCACATCTGAAACTAAAATAATACTGCATGTCAACTGTAACTGAAAAAAATATTTTAAAAAAGTAAGAAAAAATAAATATTTCATTGTGCTTATGGCAAATTTACTCACACAAGGTCAATGACATTGTTTCCTGTGCACCCACAGCTCTTGCTTCTACCTCTTTTGTAATACTTAGCACATTCTAGAGGCTCTAAATGATGCGGGCTGTGTATATGTCTGCCTCTCCCACGAATACTCAAATTTTAAGGCAAGAATAATAAGGTCATTCCTCATTTTCATATACCTCAGATCACCAAATTCCTAAGTAGGATCTCAATAAATGATAATTCAACTTAAATGTTACCTGCTCATCAGTCTGCATAGGGCAAGCTGTATTTGACTGAACTGTACCAAATAACTGAGGACAATGACAACAACAAAGGTCACTCACCAAGCAGTGGACAACACAGACGTTTTTGGGATTCTGCAGTAGCCAGTTATACATGTTCCGACACACAGCAAAGAGGTTGTGCAGACTGGGGGCTTGCCTAATGGGCCAACTGCATTCTGAAACCTAAGGGAACACAGTAAAAGGAAATGAGTTCCCTTCATGACTTCCTCTCCAACAGGACGCCAAACAACTGCTTCGGGGAGTGATACTCTATCCTCAGGAACAACTGAGAATGGAAGAAGAGTTACTTAATCCAGCAATTTTTTCATTAAAAAATTCTGTTTCTATAAGGGTATGAAAACACATTTTAAAATACATTTTAAATTCAGCGAGATCACTTAAACTATATATTTGGATTTTATTTTTATTCTGTAAGGTTACCCAGATTTGTATTTCAATTAACAATAATTATGCCTCAGATATACCTCATTGGCTAGAATACTACCCACTGCACAAAGCTCTAAATTTAATGTCTGTTAAGTATACAATGTTTTTACCTGCCTACTAGATGTTTAATTATAGGTTTATCTTATAAATCCTGCACTGTTCCTAATTTTATACCAGCTCTCATGAGCACATGAAAGTGAGCCAAACCTAGTTCAGGGCTCTTATTTCTTCCTCTCTTAATGAAGGGACTCACAACACCATGGGGCCAACCTCCAACATTTTATTCATCTAACACACATATTCATTTAACACATCCTATTGCATGTCAATTGTAATTGAAACAGTCATAGAGCCCCGACTGTGTTCTGCTTGGCTCTATTCTAATCTAATCAGCAACCATTTAAGAGAGGTATTGATATGATCCCCATTTTGCAGATGAGAAGACTCACTCTCAGAGGTTGTCTTGTCTAAAATCACACTGCTGGTCAATGCCAGCACTGCAACTTGGTTTTCTGACTATAAATCATTGTACTGCCGCAGTACACTGGTTGAGATTATTGTTCCCCTCAAAATACTAGACATCAGCCTCAACTGATTAGATATTCACTAATTCAATACATAACAAAGAGAAGCTTAGACTTGGGCAACCTTTGTGACCTCTTTAAGCCTTTCTTTGTGAAATGTGGTAAATGATACCTACCTACCTATCTGACAGGGTTGTGGGTACTACATGAGAATGTATTTCAAGGGCTTAGCTCAGCATATGACACACACAACGTGATCAATAAATGTAGCTATTACTATTATTGTATCCGGTAACTGCCAATTCAAAGCCCTGAGGTCAGACAGAGCCAAAAATGTTTTTGGGGAAAAAATGAATGAAACCCTGTATGGTGGGAGTGTAAACTGAAGGGGGTCAGGCCTTGTTAGGAGCTGGGTAAAGTAAGAGAGTGATGCTCAGATCTGCATTTTTCCAAAGAACCCTCAAGATCCAGTATTAGGCCCTGACCGGTTTGGCTCAGTGGATAGAGCATCGGCCTGCGGACTGAAAGGTCCCAGGTTCGATTCCAGCCAAGGGCATGTGCCTTGCTTGCAGGCATATCCCCAGTAGGGGGTGTGCAGGAGGCAGCTGATCGATGTTTCTCTCATCGATGTTTCTAACTCTCTATCCCTCTCTCTTCCTTTCTGTGAAAAATCAATAATATATATTTTTTAAAAAAGATCCAGTATTAGTAATGGATATGAATGACATGAGAGTAGTCAGAGAGATCAGTGAGGAGGCTGCTGAGAAGTCTAAGGAAGGGATGGTGGGGGCTTAGGCCTAGACGAGTAGCAGCGGGGTGCAAAAAACTTGAGGGATTAAGGAGTAAAGAGGAAGTGGAATACCTATACATGAGAGTAGGTGATGGATCCCATGGTGGCAGTGCATGAGTGAGGAGGGGTGTACTTAAAAGAGAGATGAGAGAGAGTCAGGGATGACTCCAGGCTTCCAGCGTGAATGGCTGGATAAAAGAATGGGAGCAGGTGCCATTTGCTGATGTAGGGAATTCTGGAGAAAGAGCAGGTTTTGTGCGGATGCTGTCATCAGAAAGTGCTCTACCACACTAACGCCACTGGCCTAAGAAAACCCAAATGTCTCAAACTCCTAATATTTAACAGTGGAGCAAGGGAAGTAGGAGCAATCTGTTTGGTTTGCTAGGGCTCCCAGATAATACTTTTAAACCTTTTAGAAACTGTATGTCACCCACACAAACACTGTTACTATCTATAATGAGCCTCAGCCAAAAGTTACCAAATTGTTCTTAGCACAATAGACTAACAGCTCCAGAACAATGAAATCAATCAAGTAAATAATATTAATTTAAAGTGCTCTATAATTACATATTTACTTGATATATAATTGTACATCATTAGGCAAACATACAATTAGAATTTTTTAAAGCATGTGCTCTGTCTAAAGGGGAAAAATCATTAAGGCATAAACAAACCCTAAACATTCTAAAAAGGAATTCAGTCACTATAAGCTATCCCCCCCCCATATCTCTCTCTCTCTCTCTCTCTCTCTCTCTCTCTGGGGTTCACAGCTTCATGCCTGCCATAAGTGCCACTGTCTTAGGGCAGGTGACACTTCACAGTGCCATCTCCAGTCCCTTTGAGCACCTCCCGGAGCTGCAGGGCACAGAACACGCCATATGGATTACAAGGCTGCCATGATGTCACCCAGTGGGGAAAGAGGCCAAAACAGAACCCGGGCTGGATGCCATTCAATGTTCATCTGTCTGTCGCCCCAAGCACAAGATAAGACGGCACAAGCATCCAACTTGCTGAGCATTTAGAGCAAAAGGGGCTATGGAAAATCAGACTGAAGAGCCATATCAAGTGTTTTCAGAATCTGAAACCATTTTTGGAGGACAGGGGTATTTCAGTCAATCATTTATTGTGGCATTTTATTATTACCCCTGCGAATCATGGCTACCACTTACTGAATGCTTACTCTACGGCAGGCACTGCTGTCAGATCTCCTTCTTAAGCAAACCTAGAGAAAATGTCCTAAGTATTAGTGAGCCAGGTATTCTTATTGTCATCCCCATTTTACAGAGGGGAACACTGAGTCTCAAGTGCAGTAGAGTAACTTGCCCAGGAAGAGGAACAGCTGAGATAGGAACCTAGGGACATTTCTGAAGTTTAAATTTGTGCATGTTATAAAAACAGTAAATTTGGGAGCTTTCTATTATACCATACTGTCTAACGAATATTTGCTACAATCCCATCATACATTTGTGGGGTTTCATGTAATGGCCACAATTTACTAGGGTTAAGACATTCAAGTCACCGAAGTTGACAGAGCTACGATGTGGGGATCCACAGCCCTCTGGCTCCCAGGCCGGGGATTTCTTTCTACCCCTTTACTCCCCGTCCTTACACTGAGGCATGGTGGCAGCGGGAAAGCTGAGGCATCACTGCTCTATGGCTGACCCCCCCACCAACCAGCAAACCAAAGCAGAAACACTGGGGAACTTATGTGAACTCTGGAAGAAAAAGGGGGAAAAGGGGGCTCACCTGCAAACAATCATGACCTCTTAAAGAAGCCCAAGTTGTTAATATATTTTCAAAAAATCAAGTCATTCCCCAAAGGGAAGAAATCCTACAAGAAAATGAGGTTTGGAAAAAGTCAACATGAAGGGAGAGTCTAAAAGAATCACCTGGGGTTCTTTTAATAAAAAAATTGATTTCATAGAGGAAGGGAGAAGTAGAAACATCGATGAGAGAGAATCACTGATTGGCTGCTTCCTACAACGCTCCCCCCCACCCCCCTTCCTGGGGATCAAGCCCACAACCAGGCATGTGCCCTGATGGGGAATCGAACCATAACCTCCTGGTTCAGGGGTGGACGCTCAACTACTGAGCACACCGGCCAGCCAATGGGGTTCTTTTTTCTATGCTACCAACAGCACACCTTCCTTCCTGCAGAGGGAGAAGGAAGCTCAGAGGCACTGAAATGCCTTAGTCAGACATTAGAACTTTAGAGCCAGGCTAGGTTTGGTGGCCATTCATCCCACTTTCCATTTATTGACAATAGCATAGAAACAGCTTGTCTTTGCCACCACTACCCGTATCCCCAAGCACATATCACATGCTACAAATGTAAAGCAACTGAGTTCAGCAATAAAGACAGAGCAGGACTCCTGTGAGTCTATAAATAAAACCAGTCTTCTATTTACTCTTTTCCAACACTGGCTATTTATGGAACACTCTGCCATATACACTTATTAAAATAATATTTAACTGCAGACCTAGCCCTCCACTGATCTGAAAGGAGGAGGAAATGGTTTCGGTCTTCATGGACTGCAAGATGAGAAATAAGAGAACTTTTCTAAGTAATGCAACAATGAGATGCAAACCAATGCATAGTGTTAGTACTGAGGAGAGAAAGAACTAGGAGCTTGAAAAAAAAGCCACATCAGAAGCAGAGCTAAGATGAATAGACCCAGGTTTGGGGACTGTCTCCCTGAGGCTTGCAGGAGCTTCGCCAGAGGGTCTAGATCTATTCGGCAGAGTTCTGGGACTGTCTGCAAAGGGCTACGGTGTCATGCATTCCTGTGTTTTAGGGAGAAAGGATTGGAAAAGCTTTGTGGAATTCCTCCCCTTAGTGAAGTTAGGTAAACAAGGAAGGGGTGGGGGCGGTGTGACAATGGATGGCTTTTTAGGGAGAGAGAGCAGCTCATGCAGAGACAGTGTGTGTGTTCCCTGGTTGGAGCCTGGGTGTTCTGGGCATAAGAACAGTGAAAGGTGAAGCCAGAGAGGCAGGCAGAGGCCAGATCATGAAGAACCTTGTAAGACACATTCTACAATTTGCGTGGAAAAGAAATAACACCAGCCCTAGCTGGTTTGGCTTAGTGGATAGAGCGTTGGACTGCGAACTGAAGGGTTCGATTCCGGTAAAGGGTATATGCCTGTGTTGCAGGCTTGACCCCCAGTAGTGGGTGTGCAGGAGGAAGCTGATCAATGATTCTCTCTGATCATTGATGTTTCTATCTCTCTCTTCCTTTCTGAAATCAATAAAAATATTTTTTAAAAAATAGAAATAACACCACACCTTTCACCTATACAAGACTTACTCATGCTTCAAGGTCCAGCTCTCACTCCTGTCTCCCTTCGCTAATCTCCCTCAGTAGGTACTGTACATATTATTTGCAGTTGTCTTTAGAATGTCTTGGATTCTCTCTCAAACTAGGCTTATGTGCCTTGGGAACAAGAACCAAATATTTATTTTATATCTATGTGTTTAACAGTCCTTGACACATTCATTTGTCTGAGAAATGTTTAGCCATTCCAGGCACTATTCTAGGTATCAAATCAAATAAACATGCTTCTTGCCCTTTTAAGGCAAGTGAGAGCTAGCAGCCTGTGGCAGTTTTAAGTCAATGTGTAATTAATTCCTGGTTCCTTTGGTAAGATTGTTAAGATTGGTCACAAAATACATAGTTACGCTAATAGATAGCTTTCTTTAAATATCTTTGTAGTGACTGTTTTTATAAATACTACCCAAAGAGACATCTTCATATGAATGAATGCTTCTATAATGGTATTATATTTTTATTTGCTTTCAGAAGGAAAATGTTCCAGACTATCACAAATCTTTTCAGATCAAATAAAATTTCTATGAAATATTGTGCAGGATGTTCCACAGTCCCTTCGTTTTAAAAATGATGCCACTGACTTTGTCTCCAAACAAGAAAAAAAATCAATTCAAAAGATTTGCATCTGAGTTAGAAACAGAATATCTACCCACATCTTGTTTGACATCACTTGCTCTGCATTAGGTAATAGATGGAATAAGAGTTGGAAGGGCAGTTAAGTATAGAGAATTTGAAGGAGCTGCACTTAAACTATCCATTAGAGAATGCCAGTTTAGAATAAACCACTTCAGAGTGGTTTCATTAGCGCTTCTCAGAGTGGTCCCCATGGCAACAGAGGAGTAGCACCAGGAAGTTGTTAGCGATGCAGAATCTCGCTGCACCCCTGTCCTGCTGAATCTGCAGTGCTGGGCCTGGGTGTTTACCAAGCCCTCCAGGTGACTGATGTACACTAAAGTTTGAGAACCGCTGGGTTACCTCCTGCTATTTGGGGAACACTCTGAGAAGACGAGTCCGTAACAAAACCCTCCCTTTTCATATTGCACATTGGGGCAGGAATCTTAGAAAGCATGCAGATCAACCTCAGATCTGGAAACAGAGGCCCAGACACGATCAATGGCAACTGAGATTTGGAGCACAATGTGTTCTGGCATCAAAGCTGAGGTGCTAGATACACAGCATAGGCCATCAGCTACCATCTTAAATATTAGAAGTTAAGTTTCACTTTTAAAGGGTCCAAGGTATAAAAAACCCTTCCTATTTATTACGAGACCCAAATGGAGTTGCAGAAACAATCATATCTAAAGGCTAAGTCAAAATATTTGAAGATGTTCTTGAGAGAGAAAAAGCCTTATCTTGGTGAGTAAATCAAGAATTCAGGGACAGAAGGAGACTAGACTTTGGGTGGTGCACACACAATGTAATATACAGACGATGTATTCTAGGATTGTACACTTGAAACTTATATAAAGTTATAATGTTATCCCAATAATTGTAATTTAAAACAAAAAGAATTCAGTGACCAGGAATACCAGGCTTGATATTAGATTCAAACCCAAGCCAGCTCTCATAGCTTCTGAACGAGGAATATTTCTCAGCCTATTTGAAAAAGCTCCTTTAGAAGAAATCTAGCTTTCCCAGGTAACAGTGTCAGTCCTAACGGTGTGGTCTTGGGCAAGTTACCTTATCTCTTTGTGCCTCTGTTTCTCCATCTACTTCAGAGGGCTGTTAAGAGAATGTAATGAGATACTGCATGTCAAGTCACCAGCACGGTGTACATACTCTGTAAGTGTTGGCTGCTGCACTCACTACTATTAATATTAGTAATAGGATTACCAAACCTGCAATGTAGGCTATTTATGCGCTTTCTTCACTTCTGAAAGAAGCAATTTTACTGAATGTCAGCAGGCTATTCCCATTAATACTAGTATGTCTGTACTGGTCTAGCTACTCTGTCTCATCGCGATGCCCAGGTAGCAATAAGGACAGGTAAAGGCATGATGAGTGTTGTAGTATAAAGGTAGCCAAATGCTTTATGTAGCAGTTCAAGCTCCAACTGAGCCTCACAGCAATGCACCCTAACAATTGAGCAACCAACCACAACTGGTGTGAGGCCCCAACTTAGATGGTATTTCATTGACAGATAAATATCTTCACCCCCCCAAAAAAATCTTCAGAATATACCATTAAAGTCTAATAAATATTTTGTGGCTAGAAATGTGCACAGTGTATCGTTTTTCAGCTTCATGTGCCACAGGGTAAAGGCTTTGAGGATAGCTCTTAAGAGGAGAAATACCCTGTTATGTCTTCAACCATGCGATCCCAGAGCGAAACTTCCTTACCCTGCTGTGAAACTTGGCAGTTCGATAGGACTTGGGCGACAGATTGTACACCGTGTAGTGGTCAAGATGTCTGGAATCCAAAAAGCTCCGAATGTCATCAACCTGATTCCTGAATCCTATGTCAACGTTGTCCAGAGGAAAGGACATCACTGGAGGGTCACACAGAAAGAAGGCAGGTTAGACAGCTGGGTTGTGGTGATGAGCAGCAATTGAAAGCTGGGTCTAAGCAGTAAAGACACATGAGAAACTTACCAATAATTCTGGAGGTAACATAAGTGAAGTCTAAATCTCCCTTCGTGTAGCTAAAAGCAAGACAAGGAAGGGCACTCATTAAAATGATCTACAGATGCCATGGCTGCTCTCTCTCAATCACTTTCGCATCATCACCGGGGACACTTCCCGCTAGCCGGCCTATTCTGACTTCCCTAAGCCTTCTCTCCAACAAGGGAGCATTGTTAAGAGAAGGCAGCCCACACCCTCAGTGGCTTAAATGTACTGCTCCAACCTGTGCACCCCCAGAGTCTTTACAAACAGATGCCACTTTATGAACAGAATCCACTCAGAAAACAGTGCTTATTTATTAACAATCATCATTCCAGGCTCTCTGCCTATAGGGAAATATCACCCATAGGTGTCAGGGGAGGAAGTGATGGAGAAAGAACAAAGGACATCCTTTCTCTGCCTACCAGGCCCTGGCTGAGGATTGGAGGGAAGGGATAAGTTTTACCTTTGAACAAAGATTAAAATGTTGATCAGTATATTGGACTTAATATCTGAATTTCTGTTAATCCTCATCTGATGATATTTTTCCATTGATTTTAGAGAGAGTGGACAGGAGAGAGAGAGAGTAACATCAATTGCTTGGTTGCCTCCCACACGTGCCCCGGGGCCAGGGATCAAGCCTGCAACCAGGGTATGGAATCGAACCCAGGACCCTTCCGTCCACAGGCTGATGCTCTATCCACTGAGCCAAACTGGCCAAGACTGGACTTGACATTTGAATTTCTGATTTAAAACTACACACTATAACTTAAAGTGACCCTAAAACTTTCTAATAACTAAGAATAAAAAAAATTCATATGGTCTGCTTGTAGAAGTTTCATACAATGAAGAATAGAAAACTTCTCCCAGTAAATAAATTCTAAAGGGCTATTAAGATACAAAAACAAAATTCTGTTTTGATGGCAATACATGAGTATTGTTTATTCAGATTGTATAGACACGATTACCTCATTTAATTCTCAAACACCCAAAGGCACAAATCCTACCAGGGTATAAAAGTAAAGCTCAGAGAGGTTAATGAAGTTGCTTTAGGTCACATGGTTAACAAGAGCAGATAATGCACTAGAACTCAGGATGCTGGGTTCGAAGGCCAGGGATGACAACCCACTGTGCTCTCATGTACCAGTGAGCTGAGGCCTCCCAGCCTGTGCTTGTAGCCACTTATGGCGTGGGTGACACTGCTCAGTCAACCAGATCCCATGAAATTACATCACAAAACTGCCAGTCTTTGAGCCAGACAAGTAGTTGACAGGTAACCAGATCCTTTGAGGCCACGAAGGTCCATTAACTCAACCAGGAAGAACACACATACCTGGTAACAGATTGTATAACTCTGGAAGATGTGTCTTTGAGGGTGTCTTTCAGGTTGTCCTTTAGGTTACTGAAGAGCCTGCCTGCACCTCCTTTCACCATGTCAAAGAGGCCTCCCCCATAGCTGGGCTCCATGTCTGGGGACGAGGCACCTGCCAATGAGAAACAGAAAAGGAGCTGACGGCACAGACCACACAGAAAACCAACCCCTCTTTGATCCTGAAACATGTGCAGACCATCTTTGGCAGTCTGGGGCAGACATTCCTGGAAGTCACATCCTGCTCTCAGCTCACTGACTCTGGGTTACAGCAGAGCTGCCCGTCTTCACTAAGTCCCAGGAACAGAGCCTTCCAGAGCAGCACAACCAGAACTGGAAGCACTAGGCAGATGTGCCGACTGAGCACTTACAATGTGGCTAGTCCAAACATAAAACACACACCAAATGTCAAAGACAGTGTGTGTTGGGGGGGGCGGGGCGGGATGCACGAGTGAAAGATCTCAGTATTTTACCCTGATTACATGTTGAAATGATAGTATTTTGGATATATCGAATTAAATAGATTATACTAGTAAATTAATTTCATTGGTTCCTTTTAACTTTTTTAATGTGGATAATGGAAAACTTGAAATTATAGATGTGGCCAGCATTATACGTCTTTCAGACAGTGCTGCTTCAGAGACATGGCCAAGGTGAGTCCGGGGGGTCTCCTCTGCCCTTTGATGGAGTTGGCTGTGTTAGAAGAGCCGGCCGCCGCATGGCTATCTCTCAAAGTAATAGTTCACCTTCATCATGGAAAATACCTTCTGAAGGGCCTTTCTGACAGCTTTTAGGCCTGAGGATGCATGATGGTCATTAGTGTTATTTGTCAAGTATTTCAGGTTCTCCTCCCTTCCAGCTTCTTAAAACTGTACTTGCTGGCTCCTTGGAGTTAGCTCAGAGTTCCTCAGCCTTGGCACTATCAACATTTGGAGTCAAATACTTCTTTGCCAGGGAGGGGGACTGCCCTGTGCATTGTAGGGTGTTTAGCAGCATCCCTGGCCTCTATCTACTAGATAGCACAGGCATGCCTACTTCACAGGAAACAGTTAAATGAGTGCACAGAAAACTATTAGCATAGTTCCTAATATATCTAGGGGTAATAGACTTTAGCTATACTACTATTATGCACTAAAACTTATGTAGCACTTACTATCTGCTAGGTATTATTCTAAGTATTTTACCTGTACTCACTCATTTAATCTACAGCATACCTATGAGGTAGGTAATACTATTCCATTTTATAGATCAGAAACTTGTCTAAGGATATACAGCTAGTAAGTAATTGGCAGAGCTGGGATTTGAGCTCTAGGCAACCTTTCTAACCACGCCCCCTCATTTTTCTCTTAATACTACCCTGGATTTAATATTTATCATTCCAAATAATTTCTTTTTTTTTAAATTTTTTTAATTGACTTCAGAGAGAAGAAGAGAGAGAGAGAAACATCAATGATGAGAGAAAATCATTGATTGGCTGCCTCCTGCACGCCTCACACTGGGGATCAAGCCCACAACCCAGGCATGTGCCCTGGACCATAATCGAACTGGGGACCCTTTAGGCTGACGCTCTACCCACTGAACCAAACCAGCTAGGGCCAAATAATTTCTTTAGACTTTTATTACATAAGTGGGTAACATTTGCAATATATTAATACTAGAGGCCCGGTGCACGGATTCATGCACTGGTGGGGTTCCTCAGCGTGGCTTGGGGGGAATGGGCTGAAACCAGCAATCTGCCGCCACCTGCCACTCCTGCCTGCCACTCCCGCTCATCTTGGCCCCACTGCGCCTGCCACGGGCTCGCACCCAGTCAGTCCCCATCAGGAGAGGCTCACACCACCACAGCAGCACTCACCAGCTGTGAGCCCTGCTTCTGGTGCCCATTGGTCAGCTGAGTGACACTCCCACTGTGGGAGCACACTGACCCAGGGGGCAGCTCCTGCTTTGAGCGTCTGCCCCCTGGTAGTCAGTGCACGTCATAGCGACCAGTAGACCCATTGTTTGGTCGTTCAGTCATTCAGTCGCTTAGGCTTTTATATATATAGATTGTTCTTCATGATTTCAAGCCATATATAAATGGTTTTCTGTTTGCAACTTCATTTTTTTTCACCCACCATTATTTAAAATTCACCTATGCTGGTACCACATGTAATTTCAGCTCCTTAAAGAATGCATCCATTACCCACTAAGGTAGGACACTAAGGTTTCCCACTAAGATGGACAACAAGGTTGTTTGCTAAAACAATGCAGTTATAAACACATCAACTTAACTACATGTGGGAGATTCTCTTTTGGTTATACCTAAGAATAAAATTCGTTAATAGATAGGATATGCACATCTTCAAATTTCTAGATATTGACAAATCATTTCCAAAAGTAGTCATGTCAGTTTAAACACATACTAGTAGTGAATATGAGGTCCCTCATTCTACATTCTCCTTAACACTTAATATTGTTAGACTTTAAAATTTTTACAAATCTGGTGAGTGTGAAGGAAGATCTCATTTCAGTCTTATTTTGTAATTTCCCCAATTACTAGTGAGTGAGGTGGTGTCTCTTTTATTGTATTTATTGGCCAGGTGGCTGTATTTTAAATCATACTTGAGGTACCTACTGCACTCCTGGGTGCCATTTAGATGCTCATATATATATATATATACCTATAAATACATGTTGACTGTTTTATACTTCCATTCTGATCACATGAGCTACTGCTGCCTCAGTAATCTATTTGAAAAGGAGGCTCTATTTGAAATCACAAAGGACAATTAATGCTGATGAATCAGCGAATGAATGAACACATGGACAAACATTAATAATGTCTACCACTTTCTGAGCTCTCCTAGGCACCAGGAACTCCGCTTGGACTTTTATGTTCATACAATTTCACACAGCAGGAGGAGAGAGTATTTATTATACCCATTTCATTTTTAAAAATATTTTTATTTATTTCAGAGAGGAAGGGACAGGGAGAGAGAGAAACATTAATGAGAGAGAATTATTGATCGGCTGCCTCCTGCACATCCCCCACTGGGGCTGCAACCCAGCATGTGCCCTTGACCAGAATTGAACCTGGGACCCTTCAGTATGCAGGCCGATGCTCTATCCACTGAGCCAAACCAGCTAAGGCTACTATACCCATTTTATAGATGAAGAAATGGAAGCTCAAAAGAAGGGAAGCAGCTCACCTAACAAGCAGTAGAGCCAGGTCTGTGCAAGTCCAAAGCCTGTGCTGCTTGTACCATTTCGCACTATGCTACAGTTCCATACCAACTCACAATTCTAACAGCTGTAATTAGGACGATCCTTACCTGCCTTACACAAGCCCTCCCCCTCCAATTCCTTGATCTCCTCCCGCATGCCTTTCATTTGGCGGCTCTCAGCAGCAGATGGCCCTTAACAAGCACTCTCATAAATCACTGCGGCTGTCAGACCAACCAAACCAGCCTCTTTCTGTAGGCGCCTGAGCCTCTGTCGCCCCCACTGCTTCATGGCCCTGAGTAAAGGCCAGGAACTGGTTTGCTGGGTGGCTCCACAGACTGCAGCCAAAGCCACAAATCTGAGAATGTTCTGGGTTCTGTTCCCCTATAATACAGGGCACATTATCTCCCTTTAAACACACTCCACATTAAAAAAAAATCTGTATTGTGTTTTCATTTTAAACTTAGCAAGAATAGAGCAGTATAAAATGTTTACAATCCCCCTGTTTCCATCACAAGCTAACACTCCTGCCTGAATACCCTTCTGATATATTATTGTTCTAAGAGATGATGCTGAATTTATTATCCAGACCTCTCTCTGACTCTCAGTTTCACGCTGGAAAAGAACTCCAGGGCACCAACCTATTAAAAGATATAAATAACCTCGATTATATAAAAATCAGACTCTCGCCATCATTCAGGCAGCATGCTCTGTTCACTGGAACCCTGCAGAAACCAGACCCACTGGTCAGAGTCCATCTGTGACCTTCATATTTCCAAATTATATGTCAAACTAGGCAGGACACAAAAAAAGAGAAGAGGGACATGATCTGATCTTGGCCTCACGGTCCTTTGGGTAGGGATTCTGGCTCTCCCTGGGGAGCTACATGAAGGCCAGAAGCACAGATTCTGCAAAGGATATCTGAGCCTCAGCTCATTGAGAGAAAGGGCAGAGAGGTTTCAAAAAACGACACACCACAGAGGGAAATGGTACAGTCAGAAAGTGATGCAGAAAAAACAACAAACAACAATAAGGATAGATCAGGAGCTGACAAACTATAGCCCCTGGGCAAAATCCAGTCCACTGTCTTTTTAAATAAGAATGACTTTTTTCATGTTTAAATGAGTGAAAAAAGTCCGAAGAATAGGTTTGATAGAGTGAAAACAATACGAAGGTCAAATGGTAGTGTCTATAAGGAAAGTTTTCTGAGAACAGAGCCAAACTCACACCTTTACATACTGTCTGCGGCTACTTCCATGCTACGATGGCAGAGACCATATGGCCCACTAACCTATAGTATTTACTATTGATGGCCCTTTACAGAAGACGTTTTCTTTTCCTTTTCTTTTTTTAAATCTTTTCATGTATTTTATTGATTTCAGAGAGGAAGGGAGAGAGAGAGATAGAAACACCAATGATGAGAGAGAATCATTGATGGGCTGCCTCCTGCATGCCCCCTACAGGGGATTGAGCCCACAACCTGAGCATGTGCCCTGACTGGGAATCGAACCATGACCTCCTGGCTCATAGACACTCAATGACTGAGCCACACCAGCCAGGCCAGAAGACGTTTTCTAATCCCTGTACTAGATGGCTGAAAAGACTTCCATTCTTGGGAGTCCAGAGCTTGCCGCCTCTGCCATGTTGCTAAATGCTTTGGCTAAAATGGCACCGGGGGAAACACACACCCGGGGCTTAATAAAGGGGACTGAGGATTTGAGGGTGTCAGACGGTAGGAGTGACGAGGACAGAATTGTGAAAGCATGAGGGCACTATCCAAAGAGAAGGATCCATATCTCAGCCTCTAAGGCTCCAGATAGACTCTTGTTCCATGATATCTTGTCATGGTAAAGCCTAAGCCCACCAGAGACGAGCATCAGAGGGTGCAGTCCTGCCCTCCCCATCATTTCTAAGGGTGTAATAAGCTGTCGTGGGATTCCTAATATTGACGAGACTAAAGCAGCATCCAACCCTCCCAAGTCATGGGAGCTCACCCCTGTATAACCTGATTAGTTCTCACTTGTACGCTGACATAAAATCTGATTCTCCTGAGAGAGAATATATTTTTATTGATTTCAGGGAGGAAGGGAGAGGGAGAGATAGAAACATCAATGATGAGAGAGAATGCTGTCTCCTGCACACCCCACACCCCAGGAATATGCCCTGACCAGGAATCGAAACAGTGACCTCTTGGTTCCTGGGTCGAAGCTCAATCGCTGAGCCACACCCAGCTGGGTCGGAACAAAGTATATTTTTAAGAAGGCCAGCACAAATGTTAAGGCTGATGTTAATTTCCTTAATATAACTAGAAATATAGAAAAAGTTAAGTGTGGCCTACTTTTCATAAACATCTTAGATGACTGTCAGTCACAGGCAAAACACCACGAGAAGTACTGTGAAACAGGAAAATGCTGACAAAGGCCTTGCCCTGCAGAGTCCATAATGCACAGTCATGATTCCCCACATATACTGTCCACTGTTCATACAGTAAGTGCCCAGGGCACCTTTGGCTGCACGCAATTCTAAGAAGAGATGCTCCTAAGAAGAGATGCTCCTCCATAAAGTACTGTCATAAAAAGAAAAGGATAATATGCAAATATTTAGCAAAAATGATGTCCATTGAGGTGTTGTTCATAGAGGCAAGAGACTATATCTGATGTATTCTACATAATTAGTTACCAAGTCACTATTTAGAAGAGCACAGACACTCGTGACAAAGGGCTAGGTAAAAATAAGCAGAATATAAGCTATGTACAGTGTAATCTCATTTTTGTAAAAGAAAAATATTTGACATGGAAAAGAACCTTTGGCAATGATTGAAGTTCTCAGGACACCAACCATCCTCAGTGGGTTCTCTGGGCCTCCACGAAGGCACTTCCACAGAGCATCACCCTTCCCATTTCTAGAAAGTCACTGCCATCCAATTCTAGTACCTGTGAGTTATTAGCATTATTCCACAGTGTTCAGGATCAGCCTGTTTAAGGGATGACTGAAAATCTGATGATCAGTTCCTATTCATGCTCCTTTTCACCTATCGGGCCTTTTCCTCTGTGGTTATTTAAGTGACACAATGTCACAAGTGTCCTTTCTTCCTGCCTGCTACAAAGTTGGCAATTGCAGGACAGAAATTCCCAAAACTAAAGGGACCTTGCAGAGATGCACCGTTAGTCCCTGTCCTGGGAAAAGGCTGTTTCTTCTCCACAACACTTAGCAAGGGTGCAAGAACCAGGGTCATCACCACAGAAGGATTCATCCTCCTTGTGTATAAGAGATTTATCATCTCCTGGTTTCCCACAATTAGAGAGATGGATCGCATGGGGATTCCAACTAGATATACCATAGAAAAACCCAATGTCTCGGCTTCCAGAGTCAAAGACAGTTTAAATCTCATTCCCCATTCATCCTACTTCAGGGAAGCTTCGAGAAAAGAGGACGGACTTGGGGATAGAGGATCTTACACTGGAGACTTCGTTTTTCCACCTAGAAACCATGACCCTAAGCATGGTATTTTACTCCTCTGAAGCCTCTTCTCCCTTCATACACTGGAACAAATTAAGAACAAAAATTTCCCTACGTGTCTCAGGGCATCAAAAGGATCAAATGAGACCGTGAATATGAATGTGGTTTTAAAGTCGTGCGATTTTCTGAAACAATCAGGAATTTTCATTGGAATTCTTAGAAATTCAGCTCACACGCAAATGAGTCATTGGATTGACTACCTACCACAGACTACCCAGGAATCCAACTAGAAATAACAATTTCACGGAAAAAATAAAATCAAGTGAAAAAAATCAACACTCCCTATGCCAAACAAAAGGTTAGTCATGAAACAAAGCTGCCACAGTCGGAAGATGGGCATTACATCAGCCAGAACTGGTTTGGCTCCTAACGTTTGCTACTAGCTGGATGTACAGCCTTGACCAGTTAACTGATCCAAATTATGATTTCCTTAGCTGTAAAATGGAAGCCTTCACAGAATATCACACAGGCCTGTGGTGAGGATTCGGTAAAACCTTAGCACATGCCAAAACCGGTTTGGCTCAGTGGATAGAGCGTCGGCCTGCGGACTGAAAGGTCCAGGGTTCGATTCCGGTCAAGGGCATGTACCTGGGTTGCGGGCACATCCCCCGTGGGAGATGTGCAGGAGGCAGCTGGTCGATGTTTCTCTCCCATCGATGTTTCTAACTATCTATCTCTCTCCCTTCCTCTCTGTAAAAAATCAATAAAATATATTAGAAAAAAAAAAAAGAACCTGACAGTAAATATTTTAAAAAAAAAATAAAAAATACCCTTAGCACAGGGCCTGGGGTGCTGTCAGCACTTAGGGAATGATAGGTGCCAGGCGGCTCTGGGGATGGAAAGAAGACAACCATGAAACATGCTGTCTCCAGCAAAGCCAGGCAACCTCGGCAAAAGAAAAAAAAAGGCCATGCTGTTAAATGTCAGGGTTGACAAAGCCTAATTAGAGATGTGTTCAAGGCCAGAATCTCTTGTGGAGCCACCACTACAGCTCTCGTGAACTCTTCACCTTTGATAGTTCAGGATCACAGACACTGAACAGAGGGGAACCTCTTAGCGCTCTGGCGTTGCCCCTTGCCATCTCGAAGTGAACTGGCATGGTATGTGTTATTTGCACGACTAACATTCAAGTTCCATGGTACTGGACTTGGAAATGCTGAAATATTTCTGGATTATTTGCCGTGTCGTGTGAGCTGTTAAACTACAAGCCACTTGATGACACTGCACAGCTGCGGCCCTAGACAGGACAGGTCTGGCAGCTGCTAACAGACCCAGGGGGCAGAGACCCGGGTATGTGTATCATCCACCAACAGCTCCAGAGGAGCTCAGCACTGGCAGGCACAGGCTCCGGAGCAGGTGGTGCCAATAATTCAGGCACTGAGGGTCCAAACCACGGAGGAAGCACTGGCATCCAGGGCACCACAGCCCTGACTGGTCAACAGTACGCTCAGCTCTTCAGCTGGAACGAGGTACCAGGGCCTTAGTGATCATCAATTTAACGGGGAAGTTAATTGAAGGATCCGCTGCCATTCCCTATGTCAAACCAAGACTTGGAAATGGGGGTCACTTAGCTAAATGTCCCAAAAATTGGAAATTAAGAGTAAATTGTGCTATAAATATTATCACCTGGTTAAACAGTTATGTGTGTGTGTATATTTGTTCAGAGAATAAAAGGGGGCTGTACTTTACATTATATATTTATATATTCATTTACATTATCGTACCAGTTATAAAACATTTTATTATCACTCCTGATACCACCAAATCAGTATGTACATTATTTCTATATCCACTTTTCATGACTTTGATGGGAAGAGCAACCCAACTATGTGGCTATGGAAGAATCACAGACTCAGGGTCTCAAAGAATATAACAGGGAATGATCAGATGCTCCCCTACGTCTCCTCAGTTCTAAAATTCTCTGACCCTGTCATCACTGTAAAATGGCCATCTGTTAAACATGTACTCCAGGCTAAGTAACCCTCTGCGGATGAATCTGCCTCTTTGAGATACAGTTTTCTTTTCTAAAAAAAATAAGAGCAAAATATCTTTGCTTTTTATTGTGTGGCATATGGTACATTCTTGCGTGGACAGTCCGACAGCAATGAGGACGTTTTCTCAGTTCCAGGCTAGTAATTAGAGGGAAATGTCACATTCCATTTAATGCAATTCAAGCCCTGACCTTTTTGTTAGACAGGAAGAAGAAAAAAATTTGCTAGAGTTGAGAGGCATGGGGTAGGCAGAACCTCTATTTCTTTAGAGTTCCACTGGGGGTTCTGATCTCCTTAAATAGTTTTGATCATATTTATTTCATAATGATGGACTGATGGAGAGAACTGTCTCTTATATAGAAGTTTCCCTGGCATACCAGACTTAAAATAATTGTTGAATCATATTAAGCAGTATCCATATATGTTTTCTATGAGAGTTTAGTGGCTAGAATTTGGATTGGCAACTATGGCCTGATTCCAATGATCTATGAAGGAATAAAATATTTTATATCCATTTAGCTGGAATTTCCCCAGCACTGACAGCCTGTTAGGTGCCACCGTGCCTTGCCTTTATTCTTCACAGGGTCAATTTGGATCTCAATGAGGTCTTCAGTTTGACTGCATTTCTAGTTTTCTTTCTTTCTTTCTTTCTTTTTTTCACATCCTTTGGGGGAAGAGAAGCTAGTAACAGTTACTTAATTAGTTCCTCTTATCTGTCTGAAGATAAAAATTTCCCTCTAGTCTTGTCAAATATTAGTCTTCTGTACAATAAAACTCTTGTTGAGTTTCATGAAATCCCTATCTCTTAAGCAGGCATGCTCGTGGGTGCTGGAAGATACAGGGCTGCAATGAGAAATTCTGAGACACGTAAGGAGACATTAAAAGCATTTGGTTATATTTGCCAATTAGGCAACGATCAGGTCTCTGCCAAGGTTGTTGACCTGTTTGGTCTACCTGGCCATACCTGCCATCTTCTCTGATTCTTGCATTCTATAGCAGCCCAGTTTCACATACACCGAGTGCTCACTGTGTGCCAGGTTAAGACTTTAGAGGGGTGTGAAGAAGCATGAAACACGGTCCCTGTTATTAAAGACCCAGAGACGCTGGGACTGTGGGGGGCAGACAGATCCATTCACAAGTTATTCTAATATGTCAGACTAGGATGGAGGTGTAAAGGGTGGGGAAATGGGGGCATGAGAAACAAAGTTCCTGGTGAAAGAAGGCAGGATGGGGAGGTGGTTAAGGGCAGAGGCTTCAGGTTCAGCCACACACAGGTCTAATCTCATTCTGCCATGACTGTTATTCAAGTTCACCAAAGCTTCAGTTTCCTCAGTGGGACTCCCACATGTCACGATGCTTAGTTGTTGAGGGTCTAATTTTGTACTTTCTGAGAACTGCTTAGCAGCCCATGGCCTGCTTAAAGAATACCGCGAAGAAACAAAACTAAGCAAAAATCTTCTTTCTAACATTTCAGTTCCATTTCATAAGGAGAGGGGAGAGAACAGAGGCCTCAATGAGTGACTGAGAGAACAGTAACAGTCCTCCCAAATAATCCTCAGGTACACACTGAATTCTGGAAAAATACTATCTGTTATGCAATTAAGCTCTAAGAGATGTTTCTCAACCCCATCTCCTTCCAACAAGACTGTCTTCTCTTAGTTCCTCCTAGACAGAAATTCTGGAGCTGCCACTGCAAGCAGACTTCTTAGAGAAAGATCCAATCGTTACTCTCCAAGGAGAAGCAACTGTTGTAGACAGATTTTGTTGTTGACAAGATCAGCGTCAATGTGCATGGACTATATACTACACATAACACACACATATGCTACACATACACCAAAGGAGCCTTACTACATGCTAAGAGCTATGCAAGAAGGTACAGTATTCCACACAATAAAACTCAAAGATACTTTTGTTCTTGTTTTTTTAGATAAGGAAACTGTGTCTCAAAGAAGCAGATTCATTCCTGCAGGGTCACTTAGCTAGGATACAGCTAAGGGTGATGCCCCGCATTTTTCATTTCAGCAGGCACGGTCAGGTACACACAGCCACAGCAATGGAAGTCCTGCTCAAGCCATGGGAGGAAGCAACCCACATCTGTAACATTTCAACACTCAATAGGTATTAGAAATGTACATGCCTCGAATGGACACATCAGGAAAATAAAATTATTGTCCCCAACTATTGCTATGAGTAATGCATTTTTTAAAACAGCTTTATTGAGCCCTAACCGGTTTGGCTCAGTGGATAGAGCGTCGGCCTGCAGACTGAAGGGTCCCAGGTTCGGTTCCGGTCAAGGGCATGTACCTTGGTTGCGGGCACATCCCCAGTAGGGAGTGTGCAGGAGGCAGCTGATCGATGTTTCTCTCTCATCGATGTTTCTAACTCTCTATCCCTCTCCCTTCCTCTCTGTGAAAAATCAATAAAATATATATATTTTTTAAAAAAACAGCTTTATTGACATATATAAAATTGACAAAAACTAAATTGCACACATTGAAAATGTAAACATTTGATAAGTTCTGACATATATGTGTATGGGTACAAGCGTGTGCGCGTGCACACACACACACACACACACCTCTCTTAAACTCTAAAGTCTGTGTTCCTCTTGTCATTTCCTTGAATAGGGCCCAGATTGGGAGAAGATAAGACAAATACATGAGTCACCACAAAATGCCACCCTTAGTTCTATAGGGCTATTTACCTTGACGTGGCCATCCTCTGCAAAGTTCTGTACTGTGCTAATGAGTAGGAGCTGTGTTTGCTTACTTAGGACAAGTCAGAGTGAAAACTCCATGCATAACCATATATCACAGAACTCAAGGGAGGGATCAACCAATATGCAATAAAGAATAATGAGATTTTTTTAGCTGGAAGTGAAATTGGTCAAGAACTCTGTGTGTGTATGTGTGTGTGTGTGTGTGTGTGTGTGTGTGTGTGTTAGAGAGAGAGAGAGAGAGAGAGATTGTGAGATGAGGGGAAGAGAATGAAAGGCAATACCATACAGAGGGAGGAATTCTGATTTCATCTTTTAAAAAGGCTTTCATTTAGATTTATATACTATATGTAGATATAACATTATTTTTGTTATATCATATTTTGTTATATAATATACTCGAGGCCCGGTGCATGGAATTTGTGCATGGTGGGGGGGTTCCTCAGCCCAGCCTGCACCCTCTCGCAATCCAGGACCCTTCGGGGGATGTCCGACTGCTGGTTTAGGCCTGATCCTGCAGGAATCCCCATGGGATTGGGCCTAAACCGGCAGTCGGACATCCGTCTCACAATCCAGGACTGCTGGCTCCTAACCACTCCTCTGCCTGCCGGGCTGATCGCCCCTAACCACTTGCCTGCCTGCCTGATTGCCCCTAATCACTTGCCTGCCTGCCTGCCTGATCGCCCCTAACCACCTCTGCCTCACCCCTTTTACAGCAGCTTCATCCAGAAGGTTGTCCAGAAGGATGTCCAGAATGACGTCTGGAAGGTCATTTGGCTGTCCAGTCTAATTAGCATATTATGCTTTTATTATTATAGATATATACAGTATATTCATATTCAATATGGAAAATCTGGGCACATCTAAGGACATATGTCAAGATCATTCTAGAAAAAAAAGTGAACGACTTAGAAAAGAGGATGGGATTGGGGATGAAGGGAGAAAAAAAGAAAATCAAACCAGAGAGTGGCCTTGTGCAGTGTAAAGACCACAAGGCAGTATGAGTAACTCACTTCTCTGCACCTGAGACTCACCAAAACCAAGGAAAAGGAATTTAAACAGAAAGGAAAATAAAGCAGGAACAAACAAGGATAACCACTGTTAACATGTTAGAGAACTGTATATCCTTGTATTTTTAGTTCTGTGTTTTTCTGTACATTGAGAACCCTGAGAAAGAAGACACATACTAAGGAGGGCTCCTGGTGGCTAATTGGACTCAAATTTAAAAAAAAAAAAAAGAGCTTAGCAGGAGCCTCTCATGCAAACTGCATTTCAGGGAGAAGCCTGCACTGAACTGCCTGCCTGCACTGAACTGCCTGCCTGCACTGTGTTCCTGCCATCTGAGCCAGCCCTTATAGAGGAGTTCCTGGAATCCTATTTCAACCAATAGGACCGAGGCTTCCACATCCAACCAAACAGCTTTATTCTGACCAATCAGGACAGTGCCTTTTGGGCCAATCAAACTGCAAGGATTTGGAGCTCTCATTTGCCTGAGGACAGACCAATCAGTGATCAGGGGCAGGGACTTCTGTCTATATAAGCCAGCTCCCCTCCAAGTCAGCTTCCCTTTCCACTGAAGACTGTGTTTCCCTGGCTGAGTGAAACATGGAAGATGTCTCACTGGAGCAGAGTGGAGCAGACAGGCATGGCGTAGAGCAGAGCTGACTAGCCCAAGAGGGACGTGCTGTTTTCACAGCCCTGCTGTTTTCATAGCCATTGGGTATCACAACTGAGCTGTTTTGACTGAATAAAGTTTCCTTCTTCACTACACACCAAACTGGGGATTCCTGTTGGTGCTGAATTGCGCCAACAACCATCAGTTGACAATGTGCACACATATATACTGTGTTCTGTGAATACAGACACAGGAATAAGATCATATTATACTCAGTTTTGTACCTGCCATTTTTCCCACTTAAGACTGAAAAGTGTTTTCCAAGTCATTAATATTTTTCCTCTAATATCTCTCATAGAGCTGCAATGTAACTATTAACTGATTTCCTTTGCACAGACTTACCAAGTAGTATTATATATATATGCAAGCCTATAAAGTGGATAGTTCAGAGGAGCTTATTTCCAGCTTGAAGAGAGAGATGCAGGTGGCTAGATGTAGGAAAGAGAAAAGCTTTATGGAAGAGGTGCCATTTGAATTGCAATTTGGGTAGAAATGGGCTACAGAGCATTTCAAGCTAAGGGGAGGTGACGGGGGTGGGGGGGGGGCAGCCACCAGAGCACCAAATCAAGGACATACATAGAAAGGAAAAGGACCATGACTGAGCACCAGTTAGAACTGTACTAGGGACTATGCTGGAGTACTGAGAGATGGGCATTACTGTCTCCACTAAACAGATGAGGAAGGAGGGGGCTCAGGAACTGTCTAAGACACCGTGCTGGAGCTTGGATTTCATGCTCTTTCCTTGGGGTACTGGGAGGAGGTAGAGAGTGTGTTAGAGAGAAAAGGAGGTGAGACTGGGAAGGTGAGTGGTTCTCAGATCCCAGAATGATTGAGGGTCAAACTAAAGAGTAAGAACATTTGCCTGCTCTCAGTATAACTGCTGTGGGGTTTGGTTGTCTCACCAACATAACAAATGACAAAAAATGGTCATCAACAGATTTCCAGGAAGCTATTCTCAGAGCCGATTAATAATGCCTCAGACAAGTGGAATTTCCCAGGGAGAGCGCACACTGAAGGGCATATTTCAAAAGCCAGAGTTCCATCAGAGGGCACCTGAAGGAAATTTCAAGGCAGTACCTTCAGCCTCAGATAAACGTATTCATAGGAACCTCTGACAGGCCGTCTGTGAATAATACGCAGTGCCAAGCATAAAAATGCTCAATGAGGCGAAGCAAACTCAGGGCGAGGACACATGTAAATGCTAAGTAAATGGGGAATGCAGAAACATTCTGAAGGTGAATCCTGGGACAAACAAAAAAACAAAGCAAAACAAACAAAAAAACACTGCAGAATTCCTCAGCAAGCATTTGGAGGAAAAGCTGCTACCTAATGCAAAGAGAACCTGCAACTCGTCTGTTCCAATGATCTCAAGGACAAAGTCTGGTGTGGGTTGACTGGTGGAGACTTTGTCATAGAGGTCTGACCACTGCTCTCTCCAGTGGGAAAACCAAACACTGAGAAAATTCAATCAAAGTCAATGACGGGGGTTGGGTGGGCCAGACGTGGGAGCCTCCGCAAAATCTCAAGGGCACACCCTTAGCTGCTGGGGAGCAGAATGGTTGATTCAGCAACCCTCTGCTCAGAAAATGACTCTCCATGTGTTATTTTGTGCCAAAGAGG
>NW_005871111.1:3929817-4097967 GCF_000147115.1 Myotis lucifugus | reverse complement strand
AATATATTAAAATAAAAATATACTTCTATAAACATATATATACAAACATATACATATACAGACATGTGTGTGTGTGTATATATATATATATGTATATATATATATGAAATGTTCAATAAGAAGTAGCCTTGAGACCCAAAACATACCATGATGTGATTATAGAGGCATGCTTATAGGATCAAATGGTATAAATATAGATGTAATAGGAGAATAAAAAAGAGAACCTAGCTATGATGATCAACTGAAAAAAAAAAGGAAAAAAAAAAGAAGTAGCCTTGAACAGACTGTTGAACCTCAGAGGGAAGGCAGAGGAGGGTGGGGGAAGAGACCAACCAATGAACTTGTATGCATATATGCGTAACCTGTGGACACAGACAATGGGGTGGTGAGGGCCTGGGGGGCGGGGGGGCGGGAGTGGGTTGGAAGAGGTTAATGGGGGGAAAAGGAGGATCTATGTAATACTTTCAACAATAAAGATCTTTTTTAAGAAAGAAAAAAAAACTCAAGGAGGAAAGCATATCGCCTTAAACCTTCCACCAGCACAAGGCTGGGGACCTTTTGCAGCAACAGCAAGAGCAGATACCGGGATCTGTTTTGAGGAAAATCTCATCCCATTAGCCAGATGTAAAAAATGAAACAGATTCATTTTTTAAAAGTAGCCTTATCATTACTCCCTCTTCACCATACCCACTATTATAAGGAGCCTGGAGGGGAAGGCAAACAGGAAAGAGCTGTGGCTTCTCCTCTGCAAGCTGCAGAAATGGCACCGGACACCACACAGACCGATCGCTGTGCAACCAGGGCCTCCCTGAGTTCAGGGCAGCTTCTGCCCCTGCCTGGCACTTGGCAGGCACAGATTCCACGTCTCTTCTGTTTCCTGCAGTCTGGTCTGTGGGGGTCCATCTTCTCTTAGGACAAACATTTACAGGCACGAATCCTCTCCCAGCCTGAGAGGAGGTTTAACCGTCTCCACTACCCAGGCGGAAGGAGGGGACTCTGAGCGGGCGAGTAATGTGTCTAAGGCACTGACGACAGTGAGTACTGGAACCCGGCGGGCATGCAGTTTCCTCAGGGAGTTGGGAGGGTGTAGAGCATGTGTTGTGTGTTACAGAGGGAGGGAGGGGATACTGGGGTCAGTGGTCCTCAGATCCCAAAAGGCATGAAGGTCAAACTAAGCTTCAAAGGAGAACACAGAGTTATTCAGGATTTGGGGAGGGGTGTCATGCTTTTGTTGGAAGCTGCAACAAGACAAAATTCAAAGGAATGAGCAAGAAGAGCTTAGTGAGAACAGACACAGAGCTCAGTTCACACCGTACGTGTACCAAGCACCAAGCAGAACACCTTCCAGGACACTGAATTGAACTGAATTAAATGTGTCAAAAAGCACAAGTCCCATCTCAGCCTTAACCCAATTACAATTGCATTGAAATGCTGCAAGATAAAATGGCAGTGGCTACCATTTATTAATCACCTTCTGACTATTGGGAACTGAGACAATGAGCTTTATATCCATTATCTCATTTAATCCTCACAGTTATGTTGCTGAGTAAGTTCTAGTACCCCCTTTCCTCAGATGAGCAAACTGAGGACCCAAGAGACAAATACGACCACATAGCCAGGGCTCTTCCCCGGGTCTGTCTCACACCAAAGCCCATGTTCTTCTCATGATATTTTGCTGCTACACACACACACACACACACACACACACACACACACGTTAAAAGCCTCCATCATAAAGGGAAACAGTCAAACCAGAAAGCACTGCTGGAGACTAGAGAAGCCAGATCCTGGTCTGGTGTCTGCTCTGTATGATCTAAGTACTTTTAAGACCAGACACTAAGGAGAGAAAAACTGCTCACCATCAGTTGCTGGGAAGGCACAAATGAAAGAAAACGACCTTCTAAGACTGCAATGGGCAGCAAAGGAAAACCAAGGCCTCGCTGGGCTCACGGTCCCTCATGTGGAATTAGTCACACAAAGGGAGCAGCAGCTTAAGGTGCTCTTTACTCAGATGTGGAATCTAAAAAAGCCACACTCCTAAAAACCAGAGAGTGAAATGGTGATGACCAGGATCTGGAGTGTCAGGGGATAGGAGTGATATTTAAGGCGACAAACTTGCAATGAGTGGTAAATAAGTCCTAGAGATCTAATGCACAATATAGTGATTATAGACAACAACACTGATAATAATCAAACTTGTATATAATAAAACTTCCCAAGAGACTAGATCTTATTTATTCAAACCACAAAAAAAGAAATTATAATTATGTGATGTGCTAGACGTGCTACTGCTACCATGGCGATCATATCACAGTATATAAATGTATCAAGTCAACATGTGTACACGTTAAATTTACATAACGTTACGTCAGTAGATACATAAATGTTTAAAGGTGTTCTTTCTTAAATTAGTCTCTTCTCGCTGCCCAGTGCCACCCACCCACCCTACAGGCACACACAGAACTTCAGGGTCAGCAGCTGTTGCTCTTACTTTGATTCTCATGCTCACCAGCCACGCGCATAAGCATTTCAGTGATGGCTGCAAAACACGAGAGGAGAGGGGACAAGAGCTCAAAGAACCGACCTGCGGATATGCTCTCCGTCTTCCCCCAGAAAACCGTTCTACAGACTTTGCAGACCTGCCCACCGTCAGGTCCCTTTAAGGTACAAAGCACATCAGTGCTGACAAGCCCAGGATCACAGCCTTCTTGGAGAAGGCCACGGCTGACAGAGCCGATAAATCATTAGCACGGTCCGTGCTCCCTTCTTGCCTGTTAGATCCCACATAACATGATCAGAGCTCACAGGCTCTGTAATTTCAAAGATGGACACAACCACAAAAAGGGTCTTGGTAAAGGAGGGCCAACATGAGAGGCTAAAGGCGGGTGACCTTCCATCCTGAGTAACGTGTCCTCTGCAAAACCCAAAGAATGGTATCAGAGCGGTTTGGCAAATGCATTTTAAAAGTGTGGTTTCCTTCTTTAAAAGGAGGAAACGGGGTCTCAGTTGGCTTAGGCCAGTGATGGCGAACCGTTTGAGCTCGGCGTGTCAGCATTTTGAAAAACCCTAACTTAACTCTGGTGCCGAATTGGACAGGACATTTTAACTGCCACTAAGGGCGGCATCAGTCGAACAAAAGCAATCAGTCACCTCAAGGCTTCTGTTTCTGTCTGGGAAGCCCTGGTGAGGGCTGTTATTTAACAGGTTGGTCAGCTGCAAACTCCTTCTGTCCTCTTTCACTGAACTTGGCCTTACTCTCCAACTGAATGACCACTCCCCATTCACTGGTTGCCGATTTTTATAACCTTTAAACATCTGCATCTTGCCTTTTTGTTTTGTTGTTAATCCTCATTTGAGGCTATTTTTCCATTGATTTTTAGAGAGAGAGGAAGGGGACGGGAGAAACAGAGAGAAAAACATTGATGTGAGGACACACATCGATTGGTTGCCTCCCACACATGCTAGGGATTGAGTCTGCAACCGAGGTTCATGCCCTTAACTGGAATAGAACCCATGACCCTTCAGTCCATAGGCTGATGCTCTGTCTACTGAGCCAAACCGGCTAGGGCTGCATCTTGCCTTTTTAACTCAAAGTACAGTTCGAGAAGGCAAGCTGGATGGGTTAGACAAGACTGCATACACAGTGCACAGCACAGAGCTGTGGACACACTGATGGTTAGAGTATTCCAGTATTTGCTATAATAATAGCAAACTAACTAAAGTCAGCTACCATTTGAGTGCCTACTATGTACCTGGCATTGTTCCAAATGCTTGACAACCCTATGAGGTACGTGTTATCACTATCTTATATTTATTTTGTAGATGTGGAAACAAAGAGAGAGAGGCTACCTAACTTGCTGAGATCACACAGTCAATAAAGGCAACTCAGAAGGTTTCCCACACTGCTTGCTAAATGAATATACCTAGAGAACAGTTGGGGCTGTGTGCCTTTGGCATCAGACAGACCTGGGTCCAAACTCCAGCTCAGCCATTCACTAGCTGTTTCTTTAGACAAGCTGCTTACACCTTCCTGTGCCTCAGTTTCTTCATCTGTGCAATGGGCTAACAACATCTACCTTGTGGGGTTATGCTGAAGATCAGAGATAAATGCCTGCAAAAGAACCTGCTGTTGTGCCTGGTCTAGTAATTTATTCATAGGCATGTTGAATTGCTACTCAGCTAGGTGGTAAGAAAGCACAATCCCAGCCCTCAAGCTGCTCATAGTCTAATCAGACAAACATAAACAAAAGAGTATACACCATGTGGGAAGGGCAATGTTATCACACACAGGATAGCACTGGGACCCAGAGAAGAGCACCTGAGGGCAAGGAAAACTGAACAGAGTGTGCAGGGAGAAGTGAGGCTAATGAGGACAGATGAGCGAAGGGCATTCAGGGCCAGGTTATTCCATTCTGTCCGCTGATTAAGCCATTCCCCAGGGTATCGACCTTGACCCTATTCTCATATCTCACATTCAGGTTTGGAAAATACTAGCTGTACTACCTTCAAATTTTACCCAGTGTCCAAAATGTGTGTGAACTCCTGCTTGTCTGAGACAGGTGGAGGGGCAGGGGGAAAACATAACAACATATATATATATATATAATGAGTGTGTGTATATGTGTATGTAAAATATACATGTATTCCCAAAACTACCTATGAGGCCAAGGGGTCAGGGACAGAAGATGGCTTTCTTTGAATACAACTTATTTTACAGATCTGAATGTGGAACTATGTCAATACTCTGCATAATTACAAACACAAATTGAAAAGCAACCCCTACAAACTGAAAGGCAAACAAACCCAACTAGTATCAAATTGATGATGTAGCCACACAGAGAAACTATCTCAAGTGACTTTAAGACACAAAGTAACTGTCTTAAAGAGACATATATCCAGTCCAAAAACAAAAATGCACACAAAGAAACAACCAACCTTATCATGACCTCTCCCTTCCTCTCTGTAAAAAACCAATAAAATATATTTTTAAAAAAATGTGATTGGTCATGAGTAGATAACTATTAAAGCCTGGTGACAGGGACATAGGTTTCTGCTTTGTACTTGTGTTGTCTCTCCTTCCTATTTTTACATATATACTTGAAATTAGAAAACTATTATATATTTACATGTTATACAGATATATACCATAATATATATATATAATAATAAAAGCATGATATGCAAACTGACCGAACAGTGGAATGACCATCTGGATGACCTTCCGGATGACCTTCCAGACAAAGCCAGGGCTGTGAGGGCCGAGGCAGCTGGGCTGCAAGGGCCTACCCTTACACGAATTTCATGCATTGGGCCTCTGGTAATGTATATATTTTATATATACACATACATATAGATATAATCCACCTTTTCCCATTGCCTACAGTGCTTCCAACCATAGATTTGAGTCACCATCATTTCTCACCTGAATTATTGCAGTAGCCTCGTAACTGGTATCTTCACCTCCACCCTGGCCTCCCTGCAGTCTATTAGAGAGCAACAATAGTATTCTTTTACGAAATAAGGCAAATCATGTTATTCTTCTGCCTAAAATCTTACAATGGTTTCTCATCCCACTTAGAGTAAAAATCAAAGTTCTTATTACAGCCTACAAGGCTCTTCAAGGGTTGAGCTCTGTATACCTCTTTGGCCTTATCTCCTACCTCTCCTTCCCTGTCTCTGACTGCAGCCTCATCACAACTCTACTCAATATATATCTGCCCCAGGACCTTGTCACTTACTATCTCACTCTTCCCCCAGATAGCCACATGGCTTACTTTCTCTCACACTTCCTGCAAATCTGCTTAAATGTTTTCAGAGAGGCTTTCCAGATCCCCTATATAAAGTAGCATAACCCTCCCCCCACCCCCAATCTCCTTATTCTGGTTTATTTTTCTTCATGGTATTTTTTTTAACTAACTTTTTTTTCTGTCTCCACCTACTAGAAAAGGAGCTTCATGATAGAATAGATATGGTTTGTTTGGCGAACTGTTTTTTTCCAAAGTTTCTAGCTCAATAAATATTGTTGATTTTAAATTCTGAACAATAAACTAATCAGCAATACTTCACATAATATTGAGCAAAGATTGGTGGGGTAGATAGGAGCCACATTATGGAATGCTTATATGCCCCTTTAAAACACTCAAATTCTACCTTGTAGGTGATGGAGAGCCTCAAGCTACATAGAACAGGCCTGCACATTTTAGTTATAGTCATTCTTACCATTTTTTTTAAAAAAAAATAGGTTTTTATTTCAGAGAGAGGAAGGGAGAGGCAGACAGAGATAGAAACATCAATGATGAGTGAGAATCATCGATTGGCTGCCTCCTGCACAACCCCTCCTGGGGATTGAGCCCACAACCCAAACATGAGCCCTGACTAAGAATCCAATCGTGACCTCCTGGTTCACAGGTCTACGCTCAACCACTGAGTCACAGGGTCGAGCCATTCTTACCACTTTCACCATCAGATTAAAAGAAACAGATGTTTTCAGTGTTTATATGGTATATATGTTAGAAGATCTATCACCTTCAAATTAAAGAAGCTGAACCACTATCTTTCTTGTTAGTCACTTAGGACAGTTGTTTCCTTCTGGGCTAGAATACAATGTCCCTGTATAAAGAGATATGAACATACACACACAAAAAGGCAATCGTTTGCCCTCAAGGTTCTTTGAGTAATAATGCCCCAAGGGCATTAGCAACTTGGGGTGGCAGGAAAGAATTGGTTATTAGGAAAGAATCTGTTGCCCTCCTGGTAACAAAGGTTTTATGGCACAGGAGATTACGGGGTAGGAATGGGTGATACAAAAAAATCTGAGCGTCACTTTGTCTCCTCCCACTGTTCCTATAGGCAAATGCCAAATCCACTCCTTTCCACACACCCACTGCTGGCTGGTACTTTAGTTCAGGCCACTTGCATCTGCAGCCTCCTAACTGTCCTGCAAATTGATCATCTCCTTACTGCCAGCCTAGAACCCTCTAGTCCTCCCCAAAGGGATGTTGTTAAAGCGCACATTTAATCTGGTCTCTCCCCTCCTTGGAAACTTTCAGGGACTCCAGGTAACAGGGTGTAAACAGCCTTGCATTCCCTGGGAGCTGCTGGCCTCTGCATTCTCACCTCCTGTGTGCCTCCCCGTCCTCTAGCTCTTGGCTCCAGTCCCAGGGAACCACGCGCAGTCTCCCTACAGCCCAAGCTCTTGCTTTCTTCTGGAGCAGTGGTTCTCAACCTTCCTAATGCCAAGACCCTTTAATACAGTTCTTCATGTTGTGGTGACCCCCAACCACAAAATTATTTCCGTTGCTACTTCATAACTGTAATTTTGCTACTGTTATGAATCTTAATGTAAATATCTGATATGCAGGATGTATTTTCATTGTTACAAATTGAACATAATTAAAGCATAGTGATTAATCACAAGAACAATATGTAATTATATATGTGTTTTCCGATGGTCTTAGGCGACCCCTGTGAAAGGGTCGTTCGACCCCCAAAAGGGTCGCGACCCACAGGTTGAGAACCGCTGCTCTAGGTCTATCTCTGTTGTTCCAAATGGTAAGATTCCATTCTTTTCTATGGCTGAGTATTAGTCCATTGTATGTATGTACCAAATCATCTTTATCCATTCATCTGTCAATGGACATTTAGGTTGCTTCCATATCTTGGTTATTGTAAACAATGCCGCAATGAACACAGGGGTGCATATATCTTCGAATTAGTGCTTTGGAAGTAGAATTGCTGGGTCATATGGTAGCTCTATTTTTAATCTTTTGAGGAACCTCCATACTGTTTTTCATACTCACTGCACTATCTATGCTTCTTCTTTAAAAAGGTCATGCAAACAACATACAAATCCTGAATAATGACTCTCCAGGCTCTGCACCCAATATGATATAACCAAACACAAGGTCATATTAAAGAGTAAAGCTGGGAGGAACATCAAATAGTCTTGAGGAATTCTGGACTCGGGGACATTACAGAAAGTATTATTAGGGTTCGTCTGGAACAGAATTTGCAATTCTTTCCTTAAAATGTTTAAACAAGACTCATGGAGGAAATCTCCCTAAGACATTGCCGTAAAGATGGCACTGACGCTTTTTACATTTTAAAACTACTCTGTTTTTCAGGAGTTAAAAGTTTAAGCACAACAGCAGCTGGGTTGGAGTCCTGATTCTGTCCCCTGCTCGCTATGCTGTGACCCTGAGCAGGTCACTCAGCCCTCCTGAGCCTCCGTCTCCTCAGCCATAAAATGAAGATAATTAAACTCAGCTCCTAAGGCAGCTGTAAAGGTGAAGTAAAATGATGTGCGTGGAAGTGCTCTGTAAACGAAAAGGGAGGCATTGATGGTTTGTGCTCATGGCCAATGCCGAAGAGCAATGCAATTAGAAGATAAAGCTCTTCTTAGAACTTCATCTAAGGATCGTTTAGTTTACCAAGCTGTTGTTTTTGTTGTTATTGGAAGTACATCAGAAGGACCTCTGGTGAGCCTGGGCAAATAAATAAGCCCAGAATGTCCTAGTACTATCAAATTCCCACAATTAATTACTGGACTTGTGTCCTTTGTCCTTGCTTTAAAAAACAAATAACATCTTGGTATGTATGTTATAAACCTTAAAATGAATAGCTTAACTAAAATCAGATAAAGAACCCCAGTGCCCAAACTGGAACCATGTGCAAATCTGCTGGTGATGGATGGACTGCTGCCAGTGGATGCACATCTGTGAGGCTCCAGCAACTATAAATAAAAGAATCTGCCATTGTTTTCAGAGCATCTCAGCCTCTCTGCCAAGAGAACAGTCTTTGAGTGTCCTCCAATTTTCTATCAATTCCAGGTTTGAGACTAATAGAATCATCTGATTTCCAACCCTTTAAGTGCTTTGAATGCATATTAAGAGGAAAGGGTAAGCTAAATATTTTTATAAACTGCTAATATAAAAAAATATTGCTCCTTTCTTAGCCTCAAAGCCCCTAGGAGATCTCAAAAGAATTCTGGCCCTGGCCAATGTGGCTCAGTTCTTTGGGCATTGTCCCATGCACCAAAAGGTTGATGAGGTTTGATTCCTGGTCAGGGCACATGCCCAGGTTACAGCTCGATCCCCAGTAGGGGATGTGCAGGAGGCAGCCAATTGATGTTTCACTCTCACAACCAAGTGAGATCTAGATCTCTCTCCCTCCTCTCCCTTCCTCTCTAAAAATCAATAAAAAATATATTTTTTAAAGAATTCTGAAAGGAACATTGTCCATGTGACCACTTTCAAAGGTGAGTTTTGCAAAGTGAAAGAGAACAATGATTCATCAAGGAACTTGTTGCTCATTCTTCCAAATATACCTTAGCAAGGGAGAATTGACAAGTAGGAAGCTATTACCCCAGCATCAGTGAGGCTTGTCCAAAAATGGCCACTAATTCTCCATTGGGTGGGGGAGGGGAGCACCACTCACAATGAGCTCTGTCTCCTCTCCTGTAACAAACAACCACCATATATAAAGCTCAAACATGACATTTGATAAGTTTGATTGAACAATTGGATCGATACCTCTCCCCCAGAAACTGGCTTTCCAGGTCACTTCACTATGGATATTCCCTTCGCTGAGACCACATTTCACCTGCGGTGACCACATTCCATTATCTCCCCTCTGGGTATGCATAAAGAAGTCTCCGCCCAGAAAAAAAGCCCGCCAAAAGTCCTTTAAAAGCAGCTGACTCCGGTCACTGGGTGCTGGAGCCATCCAGGCTCAGCCACCTGGTGTGTGGATGATCAAACAAATTCATAATCCCTCTGGCCTCCCGCGTTCCTTCTTTGGCGACCTAACAATAATTAATTTCATGTCCTGACTCTTTTCCATTTTCCCCACTCAGGGCATTTGCTTTTGTTATTTCTTCTATTAAGAACCTCTTCCTGGCTCTCTGCATGATTGATTCCTTCACATTCTCCCAAATACCCTACTGAAAATGCTGCTACCCATTCAGAAAGGTGTCCCCACCCACCAGCGCTAAAACAGCCCCCACCACCATTCCACAAGTTGATAAATACTAGTATTTGTTATTCTGAAATAGCCAAGGTTCGAGTGCCCCTCCTGTGATATACATACTCTGATTTGGAGTTGGGAAAGAGACTTGGCCATAGAGGCATGCCTCATGGGTAATATTTGTATGAATGATCCATTCACCACACTTAGAAGGCGAAAAACAAAACAAATGTTAAAAAGCAAGGCGCTCATTAAATTGGGGCTGAGAAAGGTCTGTGATTCCTAACCAGGCACAGCAAGGCCGGCCAACATGTGCCTGGCACCAGGATATCCTGGGAGAGTCCAGAGCATGAGGAGAAAGAGTTCAGGCCCAGGAAAACAATGGACATGAGGCAGTGGGCAAACTGAGATTTCCAGTTTGGCATCACACCGACGTAGAGCCAAATTCCAACTCCACCACATGTAATAAGTCCTTTGCCATCTCTGCGCCTCCGTCTCCTCATGGCAAAGGAAATATCCCAAGGAGCACCGCTGACAGCAAGCCGTAGCACAGGGGCAACAGCCTTTGCCAGCTCAGTCACCATATCTTTTTTCTGACCTGAGCTCAAACTTAGCAAACAGGGTGTAAGTTACAGCCCTTCAGCTTGGGGCTTGTAACCTACTGACAACAACACTTCCTGCTCAAGTTATGATTATTACATGACGTGAGAGGACTTTATGAAGGGTTCATGAGCAACTCTGACTTGTATGGCACTAGAGTGGCGAGGGCAATGATCTCAAGCCCCCAGGGCACCAGGATGAGTGGGTGGCAATGTCCTCATGTATTTGCTATGTGACCTTGGGGAAGTTGTTCATCTCTCTGGAAAACCGGATCTGTAAAACTGGGGATTAATGTCCAGCCAGCATAGCTCAGTGGTTGAGTGTGAACCAGGAGGTCATGGTTCGATTCCCAGTCAGGGCACATGCCTGGGTTGTGGGCTCGACCCCCAGTATGGGGCATGCAGGAAGCAGTCAATCAGCGGTTCTTTACCACCATTGATGTTTCTATCTCTTTCCCTTTCCCATCCTCTTTGAAATCAATAAAATATATTTAAAAAAACAAAAAACTGGGGATTAATAATAGTACTTGTCTCCTGGGATTCTTCTGAGAATTAAATAATGCATATTAAGTATTTAACACATGTATGGCAAATAAATAGTAAGTCCCAAATACATGACAGCTATTTTTACCATTTTGACCCCCTCACCAAAGATTCTGAATTTCAGTCTTGCATGAAGTTCTGAGAATTTCTCTTGACTTTAGTGGGAAGGTCCTGTTTTGCCATCTTTCCTAGGAATGAAACTTTATAAGCCTGGGAGGCCACTGGCTCTAGAGCACCAACCCAGGGCCTGCTTTCCTAGAGCTGAAATACGAGGAGGGGTGTAGCAGAGACTACTATTTGTCAAACCAATATCCAGTCTGCCCTTCTTCCTTAGGAATATTTTCTAGCTGGTCATGTGGTCTCCCAGAATAAAAGACTACATTTCCCAGGATTCCCTTCATCAAAGCTCTGACCATGTGATTAAGTTCTGACCAATGGAAGTGAGAGTGCAAATTCCAGAGTGTTGCTTAGAGAAAAGAGGTATGCTGGGAAACAAATGTGTTGGTTGGCCATCTTAGATAACAAAAAAAGAGAGTAATGCCCTAAGGAGTTTAAAGCAACAAGATAGAAGGAGCCTGGGAGCTAGTCATTTTATAGATTAGAGCTGCCATTCAGATCAGGCTTTTATATAAGCAAGAAATAAGTTGTCATCTGTTTAAGCCATAATTTTAATGGCCTTTGTTAACATGCAGCCAAACTAACAGCCTTATAAGTATTGTGGACGATGTGGAGAAAGGAAAAGGAAAGGCAGAATGTGGTAGACCTTGGCACACAGTAGGTTCTCATAATTACTTGCAGAATTAAATATCCTCTCTAGGACTCTAGGCAATCAACCTAAATTTGGAATATTGAAATCAGCTCCAAAACAAGAAGGCCAGTGGCCAGCTGGAGGGTGTCCATGGGAGAATGACTAGGGCAATGAAAGATCGAAAAAACCCATCTCCTGAGGAAAGACTGTAAGAGCTAGAAGGAGAAAGGTAAGCCAGAGCAATAGGATTAGGTTTCAAGTAACTCAAGGGTAGTAAGTTGAACAGGGCTCCTCTCTCTGCACTCTAGTTTCCTCATCCGTAATAGATAAGACCAGAAAATCATTAAAATCCCTTCTAGCTTTAGCATGAGGGAGCTCTAGGTTCAGAGGAATGTATGTTGCACCACAGGACAGAACTACAACCCAGCTAGATCCAGCACTGAGAGCGTGAAGGAGGATTTCCACTGAACAGCAAAGACGACTTCTTGTGACGTTTCTTGTCCCAAAATATAATGGCTGCCTCCAAAGTCCAGAGTTACCTGACTGGAAGAGTCCAATCGGAGGCTAGACAGGCTCCCAGAGGAAGTGCTGAGTTTTGGGAGGACCATGGAGTTAAAACAGACTCAGCTCCTTCGTACATACCAGTCAGTATTCAGTCCTGGATTTCAAGGCAGTTCTGTCACTTACTTGGCTACATGTCATTCACCTTTTTTTGAGTCTCCGTTTCCTCATTTTAAAAACCAGGATAGTAAAACCTAACTTGAGATATATTGTGTTACAGGAGATAAGATATGTCAAGTGCATAGCACAGTGCTAGGCTCGTAGCTGCCTACAGTAGTCATCATCAACATATTAGCTTCAGAAATGGAGAAGGAAAAGAGAAAATTGTGAAGAGCTCAAAAGATCAGAGTCAGTCATCCTGGCATCAGCACCAGCAGGTAGAGGACTGGAATCTGGGGACTAGGCAAGCAGTGGCACAGCCGAAATAAACTAGGCTGGCCACATAAACGCTGTGAAGTGCTACTCAAAAAGAGGGAGAAGGAAAAGAGCTGGCAGTTGGAGGCTCATCAGAAACTGGAAAAGGACTCATCCAGGCTCATCTGGCCATCTAATATGTATTGATTATCTGTGAGCAAAGATAAGATGAGAAAAGTGTACAATGAGGAAAATACAGAGTATAATCAGGGCCCAAAGCAGCAGCGGCTGACTCAGATTTAAAGGGGCAGATACAAGTTTTCCAAAGAAAGTAATTACTGAGACAAAGGTGTTGGGGATGAAGAGTAGGGAGAGAGCTCAAGCTGATGCTGTGTTTGAGGAGAATCATAAAACCTCTCTCTCTCTCTCTCTCTCTCTCTCTCTCTCTCTCTCAAATCAGTGAAAACATATTTTTAAAAAAATAAGTAATTATACAATAAATTAGTTGCTGCCGAGACTGTGTTGCTCAGTGGTTGAGTGTCAACCTATGAACCAGGAGGTTATGTTTCCATTCCTGGTCAGGGCACATGCCCGGGTTGTGGGCTCGACCTCCAGTGTGGGGCCATGCAGGAGGCAGCCAATCAATGATTCTCTCTCATCATTGATGTTTCTCTCTCTCCCTTCCTCTCTGAAGTCAATAAAAATGTATTTTAAAATAAATAAATAAATTAGTTGCTGACATTACTGAGATGAAAGAGAGCAGGCCCCTGAAATGTTAAAGTTAGAGAGGATCTTAGAAATCATCTGACCAAACAATCCCCATAAAACATACACCTATATATAAATCATTTTATAGTTATGGAAACCGTGTGCCTATTCTCACTTTAGGAAGAACAATGCATCATTTCATTAGCTATTTAAAAACAAAAACAACCACCACCAACCTTGCTCTGAAAGCCAGTGGTTCTCAACCTTGGCTGCACATTAGAATCACCTGGGAATCTTTTTAAAATCTTGATTTCTGGACCTCATCCTCCAGAAATTCTGTTTCTTTGTTATGGGGTGGGGCCACAACATTAGTAACAAAGAAACAGAATTTCCGGAGGATGAGGCACAGAATTCAGGATTTTAAAAAGATTCCCAGGTGATTCTAATGTGCAGCCAAGGTTGAGAACCACTGCTCTATGCCATTTTTGACCATATAGAATCAAGTAGAAAATCATAAATGGAGAAACTATAGATAAAAAATGTTTTAAGACTGAAGCATTCTAGATATGGTTCATATTTCTATCCTCTGTGACATTAGGGAAGTAATTGAACTATTTTAATTTTGTTTCAATCATAAACATACCCCTCTCCTAGTAGGTCTTCAATAAATATATGTCATCTGGATGAATGACTGAAGTCTCTGGCACATATAGGTACTCAGCTGCTCACAGTGACTCAAACATCCAATGTTCTTCCACCTTTCTAGTCAGCTCCTGTTAGGAATGTCTTTCCTCATTGCCTTCCTCACCTGAGAAAATCTTGCCTACATTTCAGAGTCAGCACTAATATCCCTCTTCAGAGACACCTTCATCAACCCACTAACTTACTTCTCATCCCTATTATCTACCCCATACTTTGTTATAGAAACATGAATGCCTCTACTAATGGTAAAAGAGCAACTTGAGGGTCAGTCTGCTCCTTTTTCAACTTTGCACTGGGCTTTACCAACCACATTAACAGGGCAAGACAGGCCCCTCACATCCCCTACTCTGACTATAGCCATTGGATGAGAGGTGCCCAATAACATTTATTGAGACAATGGGATTCTCTCCTTCTAGAATTTAGAGTTTGGTATTCAGAGATGGATGAACAGTGATGACTGATCACTTGAATTAGTGACATGTAAACCTGGGAACTTCCAGGAAGCCAGAGACACAGAGAAGACGAGAAAGCTGATTTACAGAGACTCAAGGATAGAGCAAATGCATAGGAGAGCAAAACAAGAACCACTGAGCACTACAGAGGGTGGGCTTCCAGGAGGCTCTCAGCTCTGGAGTTCCAGCCCCAGAACTCCACATTCTGACCCGGGGACCCAGAAGGTACCGTGTAACTTTATAACTCCCTCTCTTTGGTTTTCAATTAAGATGTTTTGAAGTAGACCTTTATGACTTGCAACCAAAGATAATTCACTAAGATAAAGACCAAAGACTCCAATGTTTTTTCTTCCATCCTTTTATCATTCTATTTCTTCCTCTGAAAATACTCTTTCCAACTTTATCTGAAATGGTCAAATCCTACCCATCCTTCAAGCAACCCTAAATATGACTTAACCAAGGAAGAGCTTGTCTCTGTCTTCTCTGAACTCCCTCATATAGCATCATTTCTGTGTTTGGCACAAGCACATCAGAGCTATTCATGTACTTGCCTTATCTACCCTTTAAATCACTTCCTCTCTCTTAAAATGAATCGACTGGATGAAATCAGCGGTTGTCAAACTGGATCCCACACAGCCCCAGGTTCTGCAGCGATGCACAAGAAACCACTCCTGGGAGTAGAGAGGTGAGTGGTCCTAAGAAAGCAGTATCTGGCCTCCCATCTTATTTTAACCAAAGTTGCTGTTTTCATGTATTTCATATATTGTCAGTCTAAATAAGTGTTTATTGAGAAAAGGAATCTGGTACTAATCAAATTTGAAAACCCTAAACCAAATCATTCATAAGGCTCCAAGATTCCAGTAATAACAGTGAAATAAAAATAACAAAGACAACTAAAGTTTTATTGAGTTAGACACTCTCTACTAGTAAATACTCCATGTCAACAATTTTTTTAATCCTCACCGGAGGGCATGCTTACTGATTTTATTTTTTTAAACATGTTCTATTGATTTTTGAGAGAGGGAGGGAGGGAGGGAGGGAGGGAGGGAGGGAGGGAGGGAGAGAGAGAGAAACATTGATGAGAGAAAAACATAGATTGGCTGCCTCCCACATGCTCCCTACTGGGAATCAAGCCCACAACCCCGGCATGTGCCCTGACCAGGAATCAAACCAGGGATCTCTTGGTTCATGGGTCAATGCTCAACCAAAGAGCCTCAACAGCCAGGCAACTTATTGATTTTAGAGAAAGAAAGGGAGAGGGAGGGAGGGAAAAACAGAGAGAGAAGGGGAGAGAGGGAGAGAGAGAGAGAGAGAGAGAGAGAGAGAGAACTCGATGTGAAAGAGAAACCTCTATTGGCTGCCTCCTGTACATGCTCCACCCAAGGATTGAACACGCAACCTAGGTAAGTGCCCTGATTGGAAATAGAACCCGTATTCTTTCAGTGCACTGGATGACACTCCAGCCAACTGAGCCACATCAGCCAGGGCTATGTCAATGTTTTAATCATCCCAATAATCATGTGCGATAGATATTCTTTACCTTACCCTAAAATGAGTAAAGTGGCAGACTGGATTCAAGGCCAGGAAACACAGATCCAGATCTGAGTCATTAACCACAATAATGCTATCTTCTAAGCTCCTCTGGGGTAGAAACCATGGCTTTAGTTTCTTTTTATGTTTTATCTCACAGCACAGTACTGGGGCTGGTTGTCACTTAATGGTGCTTGCTGAATAAATAAATGCTTGAATGAACAAAGAAACTGAGACATACACTTAACTTCCTAGGGCTTTGGCTGCCTCCAGGTAATAACTCAACCTAACAGAATCATTTTACAACTTAGTCCTTTCCACACCATCTCCCTGAAAAGCAAAGGACCTTCATGCAGCCGGGAAGAAATTCCTCTTAGATATGGTTTAATTGGTAGCACTGGCCAGTACCATCAGCTTGATGGGCCATGGACCCCTACTTCACCATATTTTTTATCTTCAACTCATAATCAATACATTCATTCCTTTTATATCAGGATTTCTCAGCCTTCACACTGTTGACATTTTGGGCCAGATAATTCTTTATTGTGTAGAGCTGATGCACGGCAGGCTGTTTAGCAGCACCCTGGCCTCTATCCACTAGATGCCAGTAACATCCAATTGTGACAACCAAATATGTCTCCAGACATTGCCAAATGTTGGGGAGAGGGGCATAAAATAGTCCCTCATTGAGAACCACTGCTTTACATGGACTAGATTTTGCAGCAATACTTGGTGGGGAGGGAGAGAATTAATAAAGATCCAGAAAAAATAAGCAATGCCTAATCATGCTTAGAACATAAATTCTAGTTTCCCTTCATCCTTGGAAAGTTCCTAGGTTTCATCCTGCACCCTCAAAATTCCCCTTAACTGGGCTATCTTGAGCACCCCATAATGTAACAAGCCTGCTGACTGGTGATAAATAGCCTACATAGTTATGAGGACTACATGGTGACCACAAATTGTTCTGAAAGCTTATGAACAATCCCAGAATGAATATAACAAAGAAAATGCTCAGAACCTCGTAAAATGAAGAGAGCAAAATGATCCACTTTGAAGAAACAACTTCAGGATAATAAACTATTCCCAACACATCCTCACTTAGCTTCAACCTCCTGATACAGCCAACATTTATCAAGCATCTACTATAGGTCAGGGAATGCACTGGGCACTTTTCTAGACTTTGTCCCATTTGATTTTCCTAACAATATGATGAGGAAGGTATTACCTGTTTTACTCAGGGGCTCATGGGGTAAAACGACTTGCCCAAGGTTACAAAACTGGTCAGTGACATCAAAACTTGAATTTAGAACCACTACTAGCAGGGGATCGAGCCTGCAACCTGGGCATGTGCCCAGACCGGGAACTGAAACTGTGACCTCCTGGTTCATAGGTTGACGCTCAACCACTGAGCCATGCCAGCCAGACTTGATGCCACTTTTAAATGAACCATTATCATCACTATTCTCACTTATGAGACTTCCAAAAATAAATAAGTTTGATAATACTCAGCTTTGACAAGGATGTGAGAAACAAGCAGTCTCACACACTGTGAGTAGGAACTTAAGTTGGTACAGGGTCTAAGACAGCGATCTGGCAAGATCTATCATAATGTGAAGTACATATGCTCTTTCTCCTAGCAATTCCACTTCTAAAAACAGCTTACCAAAATAGGTGCTCAAAGATATTTACTGCCTATCAATAAAGGAACTGGGACAGTGCAATTCAAAGCAGTCATTAGAGAAAATGAGGTACATCTCTAGGTACTAATGTAGAAAGTTATCAAAGACATAGTGTTAATTAAAAAACAAGTGAAATAACAGTATGTACAGGATTCCAGGTATACAGTATATATGAATGTGTATCTATATGCATGTGTGGTATGCAGGAATCTGCTTATGTCTATGTGGTTGTATATAAGCTTGCATAGGCATAGAAAACTCTGTAAGTATATCCAAGAAACCATTAATGGTAATTATATCTAGAGAGTATTTTTTTTTTTTACTAAAAGCTGGGGGGGAAAGAAATGGACTTTTATTTTCATTTTTATTTCACTCTCTGAATTTTGTTCTGTGTTTAAAAAATTTTCATAAATATGTATCACTGCTATGAGCAAAAACAGGGTTTTGTTTTGGTTTGGTTCTTCAGATACAAGAAGCCCAGGTCTCACGCAAGGGCTTGAAAACAAAGCAGCGCATGAAAGAGAATGGTTTTCTGTTACGACTGCAAATGCTCACAAAACAAGACAGTGTGTGAAAGGCTCCGGGTTCTGTGTACCAGGAAGAGGCATAATGGAGACAGCTCTTTCCTGGCACTCACTGGCAGACAAAGCCAGCTCCTACCCTGCTAGGGGAATTAAGACCAATAAATAAAGTGAAATCCTGCTATTGAGGCAACCTAAGCTAATTTCCCTAGCAGTTAAAACCCAATTTTTCCTGTTCTATCCCACCCACGAGTCTCCTCCTAAAAGACCTGATACATCTTGGCCACAGGGTGCAAGATCTCAAGTCTCCTCCTTTGCCGTCTCTGTCACTCTCCAATGTCAGGAGACCGGGCCATCTGCTGGCTTGGCTGTATATCAGCTCATTGAACTTAATAGAGCTTCTCACCTCTAAAACATTTTGTGGATGTCCCCTACTTCACTGGATAATCGTAACAACTAAATATAATAGGGTATCAAAAAGCATGTTGCCAAAACTAAGATGCTGTGAAAATGTTAGTTCACTTGATCTTGAAAAAAAAGAAAAGAAAGGCTGACCATTAATGTTGAGCAGTCCAGTTGCTGACCTCATCTGTGCCACGTAAATCCAATCTGAATCCCTAGAAAGCCACCTCCGATTCTTTCGCGGTGTAAGCAGCCTAAATGGTCTGTTAACACAACTCGGACTTCTTTTGCAGTTATTCCCTCCTGGCTCACTAAATGCCAGTCCCACCACTTATCTACTCCTTCCTGCAAAGCTTTCTCCCTCTTGTCTTTTTTATTCTTTTCCTGTCTCTTTTTTTTTTTTCAGGTGTCAGTTCAAATGTGACCTCCTCAAAAAAGCTTTCCTGATCAGGGTCTGTAGAATAGGCCTCTCTCCTCCCACCAGCTCCCTGAGTTACTATCACCTCACTCCAGTCCCTCATAGCATTTAACGCACCATATGATCCTTTATCTTGGTTTCCTGGTTTATGGTATATCTTCTACGTGATAATATAAGCTCACAAGTGCTAAGGCCTCATCTGTCTCATCCTCCACTGTATCCCTGCGCCTAGAACAGGGCCAACGCATAGTAGGCAGTCGGGAGACATTTATGAAATGAAAGAATAGAGTTATTCACTGCAAAGTGCTTTCATCTACATTCTCACATTTCGCCTTGCCCGAGAAACAGGCAGGGTCAGGATGATTTTTCTCACTTGAATTACCTGCCCAAAGTCTCATTTTGTAAATGATAAAGCCAGAGCTTATATCTGGGTTTCTGACTCATGATTCCCTAATAACCCCATGGCTCCACAGCATCCAAAAATTGGACTTGGAAGGGTTGAGAATAGAGCGATTTATCTAGGCTTCAGCAACAGAGGAGAGGGAGAGGAAGACAAAGATCTGCAGGGGAGAGGAAGGCAAAGATCTGCGGGGTGAGGTTGGAGAGACAGGGAGGGGAAAGCGGCCAGCTATTATTTTGCATTGCCTTGTTGTGAATTAATAAGCATATTATTTCCCTCATCTGAAAGAAATGCAGCTGCCTCTGGGATGGAGGCTTATGAAACCTCTCATCACCAAGCCAGTGTGTGGAACATTCTGCTAATTGAAACAGTAAGTGAAATTTTAGGTAGGTCAGATACAGTTACCCAAATTGGAAAGTGACACCCCAGGCCACATGCAGCAAGCTGGGATCTAAGTCATACACACCCCCACACACACCCCCCAGAACTACAGTCATCCACACACCTTATGGCTCCAAGTCTCCCAAACATGCTGACTCACTGGCAGGAGAGAAGGGGAGAAGACCCACACAGGAAAGGGCAGGAGGAGAGAGAACAGGAGAGCAGCAGGAACAGAGGAGGAGAGAGGGACAAGGGAGTCAAGATGAAGGGGAAGGAGAAAGAGCAGGAAGGGGGACTACAGAAGAGGGAGGTGGTGAAAGAAGAATCAAGGGACAGGGAGAAATGAGGACGGTTAACCTGCTAAGATTTTTGCTGCAATGCTCAAGTGGCCAAATGCGAGTACAAGGCAATCCTGGGGTCAGGGTTTTTGCCAGGCATTTGTCTGTTTCCATAGAAACCAAAAATTCCTGTATCAATAATCATCTTCCAAATTTCACTGCTGTTTGAGCTTTCTTCCTGTGCCCCCATCACCAGGCAAGGAACCAGAGGCTCGCCCCGGGAGAACGGACATAAGGGCAGGCTGGCTACCCTACACCGTCCTAGCCTCCTGCCTCGCCCAGTGCCATAGGGCTTCCGTTCTAGCATTTCCACTGATTACCTGACCCCGCCCCCAGGCAAACACAGAACCTGCTCCTGCCTCCAGCCCTCTCCACAGCACTCTCCCCAAGAGCTACCCAGCCTCATGGGCAGCCAACCAAAGGCTGAAAGCCTGGTGAAACCTCGTGCCAAGCTGCCAGTGTGTATTCAGCTCCTCCACCAGGGGCTCCTGGTGCATTTTGCAGCATAGGAAACCAGTTGGTCACATTTTCCCTTTCTAGCCAAGACTAGAAATATTCCCTCCTCTCTTGCCACCCAGGCTGGATGCCGCTAGCTCCCCTATACCTCCCACCCCAGGACCTGTCAGTTGTCAGTCTGTCCATTCTCCTGTGATGCTTTCCAGAGCTGCCTCTTTCTCCCACAGCTCCATGGGCACTGCCCTGGTGTGGGCGCTCATTATTTCCCAGTCATTCTCCCTGTCCTCCAGGCAGGACGGCCCCTCCCTCCTATCTAAATCAGAAATTCCTGGGCCCAGGAATCCGCGTTTTCCACCAGCTTCCCAGGGAAGCGGGACACAGCTGGGAACCACAGATGGGATTCAACTTTAAACCTGCAAACTGTCTCCAGGATCCACACATTCCATTCTTCTTCCTGGAGCTGCAGTAAGACTTTTGTGGGCCCAAGGCACTTTTCCCTCGAGTGCCCTTTCTCTCATTAGAAAATTATATATGTCAACTGCATTTGTATAAAGAATAACAATTCCTCACTGTTATGCTCATTTTTTAAATTCTGGTGTTTTTTATTTATTTTTTTCACCAGGGGAGGGGAAGCATTTGTGTCTCATAATTGTTATCCCTAATGTATGCAAGTTTAATTTTACAGATGAGCCACCTACAATATAGATAGTTTGCTGTCTTGGCCAATAAAGGGTCCAAGGAGATTAAGCACAGTAAACTCTGCCATAATGCTATAAATAGGTCAAAAGATTTCAATTTCATAATATGAAGAGCCCCATTATTGCAAGAATAACAAAAACCAGTATTTTTTCAGTCAGCCCTCTGTTGCTTTATTAAAAGAAAAAAAACTTTTTCCATCTATTAGCTACATAGAGATTATTACAAACAAATGTGCATCAAACATTTATTTCATTCTCTCCTTTCCTCTCCTTACTGCAGAAGATAAGAACCCTAGCTTGTCTCTTCTGAGAATAGCAGTTGAAAGCCGATCACTTTGTATTCTAGTTAGCATCATCACCGGGCACGTTTTGATAGGGCTCTACTGTCATTTACTGCTTTTCAATGAAAAGTATTCCAAATGGTAGTCCAGAACAACTGTACACCTTTGGGGGCCTGGGAGTATAGACCACAGTGGCTCTCAGCAAGTGTAAAATTCTAGTTTTTAAAAGAACTTAAAATTAAAACATTTTCATGGACCTTATGATTATTGTGACACTATGCCTGTTGGATACGTTGGCCCTGTCTCACCGCTGCTCCCAAATCTTCGGTGCCCTGCCATTGCCTACAGAATAAAGGTCAACCTCCTCAGCAGGCTCGCCCTGATCTGGATTCAATCTCTCTTCCTGTGCCATCCACCATAGAACTTCCCACCTATATGAACTCCAGCCTCTAGGCCTAAATCAGTGATGGCGAACCTTTTGAGCTCGGCGTGTCAGCATTTTGAAAAACCCTAATTTAACTCTGGTGCCGTGTCACATATAGAAATTTTTTGATATTTGCAACCATAGTAAAACAAAGACTTATATTTTTGATATTTATTTCATATATTTAAATGCCATTTAACAAAGAAAGATCAACCAAAAAAATGAGTTCGCGTGTCATAGGTTCGCCATCACTGGCCTAAATGCTGCTTCTCTCACCACATCACGCACGTGATGCCACTGTGCCTTAGCCCTCGGCCCGAAACAATCTTCCTTTCCTTCTACACCTACTAACTTCTGGCTCAAACATCACGTTCCATGGTGGCCTTCCCAAGTCCTCCTGGTTGAAACTATGGCTCCTTCTTCTGCACCCCCATAGCATTTTATATGGCTCTTATTACACCACTTATTCACCCTGTTGTTTGCCAAGTATACCCAATTTTAATGGGTATTTCTCTCACAACATAACATCAGGAAGTGGCTTATAACATAGGCCAAACAAATTCAGGTAGAGGACTATACCGCAACACGCCAAGAGTAATTTTCTGCACATGCAATCCCAACACTGCACAGAAGGCCATGAGTCATCTGACTGCTTCCTGGGTGAAGTTATTTGCATTGTTAACACCACACACAGTTGAATTTTAATTTCTATCCCTAGTAGCTTTTAAAATTGTGCGTTGATGCATTATTGAAATAAAAAGATATTTTGGATCTAGACTATGGCCCATACATGTCAGGTAAAGCAATTAAAGGTAGTAAAAACTGCCATATCTCTTGGCACATGCCATGAAATTTCCTAATTCTTTGGACCGTGAAGGACTTATTCCTCAGATACTGAGGTGTTCTTTCAAAAGCTTCCAAGTAAATTTCAGGAGATGTTGTTTAATATGCAATAACTGCAATTTAGTTTTTTTCCTGAATTACAAGTTTGCCAACAAGAAAATGTACAATGTAAACTCCAGTATTTTTCAATCCACCTCGAAATTATAGATTTTTTCCTAAAGAGGTTCAAGATGGTGAGTACAGGTTATAAAAAGCAGTAAGTCACCATAGAGCGTACATATACTACAGACAGCCGAAGATGAAACAAAAAAGTTTTACTATTAAACCTGAAAATAGCTAAGAGCCATACTTTGTGATAATGATGAAGAAACACACAGATCTACAGATAAAAGTCATCTAATATTAGTCTGTAAAAATAAAAAAAGTAAATCTTTGGTGTTTCTTTTTTTTCTGCTGAAAAACATTATCTGGATGATGAATCACACAATAGATAGTAGCATCAAAAGAGCCCAGTCTTTTGGTGAGCTAATTTCTTTACATTTGCACATTAGAAAACTGTTGGGGGTCTGGGACTATGTATTCATCATCTTTCTCCCCCTTCTAGTGTCCGTGCACATAAAACATGCTCATTATTGAATTGGTCTAGCTTTTTGCCAACGGTTTAATTTATTTCAAGTCTGGCCTCATTTCTGTTAAAATCTAGCTGTATGATTATTTTTAGTTTGGATGGACATATTTCATTATAAATGCCCTTTTAAAAAATTCAAAATCTATTCATGTTTTCATTCATTCAACCAGTATTTATCAGGCTCCTAATAAATATCAAGCAGTAACAAGAATGGAAAGGTGAATAAGACCCATCTTGGCTCTGTATTTCACTTACAGTCTAGAGCCCTGGTCGTGGTATTTTGTGGAAGAGCCACACTCAAGGGGCCAAAGAGCCGCATGTGGCTCGCGAGCCGCAGTTTGCCCATCACTGGTCGAGAGCAGTGGTTCTCAACCTTCTGGCCCTTTAAATACAGTTCCTCATGTTGTGACCCAACCATAAAATTATTTTCGTTGCTACTTCATAACTGTAATGTTGCTACTGTTATGAATCGTAATGTAAATATCTGATATGCAGGATGGTCTAATGCGACCCCTGTGAAAGGGTCATTTGTCCGCCAAAGGGGTCGCGACCCACAGGTTGAGAACCGCTGGTCTAGAGGGAGAGACAGGCCAGACAGACAACTCCATGTGATGACAGCTGTGATAGAGATGTATAGGCTGCTGTAGGAGCATAGAGAATGGCCTCTCATGCAACCTATATGGCAGCGGTCGCCAACCCGTGGTCCACAGACCACTGGTGGTCAGTGAGGTCTGAAAGATTGGCGACCACTGCTTTAGGGTTTAAGGATACTGAAGCCAAGTCCTGAAGAATGAGTAGGTGATAACCTGAAAATGTGGACATCACAGGGTGGAGCAAAAATAGGTATACATTTGTGAGAACTCAAAACACAGATTTTAGTCTTGTATTATTATTTATTAATTATTGTATTATTTTTCCACACAGATAACTGTAAATCTACTTTTGCCCCACCTGTATTTGTTAAAAATAATTTCTGTTTCCAATCAGATCCATACTAAACAGGAAAGTAGTTCAACATTCTTCATTTCTTATACTTTTTTTTTAAATCAAACCTCACCCAAAGATAGGTTTTTATTGACTTGAGAGAGAGAGAAACATCGATTGGTTGCCTCCCATACATTGTCTGACTGGAGATTGAACCTGCAACCTAGGTATGTGTCCTGACTGGGAATTGAACCCTCAGCCTTTTGGTGTATGGGATGGTGCTCCAACCAACCGAGCCACCCGGCCAGGACCATTATCCTGATACTTTTAATTGAACTACTGCTTTATAGCTTGTCATTATGAATTTGGTAAGTAAAGCCTAATGTTGGAACACTTTAGTGACTTAAGATTGGGAGTTCTGCTTTTCCGGATCCTACTTTCCATAGAAGGTGAAAGGCACACAAGAGAAATATGGGGTTTCTGGGCTAATGAACTGGGATCGTTGAAGTGCCATTGGGATATCAGAGGATTACCTTTGAATGACAATCTTTTCTAGTGAATAATTCCAATGAAGATAAAGAGAGCCAGGGCAGGTAGAGATCTCCACAAGTTACATATGGCTAGACAGGCGCTCTGGAATCTGCCACTTGAGAATCTGTTGACTTAGAAAGTCATTACACTTCTCAGAACATCTGTCATTCTTTCATCTAAAGACAGATGGGAAAGTCGAAGTAGATAATACTGTTTCTTTTTCAACAATCTAGCTATCACTAAGTAGCTATTTTACCTTGAACAAGTCTCCTGTCATCTCTAAGAATATGTTTCCTCATCTGATTGGAAGGGCACAGACAGCAATGGGAAGAAAAATTGCAAATATATTATCATGTTGTTTTAAGCTTCAAAGTAAAGCTCTATTATGATTCTCCTTTTATAATGGGGAATAGACTTAAATATTGTCTAGATTTTATAGCTAGTAACAATAGTGAAGAGGTTCGATCCCAAATCCCTAGGCACATTCACATGCTGCTTACTTTACCTATTAGAATTCTGGGTAAATGAAATGAGATTACTGTCCAAGTGTTCAATCTATTACAAATAGCTATACACGTATAAGGTATTGTTAAGACTAAGCTTTAAATTCTCTAGAGGGACCTTGACACATTTTCTCCATTCATAAACATTTCTGTTAAAGCAAAAGCCCCATGAACCACCTATCTTATGCAGCATGTCACAGCACAATCAGTTGAATGAATGGGCAGAGTACTGCTACTTTAGAAATGATCTATGAGTTTAATTAAATATCTTAAACAAATGGATAATTTACACTGCACAAGGCCACTCACTGAGGATCTTAGAAGAAAGAACTATCATTAGACAAGACAGATATAGTTGCACTAGTAAATAAAATTTGCTACCCACTGAGAGAAACCCCATTTTCTGGGCCCAATCCCTCATCCAAACCAAACAGCATCCACCTAAATTGCATTCTCAATTGCACATATGCACCAAAATAGTCATAAAATACAGAGTAGTGCCACAACAAAGCCATAGCATTTCCTAATTAGGAAGGGGGGGAGGTGGAGGTGGTGGGGGGGGGGGGAGGTGAATGAATTCCTGCAACTTCTTCACATAGTGCTAGATTCATTAAGCTGAAGAATCAACTCCTAATAATAGCGTTATGATAATATTCTATATAATAAAAAGAGAAAGAAGCAAATTGACCGTCCCTTCCATGATGCCCACCAGCCAATCAGGAGTGAGTATGCAAATTAACCCGACAAGATGGCAGGTTAATTTGCATATGTAGGTGCCAAGCGGCCTGGGTCCTGGGAACATCCTCGGGACCCAGGCTGTTCTGAGCCTGTAGGCCTGCGCGTAGGCCCTGAGTGGCCAGGGTCCCAGAACACCCCAGCCAGGAGTGGCCTACGGGCGCCGGCGCCAAGCAACCCGGGTCCCGGGACAAGCGGCCGGGGGCACCAAGCACAAGCGGCCATGGGGCGGGGCGGGAACTTCCACCGCAAGTTTCTACCCCGCAGCTGTTTGAGCGTGCACCTGCGCCAAGCAGCCCAGGTCCCAGGACACCAAGCAGGCTGGGTCCGGGACAAGAAGCCAGGGGCGCCAAGCGGGCTGGGTCCCGGGACAAGTGGTCGGGGGCACCAAGTGGGCTGGGTCCCAGGACAAGCGGCCAGGGGCGCCAAGCACAAGTGGCCACGCCAAGCAGCCCGGGTCCTGAGACACCAAGCGGGCTGGGTCCCAGGACAAGCAGCTGGGGGCGCCAAGTGGGCTGGGTCCCGGGACAAGCAGCCGGGGTGCCAAGAGCAAGCGGCCATGCCAACCGGCCCAGGTCCATGCCCCCCAGCCCAGTGGACACAGCGAACGTGGGGCCGCTGGGCTTGGGGGCATGCCCCCAGCTGGACACACCCCTAGCTCAGTAGACACAACGCAGGGGATCCTCTGTGCATGGGCTGCAAAGGAAACACCTTTTCTTTTCTTTTCTTTTTTAAACATATATTTTATTGATTTTTTACAAAGAAGAGAGGAGAGGGATAGACTGTCAGAAACATTGATGAGAGAGAAATATTGATCAGCTGCCTCCTGCACACTCCCCACTGGGGATGTGCCCCCAACCAAGGTACATGCCCTTAACAGGAATCAAACCTGGGACCCTTCAGTCTGCAGGTGGACGCTCTATCCACTGAGCCAAACCAGTTTGAGCGTAAACACCTTTTCTGACCATGCACTGGCTAAGCTCCCTGTACGCCACCACTTGCAGTGTTCTTGGTAACTTGGGTAATAAGAATCCAAGAAGGTGATCTAGGGTTTTTCCACCACACTCCTGGAGGAAAAAATGAAGGTCTGCTGATGGAGGGGCTAAGAAATGTCATATCCTGCCCTAGCTGGTTTGGCTCAGTGGATAGAGCCTCGGCCTGCTGACCGCAGGGTCTGGGTTCGATTCTGATCAAGGGCGTGTACCTAGGTTACAGGCTCCTCCCGGGCCGGGGCCCAGGTCAGGGCTCATACAGGAGACAACCAATCAAAGTGTCCCTCTCACATTGATGTTTCTCTCTGTCTCTCCCTCTCTCTTTCACATTCTCTAAAAATCAATGGAAACATATCCTCAGATGAGGATAAAAAAAAAAAGAAAGAAATGTCGTATCCTATGAAAGGCACATCTTGAAAATGCCTAAAGAAAGTTGTCATTTTTTCACGGGTAAGGGACTGGAGTCCATGTTGATGAAAACACCTTGGTGGCTGCAGTGGCTGGCAGTGGCTGTAGCAGAGGGGTGATGGGGCTGGTGCCTTCCCCTGACCAGCCCGGTCACCTCCTGCAGAGGGAGGCTAGACTGCAGCTTAGGCCTGCTCCCCAAGTGGAGCAGGGAGTGGGCCTAAGCCATCAGTAGGACATCCCCTAAGGGCTCCCAGTATGTGAGAGGGGGCCGGCTGGGCTAAGGGACCGCCCCCCCAGTGCACAAATTTCATGCACCGGGCCCCTAGTTATTAATAAAATGCTTTCCCATTATAATAGTTTATCAAGGCAATTCATTTTTCTTTCAACTTATTGAAAAACTCTGATTTATTGAAAAAAGATAATCTTCAAAGAAACAGGACTTACCATAGGGGGCTGTGTGTTTGAGTTACTGTCCCCTAGAGGCCAAAAGTGTCTCTCTAATTCCCCACAGTGCTTAGCACAGTAACTGGCAAATAACAAGCTCAAGAAATACGTGTTGAATTTATTCTAGGATGTAACATACTTAAAAAAAATTCTAATTCCCAAAGTGAAAATCCTTATAAAAGTTTAATACACAAAATTTCATAATTCTTTCATTTCCCTGAAGTGGGGCTCCTCCATACTCATTTGGATACTGTTCATTTTCATTTCAGTTATTTGTTTACATGTCCACTATGTTCCAGAAAGGATTACAGTGGCATCATTTAGAGTACATGAATCTTTATTTAAGATTTAAAGGAGACAATATCTAATCTAAAGATGGTTTGGATTTTGATATATCACAGATTTGGAAAACATAAATCAAATAACCATGTACAACATCAATACCAAAGCTCTTGAAACCATCAGTCCCATCTTAGCTTCAATTTAAAATGATCCTGAGAGAACATCCCACCAATACCTTATTTAACTTCAGTAAGTGCTTGCATGGGTAAAATTCATTTTCAGGCCAGAGCAGTTGAACATTTGTTAACAATATTTCATCCCATTTATGGGATGAGAAAGAAAATGATAGCCCAGCGAGAGTACACAATTACAGAAGTAAGCATTTGTTTGCAAAGTGCAGGAATTAAATTAGGCTTGGTTTCATTACTTCCCAAACAACCCAACATGAATCTTTCCTCTGGAGTCCTCAGTTGTCCAGTATTAAAGTTATCAATGTAGAAGAAACCACTGAACACTTCAGTTGTAAATTATCTCTATCTGAACACGCCTTGTATCCTGGTTCCTTGAAAAAGTAAGGAAACAACTATAACACTACTCCTGGTCCAACATGGATATATTACATGACTGTTTTGCTATGGGAGTCACTAAAAGAGCATTTTCAAGAGCAAAATTCAACTTGCTAAACTGCTTTATAGGAGATGGTTGCAAGCCCAGATACAAAATTTGGAAGCATTTCCACTTGCCTTACATGTAAAGGTTTATGAAATATTAATACACTCAATGCAAATGGCTAAAGAAAAACAAGCTCAAAGACAACATGAAAAAAACAACAACACACAAACTTTCATTGTGCAAATCATGAAAGCTGTGTAAGAGCTCTAAATCCCAGGTAAAAACTCAAGAAACAGCATCAACCCTAGCAGAGAGCAGAATCGAGAGGGGGTAGAGCTTTACACAATTGCAAATAACATCAGCATTACCAAAACAACTGGAATAAATACCGTCCCCAGGCTGCAAAAACAATCAAAGCACTAGCTCCTTCCTCTCTCCGGCTCCCCTAGCAGCATAGTGAAAGCAGCTGCCTCTCCCCGCCCTCCTTCCCAGCCGCTCCTTGCGCCACCCCTGCCCCTCCCCTACTCACCCCTCCTCTCCCCGCTCCCAGCAGGTGAATTCAGCAGCCTTAGCGAGATTAAGAGGCGCTCACTACGGTCACTGGGCCTCCAGACCAAACTAACATTTCCTAGCTCCCTGGATTAGAGAAATTAGAGACGCGACACCCTGGTGGTATTAGATGCCTTGGCCTCTACCCGGGCCTCTCCCAGGCCAGGGCTGGGGTGGGGGCCTCGGGCCAGTGGACTGGGCCGCGTCTGGAGGGGGCCCGGCGCAGTTCAGCCCCGCGCTCCCGCTGGCGGCGCTACCTGAGCTGTCCATGGTGCTGGCGCGGTCCGGAGGCTGCCGGGCGGGACTCCACGCCGCTGCCCCGACATTCACTCTCTGCTTGGCGCCACCCCCGCCGCTCCCGGCACTTAAGTCCCCGTTACTGTCCACCAGCTGCAAGGATTCATAACCATCGTTGCTGGTCTTTTTCCGGTAGTTCCCGAGGAGACTCATGGGCAAGCCCAGAGACAAGGAAAGAAATCAACCTGGGAGAGGGATGGAGAGGTGGAAGGTGGGAAGGACTAAAGGAGAGATTTTTTTAAGGAAGAAAGAAAGGAAAATTATCAACTGCCCGACATGACGCAAAGAGGAGGGAAAGAGGGAGCGGCCTCCGTAGAGGAGCTGTGCGGGGCGCAAGAAGCCACCGCCCTGGGCAGACCGCAGCTCTGGGCGCCCGGCGCAAGGGAGGGAGGGAAGGAGAGAGGGAGGGAGCGAGGGGGCGGGCGCGCGCGTCCTCGGTGCCGCCACCGCGGAGCCGCCGGCCCAGCCGAGCTCCAGGCTCCGGGCCAGCCACCCTCTGGCTGGAGAGTGCCCGGAAGCAACCCTAGAGGTGTCGCCGTGTCCCCCTCGCAGCAGGGCAGCTCCAAGCGCGGCTGGCCCACGGGAAGGAGGACAAGAGAGGGAGGGAGGGAGGGGAGAGTCTCGGGGAGGTGGGCTGCAGGCGGAAAACGGGGCGGGATGGGAGGGGGAGGAGACGACTGCTGCCGGAGGAGTGAGTGTTGGGTAAAGAAAGGGGCTGGGTGCCTCTGACTGGTAAGCTTTGGGGATGAGGGGGTTTCTTGGTAAGATCCAGGCACGCCCATTTCGTATAACTTAACCTATATTTGCTGGAAGATTCCGCAAGTCAAAGCCACCCCGACGGTTACCGTCCTGGAGGACTGACTTGTAACTCAGATGAACTGGCTATTTGTCTGCTAGGATAGAAAGAAACAGCCGTATTTTTGCACATTTCACATAATGGGAATGATCCCTAAGGGAGAGATGGAAGAGCTAGCCATTCTAACGCTAACGCTAGGAGGCAATTGGGGTCTATTCCACCTAGTGAATGTATGTGACTGTTTAATAACTATTTGTTGAAGCAATAAATTGGGGAAGAAGAAAGGGGGGGGCACGGTTGAATCCGGTGCAATTTCAGATCTGACATCATTTACCTTGAGACCTGGAGAAAGGACCAAACCACTGGGCTGGCTTGAGGGGATAGTTGGGAAGCCAGCTAAACAAGGATTTTTTTTTTCCATTTTCTAGCCCCTCCCCCCTTTTTTTCTTTCATAATTTTGGGCAAAGCAAGCAGTCACTCGTTATTAGAGGAGAATTTATCATGAAGGTAACGAAGCTTAAGGGTCAAGGCCCCTTTCTTGCCGAAGCCTCTTACAAGACCGTGTACCTAATCTAACATTTGTGATTTCATATTTTTATTCTTCAAGTGGACCCCAACATTGTGTAAGTTTCAAGCCTTATAAAACTTGGATATAGCTGTAATTCTCAAAATGTAATTACCAAACGTTCATTTTCACCTGAATTAATAAGACTGCAGAAATATCCATCATTCTCATCATTTCAGGAGAAGACCAGGTGAAAATCTTGATTAAAAAGGAACCTTTTCCCTATTAGGGTTTGGAATGACTAAATGAAAAGCTTTTCCAAAGTCATCTGACAGAGTTTCATCACCAAAACAACACGAAAAAGGTACATGTGTGTAAAATTTTCTTAAATCTACACACAAAGCTAGTTTTGCCTTCTCTCCTTTCCTGGCTCTCTCTGGCTATTATGATTTTGGTCTCCTAAGGACACAAAATCAAACCATACATTCCAAGAGACTTCAGTCCAAATCATCTGGGATCCAAAGAGTTTCCTGGAAGCTCGAGCTCTACATAGGTCTACATAAAATAAATTAATCGGGTTGGGAGACGTTTCTGTTCAAGGATCACGCAAATGCAAATCCTTGTGGGAAGAGGGTGAATCCATAGAGAGGCCTAGATTGTGTAGTAGAATTGTGCACCTGAAATCTGTATAATTTTGTTCATCAGTGTCGCCCAAATAAATTCAATTTTTTTGAAATGCTGTCTTATGGATCCTCCAGCCCCTGGACAGCTGCTTTCCTAACTGCATTACCTGGTGAAGGTATGATCTGACCTGAATCCCAAATCAGTTAATGCTCATTTACAACATCAAAGAACTTGAGTGGTGATGGTTAAAATTGTAATAAAATTTTAAACACAAATTTTATACTTCCAATTTTTCAAATCTGTCAGATTAAGCTATTTTGGTCACTTGACAGAATACTCCGTAAAGTCTAGTAAATAAATCTTTTCCAATTATATATTAAATAATCTTTCCTTCTCATTTAATTCATTACTGATCCGCAGGGAGAATAAATACCCAGAGTTCATCATGTGCCTTGACCAATTCTGGATTTATAATCACTGGATTAAGAGAATTTAGAGAAGATCATTTTTGAAAAGTGAAAATTATTATTTTCAAAAAGAGCACTCTCAGTTATTTTTTGCTGAACTGTTTTCAGAGTTGCAGACATGTTGCTGGAATATATTTAGGTGAAACATATTTTTTAATAACTATCTCCCCAGTTTGCAAATTTAAAGAAAAAACATGAATGGCTACAGGGATCACTTTATTTTTTAACTTTACTCTTAATTTAATATTAACAAAGTCAATTATAATAACTCTTAATAACCCTACAAAATTAGAGCTATAATGAGCATATCAGGCCAGCTGGTGTGGCTCATTGGTTGAGCATAGTCCCATGCTCAGGTCAGGGCACATGCCCGGGTTTCTGGCTCAATCCCCAGTACGGGGCATGCAGGAGGCAGACGATGGATGTTTCTCTCTCATCGGTGGGGTATCTCTCTTTCCCTCTCCCTTCCTCTCTCTCTAAAATCAATTTAAAAAACACATATTTTTAAAAATATAGATAATCTTTTAAAAGAACATATTGGGGCAGGAAAAACAATAGCTGGATTCATTTACAACATTCTAAAAACCAGTATGGGTATACTAGTTGACATTGGAATATATACCAATCTCAACACTACTCTATAAAACAGAGCATAATAAAAGTACCTAACACATATAAAGTAATTAATATCCTTATTATTAGTATTATTGATATGGCTTGGACACAGCTCTACCCTCAGTGTCTGACAGTCCTAGTTTCTCCAATGGGAGGAGCTCAACAAAGGCTACATATTACTGTTTCCAGGATGATACTAATGGAAACTTCTCTGTGTGATTCTGAATGAGAACTTGCACTTAAGGAAGGGAGATGGCACTGGTAAAACCCAAGGTGAACATTTAGAGCTAAACTCTCCTGTTTCTCCCAGATTGAGATTGCTCCATAATCACCTTATCTCAAGAATACCACATGACGCATGGGGCAGAGTCAAAGGATTAGACACCCTCTTAGGGGAGAGCATTCTTTCCCTTCGCCTTTTTATTGCTGACTTCAGTCACTTTCATTAACTTGGTGAAGATTATCTACCCTGAGGACTATTCAGGAGGCAGGGCTCTGTTTCTCCCCATCTCCTCCACCCCAAAATGCTCTCATCGCAGCAGATGTCACACTACTTTTGTGGTGGGGGTAGGAGAAGACAAATAGATGACACAACCCATCAGGGATTATGATCTTTGCTTTCTGATTTCCAGGAACAATAATATATTGCTTACGATTGAGGTTCTGGAACCATATTTCCTAGGACTGAATCCTAGTTCCTCAGAATCTTAACTCTCTATGACCTTGGGCACGATACTTAACCTCTCTGTCTCACTTTTCTCCTCTGTAAAATGCGTGTAATAATAGCACCATACAAGTACGGTTGTAGTGAAAATTAAATATAGTAAATGCTTAACAAATGCTATTGTCACTGTTGTTCTATTATTTTTGTATGGGTAAGTCACTTTTTCAAAAACACACTTTCCTATCTGTAAAATTAGGCTAAATTCTGTCCTGCCTACTTAAAAGATTATCATTATGATGTATAATAAAATAGCATAATAATAAAATAAAAAAGCGTCATGTAAAATGTGAAGTGACTGTTCTGCCTTGAGTTTTTAGGCAGTTTCATGCATGTCTTTCCCATTAGATTTTGGACTCCTTGGTGACAAGAATCCATGTTTTGTCCATGTCCACCTCACACTCATTAGAAATTGAGTAAATATCTATTTAATTAATAAATTTAATGAATAAATAAAAATGTGTTAGCATCAATCACCTTGTCTCATGATTTTTTTAAACTAAATGTTGTGGTCTACTAGATTATAAATAAACTTGGCAATTCATGACATTATTTTAATAAAAATGGAACAGGTTGGAAAACATCAGTTTGGGCATATGGTAAGATACTGTTTCTTCAAATACTATTTTGGGTTTCTTGTGTGTGTGTGTGTGTGTGTGTGTGTGTGTGTGTGTGTGTGTGTGTGTGAGATTCTGCTCGAAAATGACATAAATGTATTTCTCACCATGGGTCCCAGTATTAAATGTTTGAATGTCTATATATGACAGCACCTCCAGTACTGAGAGGTCCTAGTTTTCCCAAATTTTTTAATACTCACCAAAGGATATGTTTTTATTGATTTTAGAGAGAGAGGAGGGGGAGAGAGAGACAGACAGAAACATCGATCAGTTGCCTCCTTTGTGTGTCCAACGGGGGATCGAACCTACAACCTAGGTATGTGCCCTGAGAGGGAATAGAACCCACAACCTTTTGGTGTATGGGACGATGCTCCAAACAACTAAGCCCCCCAGCCAGGGCTAGTTTTCGCAATTTTTAATGACCTATACACTGTGACATCTGAATTCACTTGGATAATTGGACAACAGAGAATTCTAGCTAACCAGATAATAAATGAGGGCAGAGCTTCTACTGTGTTCTCTCTGCTGCAAAATGTATTGTGATTAGGTTTCTAAAATGCACTTCTTCAATTTTCTGCTTTAGCTCATATAAATCAATGAACAGAATTGAAACTTTCTTTGGCAACATGCCTCAGGTCCATAATTCAGATGATCTCCTTATTGAATAAGGCCTGTGGATATAGTTGGTACAAGGTACTGAAACTGAAACTGAAAGCAAGGTACTCCAGCTGGCCCTCAGACATATTTTGTTTGTCCTGTACTTTTAAAAAAAATTTTTTTTTAGCTTAGATGCCTTCACAGAATGTAGATAGGCTTCAGTTTGAGTGCCACATTTCATCACCACTTCACAATGTATGATACCCAGTCTGGCCCGCTCATTCCCATCATCAGTCAGCCCTTGCATAGTGTAGTGGCCACAGCCAGAGGAGTAACACCACCAAGACAAGTGCCAAAGCCACAGCTATAGGCCACAGTCCAAATGAAAGAGCAATAGGCTGGGAATCCTCTCCCGCCTCTATTATTAATCAGCAGAGTGGCCTTAAAAATCATTCTCTTTCTCTTAGCAATAAAATTGAAGGTATTAAATCACACGATTTTCCTATCCTTCTTAAAACTTTACTTGTCATTTTCCTCTTTCTCCTTCAAATGAAGCCCAGAGGGGGAAAAACATGACCATTTAAGTGTTCCACTAGCTAAGTCCCAGTTAATCTACGTTTTTCTATAGAACACACACATAAATAGTGGCAGCTGACAAGAGTTACACATAGAGCAGCGATTTTCAACCAGTGTGCCACCAGAATTTTTAAAATAAGCAATACCTGACTGTTTAGTCAGGGGCACTGACCTCTTTTCCTTTCGACTGTCAAATAAAAAAGTGACAACTGCCAAAACAACAATACCTGTCTGGTGTGAATGCCCTGTCTTGAACCATAAATATATAGGTCATATAATAGAGCTGCATCTTATTGGTCACATCGCATACTAAAGTTGCGTCTGATTGGTTAATTCTTGGTACCAGAAATCCTTACACGTAGAGGCACATGATTTTTTTAAAAGTTACTTTGGAGCAAAAAGGTAGGTAATTATTATTATTTTTGTAAATCAATCCAAATGGTACCTTTTTTGTCAGATCGGCAAAACATAAATTTTTTGGTGTGCCACAGAATTTTAGTAATTAGTTTATATGTGCCGGGAGATGAAGAAGGTTGAAAATTGCCGACATAGAGCAGTACAACAAGAGAGACAAGGAAGTATGCTAGGAAAAACTGAGTGAGCTGGTGCTTAATAAAAGAAAATCTCAATTATTCCTACAATATTCCTGAGGAATGAGGTTGTCTGTTCTGGGTGCCTGATGGGAGTGCTAAGTTTTCCAGAAAATAGGACAGATTTTTCCAGGCAGGATATATTTTTTAAGATAATTCCCTGGGGTGGGGGGAGGACAATTCCCCCAAACTTGTGCTTTCTTAAAGCTCTAACAATAATAAAAAAACAACTGCTATTGGTTACTTACCATTTGCCAGGTACCTTAACTACTTTAACTATCACCTTCCCAACAACTCTGCAAAGATATTCTCCTTATTTTGAGGCAAACTGGAGAGGTTGAGTAACTTGCCCAAGCTCACACAGCTACCAATCACTTAGGATTCAAACTCCAGTCTTTCTGCCCATGCTTTGGCCACTGCACCAGACTGAAGAGGTGGTTCTGGTGGTCACAGTGAAAGCCGGAGGATGCCTCGGTCATTCCTGGTATCTGTCCTAAGTGCGGCCGCTGAAAAATGGTTTGGACACCTTGTGGGAACTACCCTTGCTTTGCTCCGGGTTCTGCTCAATGAAACCTGAAAGTTTTCAATTAATGTGGCTTCCCAATAGGCAGTCTCATTTGTAAGCATCTGGGCTAGAGGAATTTGTATGTTGTGCTCCTGAAAACTGATACTTTGCTACTCTTTGGTCTCCTTTTAATCTCTAGTAGGAAAAAAAATATATTTATTTTTCATTAAAATCAAGTTTCTAGCTTTAAAAAATAAGCTTGGCCTCTGTGTTTGCACATTTATGTGTATAAATATGTGTGTATGCAAATTAAGAAGACATTGAGGCATTGTGGAAAACCACTAGCTTTGGGGGGGAAAGTACAACTATGTTTAAGTTTTGGACCTGCCACATGTAAGTTTTCTATAATCTGTTTATCAGCCTCATTTTCTCTATATAAAGTTGGGGAGACTACTTTTCCTCCCTCATAGAAAGAATCAAATGAAATAAGGTACATGAAAGCATATGATAAACACTAAAGCCCTATTCAAATACTGTGTTTCATCACGTCTAAGAAATCATCCATTTTATCTTATTTTTTTAAAAAATATTTTTACTGATTTTTAGAGAGAGGGCAAGGGTGAGAGAACATCGACTTGAGAGCGAAACATTGATTGGCTGCCCCCTACATATCCCCTACTGGGATCAAGAGCCTGACTCAGTGGTTCTCAACCTTCTGGCCCTTTAAATACAGTTCCTCATGTTGTGACCCAACCATAAAATTATTTTCGTTGCTACTTCATAACTGTAATGTTGCTACTGTTATGAATCGTAATGTAAATATCTGATATGCAGGATGGTCTTAGGAGACCCCTGTGAAAGGGTCGTTCGACCGCCAAAGGGGTCGCGACCCACAGGTTGAGAACCGCTGGCCTGACTTTTCAAGGACAGGCTCCTGGTATAACAATGTTACACCTACATTACCATTTCAAGAGTAACTCCTGGAAGCGCCTGTCCCTTTCATCAGTCATCTTATAAGCAGGGAAACTTCAGTTTCTCAAATGGACAGACACCAACAGACTACCATAAGCTAGCTCTGTGCTCAACTGCTATCAATCCTGGGGAAAACAGACTCAAAAATTTTGCATGGTCAACAGCTTTCCAAAGTCAGATGCAAATCTACACTGAAGTGAATGTTTTCCTAAATGCTAGATACTCCCATGTTTGGCCCTGAGCTCATTATATAAGATTTTATGCTCAAGATCCCTAAAAAGTGGATGTAATTCTTTTTTCTTTTTTTTAAAAAATATATTTTATTGATTTTTTACAGGGAGGAAGGGAGAGGGATAGAGAATCAGAAACATCGATGAGAGAGAAACATCGATCAGCTGCCTCCTGCACACCCCCTACTGGGGATGTGCCCGCAACCAAGGTACATGCCCTTGGCCGGAATCAAACCTGGGACCCTTGAGTCCGCAGGTCGGCACTCTATCCACTGAGCTAAACCAGTCAGGGCTGGATGTAATTCTTCTGTGCCTAAAGGTTCTGAGCCCTAGAGCATGTGGCAAATCCTCTACAATGTAATCCCTTTGTGCCTAAAGGTTGTGAGCCCTAGCGTATGTGGCAAATCCTCCACAATGATGATGAGGAAGGCAGTGGTCACCCCAGATGCATACAGAGCCAATTCTCGGGGTGCTGAATCTCCAGGCAGTTTCTAAGACACCAACCCACTGCTGCCCACTTGACTACATCTAAAGCAGGGAAAGAACCAGAATTTCCTGACCACTAAATTAAGAGCCTAGGTTTCTCATGTATTTACCTATCTAAATGTGAAAGGTCTTTTGAGAAGGATTACCATGGCCATGTCATTCCTATGGAGACCAGGGCTCTGAATACAGCTGAGCATGGGCTAAGCAGTGATTGTCAGTGGTCCCCAATGTCCCTTTCCATCTTCTATGCTAATAGAACCCTTGATCTTTAGCTGGGCACAAGGTCATACAGTATAAAGAGTATATTTCTCGGTCTTCTTTCATGTCTTGGACCTGTCACATGCAAGTTTTCTATGATCTGCTAGGTGTGTGCATGGGACTACGTTGTGGTCACTAGACTATAAGTAGAGATGACAAGTGCAGTTTCTGGTGTGCATCCTCAAAAGGGAGGACAGCTGGTGTGCTCTTCTTCCATTCCTTTTCTCTTTCTTCTGGTAAACTATGGAGCTCCAACAGGTGTCTTGGACCATGAGATGACCTTGAAATGGAGGACTTTGACAATGAAGCAATAGAAGAACCCTGATCCCTAGAGAACTATGGCAGCCCTATACTGATTATTTTTAGACTTCTTAAAGGTGAGAGAGAAACAAACTATTTTGTTTTAAGCAATTTTTATTTTTCTTTGTTGTTGTTGTTGTTGTTATGTGCACCCAAACCTAATCCTAACTAGGATACAAACTACAAGCTAACCACTGGATTTTATTTATTTACCACAACATTTGCCGGGAACAACATAAAGTCTCTGTGTGCATGGACAGATTATTTAACTTCTCTATGCCTCAGTTTCCTCATCCGTAAAATAGTAGCATCTCTGGGCAGCTGTTAGAGTTGCATGATATAAAACACATAAAGAGCTTAGCACACTGCCTGCCACGTGAAGTTCAGTGAACGTTACCTTTGTTATGTCTTGTCATTGTCCTTTGACTGATACGCGGCTGAGTCCACTGAGCATAAATCCAAAGCCAGTGATCTCTCCGCCTCACTCTGCTACCGAGATACGGCCCTCCTGGCCAGAGCCACCCTGCGCTGCAGACCTGACCAGGCCATCGGTGAACTCCCCAGGAGAGTTGCCTTTCCTTGGAGTGTATCTTTTTTGGTTGCCCAAACATTCTCAGTGCAGTTTGGGACATTTTAAGCCGTCAAAGTCGATCTAGAACTTACAGCAAAGTGTCAACACTTATGCCATAGTGATTCTGCGTCTCTTTACTTCAATATGGCCAAATGGGAGAGTATGACTTGTCTTTTGTGCTAAAAGTAAATGAGGAAGTTTGAGTGATAGGTTGGGCATCTTACTGTACTGTGTGTTGTTGTGGTGTTTTGTTTTGTTTTCCTTTTATCTTCTATTGTGGAAATTTTCAAACATATACACAATACAGAAAATCATATAATGGATCCTTTGTACCCATCATTCAGTATCAACTATTACCACATCATGGCCAATCATGTTTTACATATATAGACACCTAACTACTTGGAAGCAAATTCTAGATTTTGTATCATTTCATCAGTAAATAGCTCAGTATGTAGCACTTTAATGTTTGTAAAATGCCTATTATATTTTCTCTGTACTAGAAGCAGGACAAGGTGACATTAATCTGTCTGCTGAGAAACTAAAGCTATCCAGCAGGTGCCTTTTAGGAGACTGTCAGTTTTCTTATTTCCCAGTGGAAATGACATAGCAGTCCATTCAACTCCCTGTCCCCACTCTCAGCACCCCCTCCCCAGCCCCACACATTCACCTCTTCAAGCACTAGCTGTGATCTTAGGCCTTGCTACCCAAGAAATCTAGAAATCAGTCTGGAATTGAGTTTTTCCAACATACAAGAAATTTCTGGAATATTAAAGTTGGACGGAATTGTAAAGGGTAGACTAACGCTTTCAATTTAGAAATAAGACAACTGAGACAGAGAAGTGAGCAAACTGATTCACATTTGAGCTTTTAAAACTGCAGATCCAATTACGTGACTCAGCAGCTTAAAACCATTCGAGGGTTTCCATCACCCTCAGTCTGAGGTATTGCACGTAATGGACCCTTTACCATTCTAAGACCAGATGTGTCTAGGCAGCCCTCTCCACTTTTCCCCTTTCCCCATGCTGCCTTAAAGTCTATAGGGCTTCTTTGTGATCTCCTGCCTGGCCAATTCCTGCTTGCCCTTCAGATCCCTGCATAGCTAGCACTTCCCCAAGAAACCATCCAAGTTCTCAAAACCAAGTTCGATATGATTTCATGTGGTCCCATAGAACATTGTATATATTTGAACATAAACTTACAACGCACTACATTGAAATTTCCTGTTACATGTATGACTTCCCACATCAGATTGTGGGCCATGTTTGGTACCTAACTCCATGCCTGATAAATGCTTGTTGCATGAATGACTACTGCCACTTGGAAGAGTCCATGAAAGACATATGGGTAACTGTTCTGTATACTGTTTAGCACCCAACGAAGGTTAACCATTGCATTTATAACTGCGTAAGGCCACAGAGATACAACTATACTATATAGGGAACTGACCAGTCCATATCAGAGCTCTTACTATTCCATCACACTGCTTAATATGAATCCAGTCAATACAGTTGTCAGTAACTATAAATAGCAGTAACTATTTTCCTATGCAAATAAAACCACTTCTACTGGGTTAAGGAAAACACACAGGCTTATAACCTTTCAAAATCATTTTAGTTTGAAAATTTTGACTTTTTTATCTCAGTAGAAAATTCATACACTGCAAATCATTTTTTTCTGAAAGAATTACGGATCATCATTTTAAAGATTATTTCCTTTGGGCTAGATATTGTTTATGAATAAAAGAACATGACACTTTCACCTTTGGCTCTGAAATCACCAGGCCCATGTGGTACAGAGTACAGGGAGCCCTGTGTTGGTGAAAAACTAGATGGGGAAGTTCTCAAAAGAAAGTGTTAGATCACAAATTACAAGAACAAATTGCCCAAGTTGTGGTAAGTATATTTTAAGCTCCTCACTATTCAGGTGATATTAGGGCTTTTCTATAACCTTTAAATCTTTGCCTGCAAGATTGGAGCATAGTGGTGTTGGTTTTCTATTCAAGAAAGATGTGAGTACTGCATTTACCTACATCGCCATCTTGACTGGAAGTCCTTGCAACTTGTTTCTTAAATGTATTAATAACCTACTTTCTATATCTAAGATTTTAAATTTATATGCATCACCTCCCTAGAGTTTCATCAAGCCCAACACATTCCTCTCATCAGTTCTGCTATAGTTTTTGACATTTATCCAACAAGATGAAAAAGGTGGTCTATGGGCTTTTCAACCCTAAGATGTTCACAAAAAGCAAACAAACAAAACCAGATGACCACTGTTCTATCTAACTTGGAATTTTGCTATCCAAGTGACAGATGCAGAATACTAATTAACAAAATGAAAATCAGGTTCTGGTTTTGTGAGAGAATAATACACACACAGGAAGTCAGTTTCATGTAGCACATGTTCACTGATCCCCCAAGTTGCTGGGGGTACAGGGTACATTAAATGATTCCATAAAAATATGCTGGGCATCGACTTTGTGATAGGCATAGTGCAGTGTGAAATGACTGATTCAAAGTGATTCAATGGCTGGGCTGTAAGTAGGAAAATCTCAGATGTCTTAACTTTTAGAACAATCGATTTTTCATTCCACCTGGATGCCTCATTTCTTTAAAAATCTAAAATAATTCTCCAATCCACCAAAATAAACAAGGAAGGTAAGGAAGGCAAGGAAGGGAGGGAGGGAGGGAGGGAGGGAGGGAGGGAGGGAGGGAGGGAAGAAGGAAGGAAGGAAGGAAGGAAGGAAGGAAGGAAGGAAGGAAGGAAGGAAGGAAGGAAGGAAGGAAGGACAATGTGTGCTCTATCCATTATATCATTTATTTACTCTGAAACTTGAATTAGCCTCCTAAATAAATAACGTATTTTCCTGTTAAGTAAAGTTTGAATTGTTAAAAGTGCCAGTGTCTAAATCTCCTTTTAATAACTGAAGGCCAGGTTATTGTTATGAAATATTATAAATTTTGTAGTATTTTCAGACACTAAAAATGTAGAAAGTTGGCAGTCATGTTAACTGAAAAAAATGATCTCAACCAAGTAAAACACATATATGGATACATAAAGATATCACAGAAAGGGGATACACTCAAGCTTTAACAGCAGTTATCTCTAAGGGATGGAATGATAGAAGGTTCTTACAGTTTTTCTTGTGCTTTTTGAATTTTCGTAATTTCCTTTTGGGAAACATATACTTTTAAATTACAATATATTGAGTACCTACTACGTGTCAAGCATTATGCTAGGTGTTATAAAGCAGAACACAGGGAGGGGACCTGGAGTCAGAGAAAGCCTTCAAGAACAAGGTACTATTTGAAAGAGTAAAACTGAGCCAGGCAAAGAGGAGGGGAAATACACTCAGGTGGAAGGAACAGAATGTTGAGAACTCAAAATCCAGCCTTCGAGGAATTAAAATAAATCCAGGATGACAAAACGATGCACTATCAATTCCAAGCCAAGTTATATGTGTGTGTGATTGTGTGTGTGTGTGTGTGTGTACAAAATACCCCCACCACATCCTCAACAGGCCACGCCCCATAGAAGCAGGAGGAAAGGAGGAGCTATCTCCCACTGTTTCTTTCTCCTTACTGCCCCCCACCACTCCAATTAAGGTAAGTCTGCTCTCCTGCATCCCCCTCTCTTGAGAGCCTTCTCCTTTAATACTGGTTTTCAGATTTTACCATTTAACTCGCGGCAGCAGGAGTCACAGCTGAGTTCATTCTCTGCACCAACAGCCCCCCCCCAACCCCCAGTTTAGAAAAAGTATTCTAAATTTAAACCACACAGCACCAAACTAAAAATGGCTTAGAAAGGGAAACGAACTACCTTGTGCTGGGCTCCTGTTAGATTTCACAGGCATGAATTACCCTTTTTTCTAAGCATATGTAGTCAAATAATTCTTAGGTCATAAAATAACCATCCCCAAGTTCTCATGAGATAAAAGTGTCTGTTTTTAAATGACCAGGGAAGAGGTTGAAGATGGCAAAAAAAGAGTAGGGAAGTTAAGTGATGACTCATGCAAGATGCATCTGGGGTTCTGCGAATGTCATCCAGCTCGCTGTTAGTGCGTGCTGGGTTTTTCCTCATCCCCTTTCTGAAAGGTAAGAAAAGGAAGACAGAACTAGAGTCAGAGGCCTGAGTGTCAGTCCCTATTATATGAGACACTCCCCCAACCCTCAAGTAAGTTTCCCCTTCCAAGCTTCAGTGTCCTCATCCCTAATCATTCTGGGATTGGAAGCTGAACCTGATCAGTGGTCCTCAAGCTTTTTTGTCCTTGGCACTTTTTCCTTTTTTTTTTTTTTTTTAACAATAGCATGTTAGTTCTTTTAAAATGTTCCACAGAAGCGTAATAGACATACTGAAGCATGAATCAAATCATGTGTTCAGCTCAATGAATTTTCACAAACTGAATGTGCCTAAAAAACCAGCATTGGAGTAGAGAGACACATCTGAAAAGACTGAAAAATAAGTGCTTTTTTGTTTGTTTAGTTAATTCTAATACAAAATTTGGGGTAACATGAAAAACATTCCCACATTTGGGTAAGGCACCAATCACCTGGTCACCCTTCAGTTTAGGTCACACTTGAATAGAGCTATTTATTGCCCTAACCTAATTCCTAAAACTATCTTAGTGTATATTTGAGAAGGAAGGAGAGTCTAGTGCAGTGATTCCCAAAGTGGGCGCTACCGCCCCCTGGTGGGCGCTGCAGCGATCCAGGGGGGTGGTGATGGCCACAGGTGCATTTGTTTTAACTTTTTTTGTATTACCTTTCTATTCTGAGTTCAATAAATAGTTTCATAATTTCAAACTTCAATGTTTCTAATTTACACCTTTCTTTACTATATTTTACGAAAAAGGTATAAACATTAATACATATATCTTTCTGTTTAATTGCTATTAAAATTTTAAAAAAATTAATTTCCAGGGGGCGCTGAGTAATATTTTTTCTGGAAAGGGGGCGGTAGGCCAAATAAGTTTGGGAACCACTGGTCTAGTGCAAAAAGATGAGATGAATGACTGAATTAACTGACCTTGGATTTGAGATTTAAGGACATGGGCAGAGTGACATGAAGCCCATGAGTGTGACCAGCAGCACCTATACATAACCCTAAGTCCTGGGAAGGATGTTGAAAAAATACCTACTCAGCTATGGTAAAAGGCTGGGTGAAAGCGATGCTAACAAATTTTATGGAATGTTTTGTAACTTAATCATTCAAGTTATTTTGTAAATTTTAGAATTGCATTAAATTTGGGAGGTGAGAGTTGATAATTCCAAATTATTAAAAAAAACAAAAGTATTAAACATTTGAATGTAGGGTCAGACTCACGAAAATGAAAAAGTCCATATTCTTTGAAACAAAGAAACAAAAATTTATAATCATTTCAGAAAAAATATGGGAAAAGAAGATACAGACAAGCTTTGAATAAGCAAGAAACAGTAACTAGAAATCAACTGTACATACCCTTTATTATTTATAGGATTTTGAAAATGTCATTGGTATCTTGGTGTTTTGCTCTGCTGATTTTATTTTTTAATATAGTCTACACTTTTATTTAATTTATTTTTATTGATTTTTAGAGAGAAGGGAAGGGAGAGAGAGAGAAACATCAATGTGAGAGTGCAACAGAAATACAAAGGATTGTAAAACAATACTATGAACAACTATATCCCAACAAGCTGGACAATATGGATGAAATAGACAAATCCCTAAAAAAATACAATCTTCCAAAATTGAATAAGAAAACCTGAATAGGCCAATAACAAATGATGAAATAGAAGCAGTTATCAAATAACTCCCAGAAAACAAAAACGCTGGTCTGGAGAGCTTAACAAAAGGAAGACAAACAATCCAATCAAAAAATAGACAAAGGACCCAAATAGACACTTCTCCAAAGTGGACATACAGATAGCCAAGAGACATATGAAAAATGCTCAAAGTCACTGATCATCAGAGAGATGAAAATTGAAAAGACAATGAGGTATCACCTCACACTTGTCAGAATGGCTACCATCAAGAAATCAACAAATGACAAGTGCTGGCGATGATGTGGAGAAAAGGGAACCCGTGTACACTGCTGATGGGAATGCAGACTGCTGCAGCCATTATGGAAAACAGTATGGAGCTTCTTCAAAAAATTAAATATGGAATTCCCATTTGACCCTGTGATCCCACTTCTAGGAATATATCCTAAGAGATCCGAAACACTAGTCAGAAAGAATTATGCACCCCTATGTTCATAGCAGTGCAATTTATAATAGCTAAGATCTGAAAACAGCCCAGTGCCCATCAGTAGATGAGTGGATAAAAAAGCTGTGGTACACCCTGGCTGGTGTAGGACAGTGGTTGAGTGTCGACCTGTGAACCAGGAGGTCACTATTTGATTCCTGGTCAGGACACATGCCCAGGTTTCGGGCTCGATCTCTGGTGTGGGACATGCAGGAGGCAGCCAATCAATGATTCTCTCTCATCATTGATGTTTCTATCTCTCTCTCCCTCTCCCTTCCTCTCTGAAATCAATAGAAATATATGTTTTTTAAAAAGCTATGGTACATTTACACCATAGAATACTATGCAGCAGTAAAAAAGAAGGATCTCTTACCCTTTGAGACAGCATGCAGGGACCTGGAGAGTATTATGCTAAGCGAAATAAGCCAGTCAGAGAAAGACAAGTATCACATGATCTCACTCATATGTGGAACCTAATGAACAAAATAAACTGATGAACAAAATAGATCCAGAGACATAGAAACATGGAACAGACTGTCGAATCTCAGAGGGAAGGCAGGGGTGGGTGGGTGGGAGGAGATCAACCAAAGAACTTGTATGCATATATGCATAACCCGTGGACAGATAATAAGGTGGTGAAAGCCTGGGATGGAGTTGGGGGGGGGCTAGAAGGGACCAATGGGGGGAAAAGGGGACATATGTAATGTCTTCTACAATAAAGATTTGTTTTTTTAAAAAAAGAGGGTAGTTTGTGCACAGCTCAATCTCATTGCTATAGATAGGTCTAAATATTTTTAAATGAACTATTTATATCTATAAAACTCTAATATGCAAATTGTCCCCTTGGGAGTTCAACCCGGAGACCAGGAGTTCGATCGCTTGCTATGACATGCGCTGACCACCAGGAGGTGGTGCAGAATGAAGGAAGGCCCTGGCCAACAGCCAGCAACCAGGGAAGGGAGGCCCTGGCCAGCAGCTGGAAGGCTCCAATTGGCCCTGATCACCGGCCAAGCCTAGGGACCCTACCCGTGCACAAATTTCATGTACTGGGCCTCTAGTAAACATATCATTGAGTATATAATCTCAAAAAGTTTTAATGTTGGGTCAAACTTTTTTAATATTAAGGAGGGCAAAATAAAGTCGTTTTTATAAACTCCAGGTATCACAAATATACATAAATATAATACATATTTTGTAGTTCCCTGTTTAGTATCTCAAAATGAAACTCAAAGATAAAATAAACTATGTAACACAACATTTTGAAAAATAAGATATATAATGTACCAACTATAATGTAAAAGAGAAGTGAAAGACAAGTTATCTATTTCTATAAAAAGTAAGTGACCGACCATATGTCCGTCTGACTGTCCAACCGACTGACCAGCCGGTACATATGATGTGCACTGGCAATTTAAAAATAAACGTTGACTGGTGCATGCGCAATATATATAAAGCTCTCACTGGTTCCAATCGCACACGTTTCCATCTGTCATTGTCAATCATGAATTTGGTTGGCACTTCTATTATAGAGAAAAGGCAAATAGTGATACTAAAATATTTCTTCTAATTAATTTCCTTTCATTGTGCACGAATCTGTGCACCGGGCCACTAGTTTATAATAAAACAATATGCATTTCAATATGTAAATAATCAAGCAGGATTGTGTCAGGGAACACATACATGCACTTGTATGTACATTGAATGAGACAGGTGTGTTGTACTGTAATGTCAAATGCAAGTGGTGTCACTTTGGGTAAGTGATGTTCTGAACAAAGTTAAGTACAATCTTTCCTCGATTCACACAGCATTTTTAATCCTGATAATTGCAGTGTATATATAAAACCAACTTATGTTCTAAGCTCAGAAAATTATAGAAGGTTTTTACTTACCTCTTCAGGAAAACATTTGAAAGTTGCACAAAACATGAGATAATTTGTCATGGGACAGAAAAATCTGGAACATTCCAGTACATCGAGCATTTCTGATGTCTGCCCAGTGAACGCATATTTCCAGTTTCCCACAGGAAGTAGTTCCATGCCCATTTGCGAACCACCAGACTTACCCAGGCTGTAAAACCAGCTTTATCACATACTAGCTGTGAGACCAAAAAAAAATCACACAGCCATTTTACAGATCACCCAGCCAAAATATCACTTCCTCAACCCACACAGTTATAAGAAGCAATAACAAAAAAATCCTGGAAAGAATCTGAGTTCTCTAAAAGTATCAAAGTAGATGTGATGGTTTAAAAAACACACAATGTTTTTGGACTTCCTTACACTTATTTTATTTTGAATTACAGGCTTGGGTATGAACACCAGACTCTTTTTAATATTTAGGGCCTAAAAGTCTGGATCTGACCATATTCAAACTTTCAAACAGACTCTGTAATAAAGTTCAATTTAAAAAATCAAATTATTTCAGGAACCACTAGCATAGACCAATGCTCTAACCTTAGTTTTACCACATTAAAATATGCTATACTAGTACATAACTTCATTTGCTTACAAAATGTCATATTTGTCATTTTGAGATAAAATATAGAAAAACAGCAGAAAAATTGAAAGAACTATTTGTCCTGAAGTCTTGTAGAAAAAAAAATTTCCACCCAAATTTTCGAATTCTCCACTCCTATCCTTTCATAGCTGTTTCTAAAACCTTGTTTTATAAAATACTCAGAGAACTTACTAAATAAAAGAAAAATTTGGAGCTGAACTTACGATGTCTTTGCAAATAAACACAATCTAGAAAATTAGTCAAAAGCTATCATTCTTTAAGGTTCGCATTTCCCTTTTATAACAAGTAAATTAATTCTAATAAATGATATTTAAAATTTTATTAAAAATTCTGCAAGTTGCCATGCTACTTATTCTCAAGCCTTGTCTACCATGTGAATGAATGGTTTGGGAGATAAAATGACCTGGGTTTGAATCCTGGCTGTGCTACTTACGAGTTGTATCCCTGTACAAAATTCTTAATCCATTTTTTTACATATAAAATACCCCGTACCTATCAATGTTGTGACAATATGTAAAGCTCTTTGCAGACAGCTTTTCATGTACTAGTTATTAGTTAAATAGAAGCTATGGTTATTATTATAACTAGCTGTCATGTTTGTCAATACCTGCTTATTAACTCATTCAACTATTTTCTTCTTAGTGGCCTTATAAAGATTTTTTTTCTGGCTTAAAAAGCCTTTTGAGATATGCTGGGTAAATGTTATACAATGTCTCTTATATAAGACAGCCTCAGCCCTGTCAGTGTAGCTCAGTAGTTGAGCATTGACCTATGAACCAGGAGGTCATGGGTCAATTACCAGTCAGGGCACATGCCCAGGGTTGCTGACTCAATCCCCAGTAGAGGGCTTGCAGGAGGTAGCCGATCAAGGATTCTCTCTCATCACTGATGTTTCTATCCCTCTCTCCCTCTCCCTTCCTCTCTGAAATCAATAAAAATATATTTTAAAAAAGAAAATTCTTCTTTAAAAAAATAAAAAAGACAGCCTCGCCCAACTGTCTTAAGACAACATATACCAAAAATAGGACAATGACATTTCTTAAACTACAATTTAACATTTACTGAACACTAGTCATGTGATGGTAGCTTATAAAAATTCAGTTTTTCCTACCAACATCCTGAGTCATGTGATGGTAGCTTATAAAAATTCAGTTTCTCCTACCAACATCCTGAGTATTTATTTGCCTCTGTCAACCTCTTGAAAAATTCACATTTTAATAGTTTTTCTGTAGTACTTTTCAGCACAAAAACTCTAATTTTTAGTATATTTATGTTTCATAGTCAGGTCTCCAACTGATTCTTTGCAACCTACAAAGAGTTCTCATGGTATGGTTAGCATGATCACACCCGTTCTTCAACATGAACACACACATACATACACACACACACCACATCACATCACATTCTCAGCTGGTCTCTGTCAACACTTAACCACCTCCCAGCATGAACGGATTCTTTCATCTCTAAGAAATTAACTAGGAAGAGGTTTGGGAAAAAATATAATAATTTACAACCTATTTGGGGGCTTATACACCCTTTGAAAATCTGAAGAAAACTATAAATATTCTCATATATAAGCAAAAAGGACATGCATATAAAACTGCATTTCACAGACTCCTTGCAAACCAAATTAAAGAAGCGATGATTTATTTCAGTGTTTCTCCTTTTGACTTAGTGAGGATTCACAATGGGAAATAGAACCTGACGTCAATGTAGCCCATACTTACCTACCAAAACAAACGTAAATATCTAAAACAGAAGTTTCCGGAAACAATATTTACCCTTACCATGTGCAATGGTTTCTACCATTTTCTATTCAATTTCATCTTTCTAAATGTTGCCTGAGGCTCACTAAATGGCTTTCTTACTGCCCACAATCTGAAGAACAGTGAGCTGGTCTAACATTTCTCCATTTTTGAAATAAGGAAACTGAGATCCAAAAAAACAAAGTCCTAGGTCAGGAATGAGTTTGTGGCGGAACAAGCCAGAAACCTAACTATTCTGACTCCCAACCAAAGGCTCTTTTCGAAACAAAGTGAAACGAAAGTTCCAAATACCAACTCACTTCAGAAAAGCAGCTGGGATCCCAAACTGGAAACATGCTGTTACACTGGGAAACCGTGTCACAGCTTCTCCTCCAACCCCTGGTGAATATTAACCACAACCACAGCCTCCAATTCAGACAGCCTGAATTTTTTTCGAAATCATGCCACTGGCCTAGCATGACATGGCACATAAACAAATTTGTTCTTTCTAGTAACCCTTTCTCCAGCCACTGAAAACAACACAGGAAAAGCCAACGTTCTTCTTGAGTTCATTTAAAATAGTTCTCTTACACACACACAGGTTTTGCCTGTCAGAGGCTGGCTTAGAAACAGTAGTAGGTAGGCCCTCTTCCCACTTACCAGGCCCATGCATAGCTGTTTTCTTCCCGGCTAAGGCTGCTTCATTAAAATTTTAACATCTAAACCACATGGATCAATACGTGGATATGAATGACCCAGAGACTCCTAGATGGTACTACTACCAACAGCACCTACCCCAGCCCTCTTTTGAGTCTCGATTACTGACAGTGCAAGCTAAGAGCCTGCACTACAAACAGCTTGGTAGCTTAAAATACCAGTCTCCTCGCTGACAGACTGCGTATGGTGTGTGTGTGTGTGTGTGTGTGTGTGTGTGTGTGTGTGTGTGTGTGTGTTATGGTTTTGTTTTCTTTTCTTATTTTTAATTTGGAATCTTATAACAAGCCAGAGACAGTGGCTGGGGACTGGTCAGGAGGCTAAACCCGAGATCCTGCGCACAGGAAGGAGGCGTTTGGGGGCCCCTGTCCTTGCAGGATCACCCAAATAACTTCACTCGGCTGCCAGTAACCTGCTTGTGCGCCGCCTCCACCTGCCACCCAAGCCTGGTCCCCAAGGGCAAAGTGCCCGGTCTCCTTAACGCAGAAGGCACAGGGAGAAGAGTGTCTTGTGCAAATGGATGAGCAGTGGCTCCCGGGAGAGAATCGCGAAAGCGCGGAGGGGGGTTGGGGGGGGGGGGGAGGCAGGCAAACCCTAAAATTAGCGCTCAGGAAGCAGCGGCAGGGCACCAACCCGCAGAGATGGCGTCCTCTGCTCGGCAGCCACCCGGGAGCTACCCGGGAGCCCGCAGCCCCTGCGCCTGCCTCCGGGCACCCGCACCAGGAGCTGGACCAACGCAGCAGAAAGGGAGGGCTCCGTCCTGGAAACAGGATCAGGGAGCACGGCGAGCCTCCTGAGACCTTGGGGTCTATCGCTCCTCCCCCAACTGCGGCAGAAATATTAAGCAGCCTCAGAATTTAAAACCGTTTCTCTCCTCCACCAAACCTCCGAGGGAATTAGAGCGACAGGGCGTGGGGGGATGTTAACATGCTGATGACCTAGGGGGTGGAGGTTGGCGGAGTGGGGGGAGTTTGCATCCGAATTTCTCTGCAAGGTAAACAGTTCTGAAGGTCAGGGAAAGCGCCCCATTGGGCGCTCCTAAAAAGATTAATGTTCAGTAAGGGCTCCCCAGTCATCGCTTTTCTTGAGAACCCAAACTACGTAAGTCCAAAGTATATCAGCTATTCCAACTCCAATAACGCACTGAAAACCTACACATTAACTATTGTGAACACTATAAATTTAATATATAAAATTACCAAACACAATATAAAATTACCAAAACCCTGAGAGCTGACGGAAGAAATCTGTGAGATGGAAACGTGTTCCTCATCTAAGCTTAAATGAAGAATGCAAAAATAAGGTTTTTAGTCGCACAAGAATAGAAAATTGAATGACACACTATTTGGAAGTCCAAAGCCAGTCGTTTTAATTTTTGTATAATTTTTTAGAAGCCAGTTTTTTCAAAAAGTCATGTTTATTATGTAACGAGGAATGTTAAAATGATATGTGCACAGTGATGCTACACTAGTCACTAATACACACGAAACACGTCCGTGGAGGGCAATCGCATCTCTAGCATCTCTCTGACTCCCCTCTGCAGTGGGCCCTTACCTTTATTTTCAGAATCTCTCATCCTCTCCTTCCTCCCTCTGCTGCAAACGGGCAGGAAAAGTCCGGCTGATTCTCCAACCCTGACTTTCGATTTGTCATTCACAGACAGGCAGCGGCCTCAGGGGCGAAGTCCCTCAACAGAGGAGCACGGGGCTCTGATAACTGCATGCAAGTCAGTGTGCAGGGTTATAATTTTGCTTATGCTGGAGCGGAAAGGCTAGAGATGAAGGCAGACGTAAACACAACTTCCAAAACATGGCATGGAATCGGATCTGGAGCCTAGGCAAGCCTTTCCTTCCCTGAGGTTAGGGAACCAGCCCTTTAGCACCTCCACACCTCTGGAGAGATGTGGTTCAAGTTCAAAGGGGAATGTCTGTGCCATGCACCCGGCTTACTTTCAAATAGAGATCTTAACTCTGGAGGGGGATTAAGACCCCTGCACCTTGTTTCCTCTTACATATTCATTCATTCAATATTTACCTCTCTGTGGACCAGGCTCTCTGCTCAGTACAGGGGACTAGCCTCTGTCCTCACTCAAGCTGCTCACAGACGTTGCAATAGAAGCATACAGTGCGATACAATGACCTATGAGTGCTGCATGGACACGGTTACTGAACCCACTAAACCCTGATGTAAGTTGATACTCAGGGAGGCTTTAGTGATTGGTTTTAAGCCACTGAGTCACTGAGCCAGAAATGGGTATGAGGAAACCAGATCAAGTGTCCCCTCTGTTAGAGGGCAAGGAAGTTTTGAGTGAATCTTTCAATCATCCAATTCAAGCTTACTTTCAATCATTACACAGCTCAGATTCATTCCTTCCTTCCTTCCTTCCTTCCTTCCTTCCTTCCTTCCTTCCTTCCTTCCTTCTCTCCCTTTTCCCCTCTTTTCCTTCCTACCAAATGGTATTTGGGCCAGGCACTAGTCTACTGGTTAGGAACCCAGGAATACAAAAAACAGACCAAGTCCCTGCTCTCATGGCTATTACACTCTGGTGGGAGGATTCAAACAGACACTAAACAAGCCAATTTAAGCATATAATGAATGTCAATGACTAATATGAAGAAAAATGAAGCATGGTTATGAGGGAGCAGAGGTGCCATTTTTTATAAAGTGGCCAGGAGAGTTGATATTTAACTTATTTTATGAAAATTGGTTAGGATCATTATGGCCCCTTCCAAACTTCTTCACTCTGAAATTGTTTTTTAAGTTTGGGATCCTCATAAACTCCTCTGCTCCCAGTGCACTCACTGATGGGTGCTGTTTATTCCCCATTATACAGATTGGTAAACGGATATCCAAAAAGATTAACTGACCCAATTGAGGGCCTCACTAAGATGGATGACGGGCAACAAAAAGAAATATACCTACCTATTGCTCTCACCCCCAGAAATTGCTGGGTTAAATACAATACTAATGTGGAAAATTTGCTGGAGTAGGAGTTAAGGCAGGAGCGTTGAAGGCCTATCTCTACCACTATTAACTGAGTGGTGTAGGGCAGATGGCTTAGCCTCTCTGGCACGAGTTTCCTCATCTGTAATGAGAGGCTAATCATGCCTGCCTCTGTATGTACCAGGCTGTTCAGAAGATCAAAAGGGAAAACAGATGTGATACTTTGTAACTAAGCACTATATAAATATAATATTACAATTATCAACATGCTTGGGCACACTTATAAGAACTAATTGCTAGTGTTCACTAGTTCATGACTACAGTCAAATATAGCTATAGAATGAAAGCTATCATTGGCACTAGAGTTTTTGGAGTTGGTTTCTAGCTGCCACAATTTAAGGACTCCCTGAAATTTGGGGGAAATTTTAATTATTTAATTTTTGCTCCCCTCTCTCCTTGCAGTGGATAATACTTTTCTGCACTTCTCTGACAACATAAGACCAATGAAGAAAATCTACCTTCATTAAAATTCCTTGCTGCTACCCAATGAGCTATGTTGGCCCATAAATCACGTCAAGGGAACAGGCATCTCTAGCTCCAAGAACCAAGTCCAGCACAGCCTAAACATGCCTACCAGGACCACCTTTAGAGGCTGAGAGGGTTAGGGAAGAAGTGGGTGGTGAGAAGCCACCATTCATTCACCCTTTCACTCAATAAATATTCATTGTGCCAGGCACCGCTCTGAACACTGGCAATAACACAGTGCTGAACAAAACATTCTCTGTCCTCAAAGAGCTGTGGTCTCAGGGCAAGAGGGTTCCAGAAGGTATGCTGATGTACTGAACTAGGAAGAGGAGTGCCAAGGCCTGGGCCTGAGTAGAGAGGCAGAGGCTCTAAAGCAGAAGAGACTTAATTCAGACATGGGTTCTGCCACTTACTGGCCCCTAGAGTAAGCGGAGACATGTTCTTGCAGCTCTCTAATTCTCTATTTTCTAATGAAGTCATAATGGCACCTACCTGCTAGGCTTGGGTGAGGCTCAAACGAGTTAATGCAAGTAAAGTACGTAACACACAGCCTGACACATAAAGTAAGGGCTCCATAAATGCTCTAAGACTAATATTAGTACCTTGTGACCTGGATCAAGTTTACCCCTCTGCACCTCAGTTTCCTCATAAAATGCACAAAATCATAACTAGCCCGTGCTATTGTGAGAATTACAAATCGGGAATAATATAAAGCCCTTGACATAAAGGAGTAGCTCACCCCTGCCAGCCTCACTCCAGGCCCTTTTTAATCAAGCAGGCTTCCCAGGAAAAAAGACTAAGGCTGGCGAGTCAGAAAGTGTGAGAAGGGTGGCTATTTATATTAAAGAGGAAGTAATTTTTTATTTTTAGAGTGTGGTGCATTTTGAAAAGTTTCAAACATAAAAAGGTTGGAAGAGCCCAGTCGGAGTGGCTCCCGTCCCATGCACCGACTGAAAGGCTGCCGGTTCAATTCCTGGTACAGGGCACAGTCCTGGGTTATGGGTTTGATCCCCAGTCAGGGAGTGTATGAAGGCAACTGATCAATGTTTCTTTTTCTCTCTCTCTCCCTCCCTCCCTCCCTCCTTCCTTCTTTCCCTCCCTCCCTCCTTCCTTCTTTCCCTCCCTCCCTCCTTCCCTCCCTCTTCCATGCCCTGTCTCTAAGCATGCCCTTGGGTGAGGATTGGGGGGGTGGGTGGGGGGGGGGGAGTTGGAAGAATTGCATGGTGAACTGCATCTTTAAGCACATTTTGCTATATATTCTTTATTGCATATCTGTCCATCTCTCCATCCATCCTTAATTGATAGTTTATTTTAAAAATTAAGTTGAAAGAGGTTTGAAGACCTCTTCAAATAAAAAGAACCTTTACTTTTCCTCCTGACACAGTATTTACAAACCTCCTGATTCTGTGGCCATTCCAAGCCAAGCCAGGTAAATTCTCAAAAGCTCTGTCAAGCCCCACAGTAACCCTAAGGCCACACCCAGTTGAGGGACAAGGATGGACTCGAGCATTGGAGCTTTCCAGAACAAGGCAATGTCTCTGGCAGGCCTCATACTTCAAATAAACAGGTACCAAGGGCCATGATAAACATGCAGTAATGAAAATGATGCTCCATCTCATTGACCGGGTTTAGGGAAAGCTCCAGGTGGGCTCCCCTGGCCACCAAGTCCGCTCACCGCTCTGCACAGGCCTGGTCTTGTTAGATGCCACTTCTGAGTCACTAGGATGCTGAGTCATGCCCAGCAGGGGAGGCCATCTTGAGAGCAAAACCAAAGAGCATTTTTAAGAACAATCAGTGGGGCCCTGAATTGAAAGAGAACAAGCTTTTTATTGTCCCAGTCCCCCCCAAAAAATTCTTTTTGCAAGAAAAAAAACACACAAAAACACTGCTGTAATATTGTGAGTTAAACTTCCCAGTTGTACATTTTAATTTGAAGAAAAAATGAGCAAAAAAGAAGAAGGAAAAAAAAAGCTTTTCTATTCCCTTAGAAATTTGAGAGCAAAAGCAATTTGGAGGTTGTGTCCCAAATTAGGCAGATCTAATGAGCTTCCACTTGCCTAGAGCCTCTCTTAGCTTGGTCATTCATCCCCAAAACACGTAGGGTGGGGTGACAGGAGGGTAGCTTCACCTGAACCGCCTCATGTGGTCATCTTCCATTAAGCCAAGCCCCTGTCTGGTTTGCTCAGAGCATCCAAGTGACCATAAAAGAGGCAGGAGGGAAAATTGCCTACTGGTGGGTGGCGGTTTGTAAGTAGAGTCAGGGCAGAAGGGGGCAGCACAACTACAAGAAATCTCGGCAAGCTCTCAAGAAGCCAGGCCACAAGGCAAGGGAAAGGGAGTTGATCTATGAAGCACCTACTGTGCTTCAGGCAATGTTTTTATCATCATCACACATTAATTGAGAACTAATTATTTCCAAGTATTATCTTTAAGGCAAGGACTTTCACAGCACACTGCCTGGGTTTGAATTCCAGCTCACTAGTTGTGTAACTCTGAAAATGTTACTTAGCCTGCAAGCGTGGCTCAGTGGTTGAGCACTGACCTATTAACTAGGAGGTCATGGTTCGAGTCCCAGTCAGGGCACATGTCCGGGTTGTGGACTTGACACCCAGGGTGGGCACTACAGGAGGCAGCCAATGGATGATTTTCTCTCATCAATTATATTTCATCTCTCTCTCCCTCTCCCCTCTCCCTTTCTCTCTGAAATCAATAAAAGGACGTTAAAAAAGGAAAAGAAACCGTTACTTAACCTCCCTGTGCTTTGGTTTTCTCAATTGTAAAATAGATATTGTAAAACAGGGTTATTGTAGAAATTAAATAAAATTAAAATATGCACTGGTTTAGGACAGTGCACAGTTAGATATATTTTTAAATTGTTTGGACATATAAGCCAGCAATGGCTGTTACATAGTAAGCGGTGCATACGTATTAATTCTTGCCATTCCACCTTTTTAGATGAGAAAAAAGAGGCAAGGAAACTTGCCAAAGGACATACAGCTAAAAAGTAGTAGATCTGGGATTCTCTCTGTCATTTCTTTCTCACCGCAATCCCAGGAGGGAGATACCACTTCCTTTTATTGACGAGAGGTGGGAAGCTCAACAGGGGCCTAGTGACTTGCTCATGTCACAAGTGGCAAATGGGAGAGTTCAGATTTAAAACCCACACCTGCTAACTTTAAAGCCGTGGCACATCCCACCAGGCCAGTGGTTCTCCAACTTTAGCACAGGTCAGAATTACTGCAGGGCTCATTAGAACAGATTGCTGGGCCCCACTTCCAAAGTGTCTGATTCAGTAGCTCTTAGGGTGGGGCCAATAGTTTGCATTTCTAACCAATTCCTGGTGATGTAGATGAGGCTGGCTCAGAGACCACACTGGGAAAACTGCTCTATGGTCACGCACCAGAATGGAGACCAGATGCTAGGAGAAGGGTTTGGGCCTAAAGATTATAGTTCAACAAGGTTTTCCCACTCTGGCAGTGCCAGTTACTTCAAGAGCCTAGAAAATATACCATGTATTTACACAGCCTTTCATATATATGATCCCATTTGATCTTTCCAATATCACTATTTCCATTCAATGTAATCTGTTTTTAGAGACACATGGCCAGAAAATGGCAGTGAGGGACCAAACCACAGATCACCTGGCAAGTATTCTGTCCTCTTCTCCAACTAACTTGTCCTGGGAAGCATTATTGCCGACAGAGACTGACTCCAGTTCCAATCTGTGTCTTCCCAGGGAATATCGCTCAGGAAAGGGCTCTTTACCCCAGCAGGGCTTGGAGGAGGTAATTTCTAATTGAAGGATCTCAGGACCCATTTTACACCATGGCTTCCAGGGCTAGGCAAATCTCCTGCTCACAAAATCCTTCCACCAGCTGTTTGCTCCCTTTTCTATCACCTAAAAGCTTCGATATTTGACTAAAATACGTTTTTTTGGAAAGGATGGAAGCACGTGGGGGGTAAATTTCCACTGGGCACAGCTTGCTCACATTCCCATTTGGAACCACTTGCACTGTTAGATGTATTTTGAAGTTCTTAATAGAAGCCAGTAAATGATTAGTGTCCAGAATATTGAAAGAATTCCTAAGTGGGTAAGGAAAAGACAAATTACCAAAGAGAAAAAAAAAATAGGAAAAGACATGAGCAGGCATTTCAGAGAGGATCACACAAAGCCGATGTGAAAAATCTTCAGCTTCATTATTCATCAAGGAAATTCAATATGAAACCATGCAGTACCATTTCACGCCCAACAAATTGGTAAGCATTGAAAAGTTGGAAAGTACTCAGTATTAACAAGGAAGCAGGGAATTAGGACTCTCATACGCTACTGGAGGGAAGTAAATTAGTAAAATATACTGAGGTAAACTTAGCAACATCTTTCAAAATTAAAGAAGTATATATCTTTTAACCCAGTTAACTATCCTTCTAGGTATTTATCCTATACTTACAGTGTTTGAATTGTTACTCATTCTCTTTGGAGATATATAAGGTGTCCAAAGAAAAAAAACATATACACACACTTTGAATAATGATAAAGGCAATGTTCATTAAGATACATTTCATTTTCAAAATTGTTAAAGTGTGTATACATTTTGGAGGGACACCATGCATGTATCCCCAGAGGATTCATTCATTATAAACTTATGTATTGAATGTCTGCTCTGGTCCAGGACAGTGTTAGGCTGAAAAGATGTCAAGAGTCCCCAAAAGGTATGTTACTTCTCCCAGAACTGCAGCCTTCTGTGAAAAAAAAAAAAAGTGGGAAAGAGGAATGGTGGTATGGAAGGCCTTCTCGTTGGCCCAGAAGGGATAGCTGCCCCAGTGGAATTCCCAGCCATGGCTTTTCCCACAGCCCATTGAACTTTCTAGCCCCACGGCTGAACATATTTGGGATATGATCATATGGGGAAAGATCTGAAGTCATGTTAATAAAAATAACCACCACCTTGTGAGCCACTATGAACAAGGCATTTTATATACATAAACTCATTTAATCATCACAGTAACATGATGACATAGGCATTAGCACCCTTCATTTACATGTGATATATAAAGGAGTTTTAGATTTAGAAAGATTTAGTACCCTTCCCAAGATCACACAGCTTATTAATATGTCACTTATTAGTTGCAGATTCAAAGCATAGTCTGTCTGATGCTAAAGAATGTGATTTTATCTACACTCCCAAAGTGATGGTGACACCCTCATGATAAATTCAGGCTACCTTTTAAAAAAACCAAATGAAATTGGAATGTGGATTTCCTTCATTGCATGATTTTTATTAATTTTTAAAAAATATATTTTTACTGATTTCAGAGAGGAAGGGAGAGGGAGAGAAAGTTAGAAACATCAATGATGAGAGAGAATCATTGATTGGCTGCCTCCCACACGCCCCACACTAGGGACTGAGCCCACAACCTGGGCATGTGCCCTGAATGGGAATTGAACTGTGACCTTCTAGTTCATAGGTCGATGCTCAACCACTGAACCACACCAGCTGGGTGATATTTATTAATTTTACTTCTCCCTTCCATGAGTATAGATATTGGAGATGTGGCAGAAAGGGTGCTGTATGGGTACCCCTGCCTGAGCCTGCCACTCACCAGTCACATAACCTCCTGCATGTTATTCTATCTTTTGTTTCATCTTCCTTATCTCTAAATGGGAAAAATAAATCATCTTCCCTCCCTCCTGGGGTGTTGTCAAGATCTAAACACGATTTTGTGGTTGACCTATTCTGTAAACTGTAACGTATCTTATGACATAGACATTATAATGACCTCATCTCCAGGCTGTACAAGGGATGGGGACGTAGAGAAATGTAGTGAGCAGCCAAGATCCTAACGCAGGAAAGAGAGGTATAGCACAGCAATGGGCAAACTCTAGGAGAGGAACACAGGGAGAGAGGAGAGGTTGGCTGCATATACAGTATAGAACAGGTTTTAAAAATTATAAATCTAGGCCCTGGCTCGTTTGGCTCAGTGGATAGAACGCCTGCCTACAGACTGAAGGGTCCCAGATTCAATTCCAGTCAAAGGTACATGCCTGGGTTGCAGGCTCGATCCCCGGTAGGGGGCATGCAGGAGGCAGCCCATCAGTGATTGTCTCTCATCATTGATGTTTCTATCTCTCCCTCTCCCTTCCTCTCTGAAATCAATAAAAAAAATATATTTTAAAAAATAAAAAATAAAATAAATGGAAACTTGTCCATTTTCTCCTAAAAAAAAAATTATAAAACTGCTCTAGCTGGTTTGGCTCAGTGGATAGAGCATTGGCTTGTAAACTGAAGGGTCCCATGTTTGATTTCTGTCTAGGGCACATGCCCAGGTTGTGGGCTCGATCCCTACTGGGATCAGGAGGCAGACGATCAATGATTCTCTCACATCATTGATGTTTCTCTCTCTCTCCCTTTCCCTTCCTCTCTAAAATCAATGAAAAATATTTTTTTAAAAAAATTATAAAACTAGGAAACTTACTGTAACTTAATTTAGCACACTGTCAATATCCATTTAGTCCTCTTCTGAAAATACTCGCACACCTGGAATAACACTAGGAATGTGATTATCACTCAAGGAATACTTGTTGCAGTTCCCAATCTATTCAACTACTCAGGCAAGCGAAAGAAACAGGTGGTTAGCCTTCAGCCCTAAGTTTCAGCAACAGTTCTGGATGCCAGTAGGGAAGGAGCTTAATTGGTGTATCAACGAAAGTAATCACACATCCTGTGAAAGCCACCAGAGGACAATGCCAAGCCCCCACCCCCACCCCCCAACTACCAACAAGAGAAAAGCTTGTTTCTAATGCAATAAATATCTGAAAGATAATCATTGCTGCTCTTTTGTCAAATTTATTTGTAGAATGCTTACTACGTGTCAGCACTTCACATTTATTGACTCATTAATTCATTTTATCCCCAAAACAACCCGAGGGGTGAGAGGGTGACAACTACAGCATCCACAGGGCTCTGGAGCAATCCAGCCTCTGCCCCGGTTCAGATCGGCCATTTTAGAAATCAAGGCATGTGGGTGTCTCAGAAGAAGAATCCTGAGATGACGGAAACAGATGAAAAGGACAAGATAGGACACACAGGCAAACACACACACGCAAACAGGTATCTACAAAGTTCCAAACCCTCGCTTAGCCTAAGGAGGAATGCAGAGATGAAACCGATGGGAACCTGTCACGTGGAATCTATAACACCAGATGAACAGCAACACATGCCGGATAGGTGATGAGATGAAAAAAAGAGGGGTTACAGGTGGCAGGAACCCCAGGAAAGGCTTCACGGGTTAGTCTTGACAGGTGGGTAGGAACAGGCCATTGCAGATAGAAAGGAGGCAGTGAGTGAGCCAGCAGCTCATGTCATGTCCCTGCAGAGAATACTTTAATGGCTTCCAAACACCTCATCATGGCCTACCCAGACCCTGATCCAGGCCCGGCTTCCCTCGCTTTCCCTGGGCACACAGGAACCTTTCCACTAGTTATTCCCTCTGGCCGGACTGCTCTCCCGGGCTCCAAGCTGGAGTAGCTCCTAGTAAGACTTCAGGTCTCGACTTCCATTGCCTCAGAGAAAGAGAGCCCTTCCCCATCCACCTGCCATTTCCTTTCCTCCTCTCCCAGCTGGCTGGGAGGTTTTGATCTGTTTTATATGTGCCGTGGCCCTTTCCCCCTGGAAAAGTAGTTCCATGAGCTGGGGCCTTGCCTCTCTGGCTCACTCAGGCCCTGGCACACAGGGGGGCAGGATAAAAATTGTGGAACCAATGAATGGAGTGAAATCAGTGACTGAATAAATGGGAGTTAAGGCCCTGGTGAGAACAGGGTGGAATTTGTTTGGGAAATAGTTTATCATGGCCAGAGCTTAGGAGATAACAAGCAGTCACACCAGACAGGTCGGAAACGGGAGGGTCGGATGGGGAAGGACCTTGAAGGTAGCATTGGGTCCAGATTCATACCCCCAACGGGCACTGCAATGCAGGTGCCTGCCAGGTGCTGGGCGGGAGGAGGCGGGGCGGCGGATGCAAACCTAAGATGTGTCCCCGAAGCACCCTGATTCCTTCCATCCAGCGCCAAATACACAGCCAGCGACTTTTGCGGGCAAGAAGCTGCAAACACCGGAGCCAACGGGAGACGCCTATGGGGCCGACCGAGGGGTGGAGAGGGAGCGGGGACCGTGCCGAGACTGGACCCTGCGCTTGGTCCACCGGCCCCGGGGGAGCTCGGGGACTGGTCTCGTTCCCGCGGCCGAGGGTCGGGGTGCAGGATCCCCGGCCGGACCTCCTGGCCGCGCCGCCCCCCGCCCGCAGGTCCGGGGTCGGAGAACTCGGCCCGAGTTGCGGCCCTGGGTGGCCGGCGCCGGCCGCGCGTAGTAACAGGTCCCCCGGCCGCGCCCACACTCACCCTGCGCCGCCTTGGGAGCCGAGCGCGTCCTCCAGAGCCGCCGGGTAGCCTTCCACGGCCGCAGAGAGGAAAACAGCCGCCGGCTCTTCTTGCCGCCCTGCTCAGTTGCTCCCATCTGTGCGCCCACGCGCCTCCCCGCCGCGCCCGAGGGTCGCCTCCTGCCGCCCCCGCCGCCGCGCGTCTGCCAGGTGCCGGCGTCTCCCGGGCAGACGCGGCGGCCGGGGGAGGAGCTTGCTGCCGGGGCGGGGGGAGCAGGGGGCCGGGGGGGGGGGAGATGGAGGAGGGGGGACAGCTGCTGGGGCGGCGCCTGCGGGGTGCGGCCGGCCTGGGCGTGGGCGCTACTGGGATGCGCTAGGCTGGGAAGCACTTGGAGCCTGGCCGCCTTACAGGGGAGGCTGTAGCCACTCGTCCTTCCTTCAGGAAGTGTCCCTGGAGAACCCAAGTACTGCTACGCATCATTAATTAACAGAAAAACCCCAAGGGCTGTGATTTTGTCCCCAAAATGAAAAAAATGGAAGCTCCGAGAGTGTCTCTAGTCTGCCCAGAGTCACACAACTGCTCAATGGTGCCGATTCTCAAGTCCTGGCTCTATTTTTTTCATACCTCGCTACGGCCTGAGAATGATCCCACCTTATGTTAGATTCTTAAGTCTGGCAGATATTTCTGTTTTCCTCATACAACAGGTTATGAATCAGTCATGATTTTTTGAGAACCTATTCTAGGTCCGGGCACTTTATTTTTTATTGATTTCAGAGAGGAAGGGAGAGGGAGAGAAAGAGAGAAGCATCCATGATGAGAGAGAGAATCATTGTTCGGCTGCCTCCTGCATGTGCCTAGGCATGGGCCCTGACTGGGAGTCCAACCGGTGACCTCCTGGTTCATAGGTCTACGCTCAACCACAGAGCCACGCTGGCGGGCACTTTTACACACATGCCGTTAAACTTCATAGCACACCTGTGGGGCGGGAGGCGTTTCCCATTTGCCTCCACTCCCACCATTGTGTTTCTGTCCTGGTTTTGCTTGTAATTGGGAGAGTCTGAGAGGAAGATCAAAACCAAGGTTCCTTTAATACTGCCTGGTTACAATAATAATAATAATAGCTTATTTTTATGGACTGCTTTTCATGGGCCAGATGTTACATACATTACCTTATTTAACTCTCCCAATGATATTCATGAGAGAGAAATGATTAATATCTACGCTTAATTAATGGAAGAGACATAGTGTCAGGGGGTCAGGTTACACAGTAATAAAGGTGATATGTTAGGGTGAATCGTGAAATTGCCATTTTTGTATTGTAACGTCAAACAATAACTTCACCAGATGATCAAAATTAAAATCACCAGTGGAGGCAGATGAAAGTGGAGAGCCTCTAGCCCTAGCTGATTTGGCTCAGTGGCTAGAGCTTTGGCCTGTGAACTGAGGGGTCATGGGTTCCATTCCAGTCAAGGGCACATGCAACTTGATGTTTCTATCTCTCTCTCCCTCCCCCTTCCTCTCTAAAATCAATAAAAATATATATTTTTTAAAAAGAGGGTGGACATTGAGAGGTGTCCTCTCTCTCTCTCTGTCAGCAATAGGCTGAGTTTTCTTCTACACCAAGGCATCCAGACTAAAGTGTGAAAAATAGGCCCTTAGAAGAAATAACCTAAATAACAAAGTTACTCAGGAATAGCAGCTATATACCACCAACTAATACCCTAGACAAGGGTTTCGCTCTGCTCTTCGGACTTCTTACCTATTCCTGGGCTTAGGGCACCTAGAACCTAGTCCTGGTTATCCAAACCATCTGTGAAATATTGGTTCTGTCCCTTCCCCTCCTGGCTTCCTACTTTAATCTCCACCATCACCTCCAGTCCCATTAATGGAGGGGGTTTAACAAGATGACACAGATGTTTCCTTCCAGGGTCCCACCATTCTTCCCTGTATGTCCTGACTCTCGCTAACTGGTTTGGAATACTGCTAAGTGTTAGTTTCCCCAGTGGGCCTGGCTTAGACACCCGTCTTTTCTTCCACTGTCCTGGTACATCCAGTGCATCAGAACAGCTCCTCGGAGGGCCCACTTGCTCACTGCTTAGACTTCACTGGTCAGGGAAGGATGAAAGAAACATTCTTTGGTTTGCCCTTTCTGTCCAAACATCATGTGATTTCGTGGCACTCGTCCAGCCTGGAGCTAAACAAGGCCAGAAGCCTCTGACTCCCACAGACACGGCTTGCTCCAGGCAAGTCTCTGCAGTCCATGGGAAAAGAATGCGGCCTGAGAGACCTTCCACCCAAGCAGAAACACCCGAGTGCCCCTGAGGCACATTCATGAGTACCGGCAACATGGAATTTCTTTTCAAATGTCAAAAATGCAAAACAAGCCCACTTATTTGTACATCTGGCTCACTGGGCATAGGGGGAAAACAGAAAGGAAAAAAAAATAAACCTTGAATTTCATTCACTTCATTGTGCTTGTGAAGCTAGGTCCAGAAATATAAAACGGGCAGTCCTCAAAGTCAATGAGATACAAGATTCTTCTGTGTGTGTGCATGTGTGTGTGAGAGAGAGGAGAAGGGGCTAATAGAAAAAAACCTAGACTTTCCAGCTACACAGAGCTTAGTGAATCCTGGCTCTGCCACTTGCTAACTGTGTGATCTTCCCCAGCTTACCTAACTTGTCTAAGTCTCAGTTTCCCCATCTGCAAAATGGAGATGATAAATAGTTCCTACCTCACAGGGTTGTGCTAAGTTTAACTATTACGTGTAAAGCATTGAATACATTCAATAAATAGTAGCTTATTATAATATTGTATCTATTGAGACAATGGCAGATAAACAATGGCATCTTCTTTTGCAACAAATAATTGTGTGTGTGTGTGTGTGTGTGTGTGTATGTTTCTAAAGAGAGAGAAATGGGAATATCTCGATTTTAGGTGGAAGTCACACCCTTCAAACTTCATGATTACTTTTTGTGTCTCCTCTTATGCCTGTGTCTCTTATTATGCCTCCTCCTGTTACCTCCCCTCCCTGACAGAGAGTTCCAGAACATAAGCAAAGCTGCACCACCTAAAGTCACCGTGAGTGCTGCCCAGTGTTTTGCATGACCCCATTGGCAATGCCGATAGGACTGTTATTAGTGCGGGAAGCACTTTAAACTACTTTTTCAATCTGAAGTTCTCCAAGTTGACAAGATTATGATGTGCTCAAGGTAACGAGCAGTACCTACAGAAAGCCTCCCAACCTCGTTGTCAGCAGTCGTGTTTGGTGTGAGAGGAGGGGAAACTGCTCCCAGAAAATGCGTTCAGGGCTTCTGAGAGGTCTGTTTCAATGACCTATTACTGCATAATAAACCATCCCCAAACTTAATGGCTTAAAACAACAATCATTTGTTGGCAAATGATTTTGCAGTTTAGGCCGCGCTCAGAGGGGACAGCCTGTTTCTGCTCTGATTGAGGTGAGCGGGGCTGCTCAGGGCTTGAAGATCCACTTCTAAGATGGCTCTGTTACGTAGCCCACAAGATGGTGCTGGCATCAGGCGGGAGCTCAGCCAAGAGCCTTGGTTCTTCCCCATATGGTTGCTTGGACTTCCTCACAGCATGGTGGCTGTGTTCCAAAAGGAGAAAAGCTGAAACTGCTAGGCTTCCTTTTTCGTTGTTTTGCAAAATGTGTTTATTGGGACAGTTCCCCACTCGCCTCATGCTGCTGAAAGAGCCTCCTTCTGTAAGCCTTGCTTGTCCTCCTATCAGCTGCCAGGGCACAGGGGAACGGCCAACACGAAACCAGCATTTGTGCATGGCTAAGGAGGGCGGTGATTTTATAGCATCCTGGGCACTTCACATCCATGAAGCAGGAATTGGGGCTCTGCACCAGGCGCTTCTTCTTGTGTTTCCTCTTCTCTTCTGGAGAGGGATGAAGGAGATCTTAGTAAGAGGCATGTTGTTGTAGGAAGGTCGTCACCCCCAGAAAGGTGAAACTGCCAGACTTCTTTAAGCCTCGGCTCAAAAGTCCCCAGATGCCTGGGCTCAAGTCCCCAGAAGTACTTCCTGCACCTTCTATTGATCAACTCAGACACAGACTCAGCTGTTCAAGGGAGAAGTCACAGGCTTCACCTCTTGGAAGGGTGAGTGACATATACATACGAGGAGGGTGGAATAATTTGAAATCACCTTCAGGGCCTAGCTAGCACAGGCCCCCACCAGCCAAAGAATAACCCCAACCAACCATATGTGGGGTTATATCCAGAGTCTCAGAGAGAGCAGAAGCATCGTGCCGAATGAACACTCCTCACAGAAACTGGGGTCCTGCAAAAGGCCCACGACATGGGAAGATAGGCATAAAAGGGGACAATCACGCAAAGGCAAAAATCATATTGCGAATTAAAATCATAGGAACCTTTTTTGAGCACCTACGGTGCTGACACTAAACACGTGCCTCTCTCTCACTGAGTGAAGTGAAAAGAATACCAGGCTTGGTAACAAAATCCTGGATTGAGCCTAGTTTCCTTGCCATTTTAATGTCCTTACACAAAGGTACCTAATTAGCTGAGCTTCCCTTTCCTCATCTGTAAATTGGGGATAATAATATTTGCCTTCTTGTTCACAACAGGGCATTTCCAATTGCCCTGGAATGCAGGGAGATTCCAATGAAAGCACGTGTGAAAGCGTCCAGTTGGCAATAATCCAATATACTACTTGCAAATGTTTTATTAATAAAATGATGCACTGACTCTTAAAATCTCAGGACTTTAAAGGGAACAAAACCCCTGGACCTCACTTTCTGCCACATCTGTGCCTGAAGTCAGCTGCTGGGGCTGATGGGGGTGGATTGAATCCCTCTCCTGCGATGCAGATTTGTCAGGGCAGGTAGCAGGTGCAAAGATGGAGCGTGAAGGGAAGATGAAAAGAAGAGGTAGAAAGTCCAGTATGGCGTTTGTGTGCCTACTGCATGCATTATAATGTTATTATAATGTGCCTTGTTATAGTACTAATTCAGACCTTCAAAAATGTTGGTTCATTTTTAAATTGACCTGAAAATATATTTAAAAAAAATGTTTACTGAGAGAGGCAGTATGGCATAGCTATTAAAAGCACAAACCCTGTTGCCACGCTGTTCCTGACTAAAGTCTACTGGCACAGGGATATTAGAGAGTTGCATTAACATCTCTGTGCCGAATTTCTCATCTGTAAATCGGAATAATAAGCGCCCACTTCCTACGACTGTTGTGAAAACTTAATGAGTTGTGTGTAAACACTCAGAACAGCACCTGGCAATGAATAAGTGTGAGCTGGGGTTTTTATAATACCTGATGCTGTGCACTGTGCTAAGAACTTTACAGACATAACTTAATTTTTAAATGTTATTTCTTGATTTTAGAGAGAAAGATAAAGGGAGGGAGGTAGGGAGGGAGAGAGAGAGATGGATTTGTTGTTCCACTTATGCAGTCATTGGTTGATTCTCATATGTGCCCTGATTGAGGATCAAACCTGAAACCGTGGTATATTGGGACAACACTCTAACCAACTGAGATACCAGGGCTCAGACATGACTTATTTATTGACAACAACCTATGAGCATCAACTAAGTACCTACTGTGTGTCAGGAACTATTGTAGACTCTTGGGATCCATGAGGAATGAATCAGATACAGATTCCTGTTCTATGGAGCCCACACTCCTCTAGGGCGCAGGGGGGCAGAGAGTGAACAATAGGTAAAGAAAGTAGGCTGTGAAGTTTGACAGAAGATATAAGTGCTATGAACAAAAGAAAAAGTAGAGCAGGGTGAGGGAACTAGGAATGCTGGTGGGGAGGCCCTGGGGCTGGTTGAAGTTTTAAATAGGGTGGTCATGTTCGACCTGGTTGAGAGGGAAAATTTGAGCAAAGTCTTGTAGGAAGAGAAATAAACCAGCAAGTCAGCTCTGCAGGGAAGAGGGTTTTAGGCAGAAGGACCCCTTGCATTAAAGGCCCACCTTGGGAGCTCAGGAGCGAGCCTGGTAGGGCTGAGGAACAGCAGGGGGACAGGAGTGGGTGGAATAGAGGGAGCGAGGAGGTCTGCTGCAGAAGAAGAGGTTGGGAGTTGCCGAGGCGAGGGATTGAGGAGAGCTTGGTAGGCTACTGCTGGGCTGTAACTTCCCTCTGAGTGAAATGGGAGCCAATGGTAAATGATGGCAGCCATTCCTGATCCGTTTACTAATGGATAAACTGGGGCTGAGAGAGGCTAAGTAACTACACAAAGTTATACAAAGAGTAAATGAACAATTGGGATTATTACTCTACAGATTCTTATCCTTTTTATGGGGCAGAGAGGGAGGAGGCAAACAGGGGTGGGGAAAGTCAGCCTTGAGGTATTGAATCCATGCTCTCAAAGTCCAGACACGATGATTTATCATTCACTGGCCTCCAGAGGACAGATGGAAGATATAGGAGACGGCCATTGCTCTTGCTTGGCCAATGGACTTTGATCTTGTGCTCCTACAAAACCTTACACATAGCTCTGTCATAGCTCTTTTCATATTGTATTGAAAATATGTGCTTAAACATCTGTCTTTCCTTCACAGACTAAGGCTCCCCATTCTTGCATCTGACACTTGGCTTACATCACAGGATTCCCTGCAGTCAGCGGTGGATTTGGCAAAGAGGGGGTTCTCAAGAAATATATATGTGCTCTGTCTTCAATTTAAATCAGAACAAAGAGACTTTATTGCAGGGAAGTGGTGATCATGAGTTAGTCCGGAGAATAGCAACAGTAGAGAAAGTCCGTCACTAACGCTCTGGGCTAGAAGGGCAAAAGGAGGAGTTACAACAATCCAGGGGTTGGGGTCACCAGACAGAAGTGATACCCAGAAGAAACGGTCTCTGCCTCAGAATGTTTTCTGACCTGGAACTTCATGTGCAGCCTAACATGGTCCAGGCATCCCCCTCGAAGGAACCTTTTCAGAATCTGCCTCTCCTGTCTTCCCTGTAATATCTGGAGCTTAAGAGCAGCGGAGAAGACTGATTAAAGGCTCAGACTTGATCACTTCTGGGCAAGTTACTGGCCTTCTGTGACTTCGTTTTCTCCCCTGTAAAATTGGGAAATTAATATCTGTCTCAGAGGGAGAGTTTAAAGATGAAAAGTGAGATTACATTTATAAAATTACACACACACATTTTTTTTCCCATAAATGGTATCATAGGCTGCATATTGTGCATATTTTTCATTAACAAATCTGGAAATATTTCCAAAGCTGAGTACAGTGACATGATATGATGCCTCCATTAATCTAAACACAATACTACATTTCTATTATAGGAGCTAAGATTATATTAGTTGCCGTTTTTTGTTGTTGTTGTTTTGGAGGGGGGTGATGGAGGATTTTTTAACATTAGGTTGGATTAGTATAGTGTCATCTAAAATCTCAGAGTGTTTTTCATAATACTTGTTATAAGCCATGTTCCTCCTATGCTATACTTCTGGAACTGAATTTTTTAAACCTAAATGTAAGACTTGACATTCATTTCCATTAAGTTTCATTTTGTTGTTTTGACCTAGACTCAAGGTCTTTTGAAATTTTGAGTCTTTTATCAAGACAGCGATCCCTCCCAGCCATGAACATAGTCACTATGATTTTATTTCCATGTCACTGAAGCATCCAAGGCCAAGAACAGAGGCCTGTATATCATGAAACAAATGTGACCTTGCTCCAGATACATAGATCTGCTTCCCTTGCACTGTCTTGGCAGGAATGTTGTTCTGGGACTACATGTTCTACTGGGTCCTGACCCTTTGCTTTCCCCCCTCCTTCCCCTCCCTGTTTAGACCAAAATCAAGAGATGGTCAAGAATGGTGAAGGAGAGAATATATCAGTTTACTTTACTACTCCTCATAGCTTTGGTGACAAAAACAAAATCCAACACAGGAGGTGTTTGAAACAATGGAGATAAAATATGTTTTTTTTCTTTGGCGAGGGAGAGGGAGGGCATGCACTGAAGATTCCAATTAGAAATTAAATATAGATCAGAAACTCATTTGATGAATTCATTACTTATTAATCATACCCCCAGTCAGGAGAAGGTGAAAGACAGGGGATACCCACTCTCCTTGTAAATAATCAACAAGCAGTCTGGCCGGTGTGACTCGGTGGTTGAGCATCAACCTATGAACCAGGAGGTCCAGGTTTGATTTCCGGTCAAGGTTGTGGGCTGGATCCCCAGTGGGGGGCATGCAGGAGGCAGCCAATGGATGACTCTCTCTCATCACTGATGTTTCTATCCCTCTCTCTTCCTCTCTCTCTAAAAATCAATAAAAACATGTGTATATATTTTAAAAACGTATCAATAAGCACAGAGTGGAAAGAGGAATACCTCTTGTGCATGTTGCTTTTTCAGAGCCTCTGGTTTGGAGTATGTGAAGTCATCAATGGGGTTCACAGATGTCAAGTTCTGTCTCCCTCCAGGCATATGGCAAGTTGCAGCTCCCCACTTTCCATGGCCTTCCCCAGAAGCAGTCACTATTAACTGTTTGATATATACCTTTCCAGATCTTTCTTCTACATCAATACAAATATGGGTAAAAAATATCACAAGAAAATATTTTGAAATATTAGGCAAATTCCTCCCTTGCTACAATTCTCTAGTTCATCCAGCTTGTCTCTTTTGTGCTCATTGCCATAGTGAGAAAAGGAAGAGAAAAAACAAATATAGAGGGTTGTGAGAGTCTTCTCCTGGCTTTGGTTTTCAAAAGTCTAAAACCTTTGGAATGAGAATGAATCCTGGTATATACAAAGCCTTTGAAGAAACATAATAAATAAGAAAAGCAGAGGATTTGAAGACAGAGGGATTGCCCACTTGTCATTTTCCCTACCCTTGGACACTATCATGGGCGATGGGGAGCAGAGAGACTGAGATAAAGTGGTGAGGATACAGATTTGGGACGGTCCTGGAGTGAGGGGCTCAGAGGCCTGCCTCTGAACTAGCATCCTGGGAAGTTGCCCGTAGACAGTCTCTCAGACATTCCAGTGTGTTGGTGGGAAGCAGGAGCAGCAAAATGAGTCCTGGGACTGAAGAAGAAGCAGGGAAAACCTCTGGGTTAACAGGAAGGGAAGACCCAGAATCAGACATGATAATATGAAAATAATAATACTTCACAAATGGATCCACAGATTAAACACAATCCCTATCAAAATCCCACCTATCTTTTTTGTAGAAATTGACAAGGAGACACTGATCCTAAAATTCTTCTAGGAATGCAAGGGACCCAGAAGAGCCAAAACCTTCTTATTTTTCATCGTCATGCAAGGATATTTTTTTCCATTGTTTTTTGTTTGTTTGTTTGTTTTTAGAGAGAGTGGAGGAGAGGCAGGAGGAGAGGAGAGAGAGAAATTTTGATGTGAGAGAAACACATCGATTGGTTGCCTCCTGCACATGCCCCATGGGCCAGGGATCAAGCCTACAACCAAGGTATAGGTCCTTGACCGGGAATCAAAACCCTGACCCTTCCGTCCATTGAGCAACAGGCCAGAGAAAGCCAAAACATTATTGAAAGAGAAGAATAAGGTTGAAGAACTCACATTTTCTACTTCAAAATGTATAGCAAAGCTACTGGCATAAGGCTGGACATATAGATCAATGAGGTAGACTTGAGACTCCAGAAATAAAACCATATATCTATGGTTAGTTGATTTTCAACAAAGGTACCAAGACAATTCCAACACATGGTGCTGAGAAGACTATATCGCCACATGCAAAAGAATTGTTGGACCCCCTGCCCAGCTATCTCACATCATATATAAAAATTAACTCAAAATAGACCAAAGCCTTAAATGTGAGAACTATAACCTTCTTAGAAGAAAATATATGGACAAATCTGTGCGACTATGACTTATGTAATTGTTTCTTAAATATGACACAAAAAACACAAACAATAAATAAAAAAATAGGTAAATTGGATTTCATCACAATTAAAACTTTTGTGCTTCCAAGAACACTATCAAAAAAAGTGAAAAACAACCCACATAATGGGAGAAAATATTGAAAATCTTATATCTGATAAGAGTATATATAAAGAACTCTTCTCTTTTTTGTGGCATCTCAGAGGCAGTTGGCTGCTTCAGGATGAAGCTGAACATCTCTTTCCTAGCCACTGGCTGCCAGAAACTCCTTAAAGAGGTCAATGAATACAAACTTAGTATCTTTTTTTAAAACCATTTTTTAATATTTTTAATTATTTTTATTGATTTTTTATAGAGAGGAAGAGAGAGGAATAGAGAGTTAGAAACATTGATGAGGGAAACATTGATCAGCTGCCTCCTGCACACCCCCTACTGGGAATGTGCCTGCAACCAAGGTACATGCCCTTGACCGGAATCGAACCTGGGACCCTTGAGTCTGCAGGCCAACGCTCTATCCACTGAGCCAAACCAGTCAGGGCACAAACTTAGTATCTTTTATGAGAAGCATGGGGCCATAGAAGTTGCTGCTGATGCTCTGGGAGAAGAATGGAGGCTTGTGTGGTTCGAATTAGTGGTGGGAATGACAAATGAGGTTCCCTCATGAAGCAGAGTGTCTTGACCCATGGCCATGTCCATCTGCTACTGAGTAAGGGGCAATCCTATTATAGACCAAGGAGGGCTGGAGAAAGAAAGCACAAATCTCTTTGATGTTTGCATTGTGGATGCCAATCTGTATTCTCAGCTTGGTCATAGAAAAAAAAAAAAAAAGGAGGGGGGATATTCCTGGTCTCACTGATACTACTATGCCTTTTTGCCTGGGGCCCAAAGAGCTAGCAGAATTTGCAAACTTTTCAATCTCTCTAAAGAAGATGATGTCTGCCAATATGTTTTGAGAAAGCCCCTAAACAAAGAAGGTAAGAAGCCTAGGATGAAAGCACACAAGATTCTGCCAGAAGCCGGTCCATCCTTGCTGCTTGACACAGTCGCTGCAGGGAGGAAACATCTGCACAGCATATGTTTCAAGGGACCTGGCATATATGGCATACTGTTCTTAATATGTTTGCTTCCCCCTCTTAGCGCTATGTGTTTTAAACAAGACCACCTCCCCAAGAAAGTTTGTTTCCCCAGGTGAGGATTTTTTCCCTGGAGTTAGGGATTAACAGGACTAAGGAAGAGAATAAATCAGTGAAACCCCCTAGTGTTACAGAAATACCATGTACTACTTATGAAGAACTTGGACTAAGACTGTTGGCAATAAATTTGGAACTTGTTGGGCCCACATCCCCAGGGGTCTGCCCACCAGGGAAAGCACCAAAGCCTATACCCCTGGAGACTCACCAACACAGGGCGGTCCCAGGGAAGGCAAGCAGAGAGGCTGGGAGGACATAACCTTTACTGGGTAGGATAATCTCCTTCAGTCACTTCCTTGTAGCTTATCAGTAGAGCAGTGACCTTGGAATAGCCCTTATAATGGAACACAGAGATTAGCCTAGACAGGATTAAACTCAACAGAACTAGATTAACAAACATCCTAACCTTTGGAATAGAATGGATAGGATTAAAATCAACTGGTATAAATACAGATGTAATAGGACAATAAAGACTGAACCTGGCTAGAGAACCTGGCTAGAGAACATGGCTAGAGAACCTGGCTAGAGAACCTGGCTAGAACCTGGCTGGGCTGCTGATCAACTGAACGCTGTCTCTGTGTCATTCCTCCGTCCACACCTTTGGGAACCCCTGGACCTGCTGGGGTTGGACCACAACAGATTCAGCGTCTTGTTACTCCATGTGTTGTGCAACACAAGACCCAGCATATTATGCTGAAGAAACAAGGTACTAAGAAAAACAAGGAAAATACCACAAAATATGCTAAACTTTTAGCTAAGAGAATATAAGAGGCCAAAGAAAAATGCCAGGAACAAATTGCCAAGAGACATAGGCTGCCTTCTTTGAGAGCTTCTACCTCTAAGTATGAGTCCAGTCAAAACTGAGCTTTTCTAAGAGTAACAAATAAAAACAAACAGCAAATCTCAAAAAAATTAAGAATTCTTACAAGTCAATGATGAAAACAAATAACTCAGTTATAAAATGGGTAAAGGATTTAAATAGGCATTTCCCTAAAGAAGATATACAAATAGCCAATAATGAAATATGAAAATATGTTCAATATCATTAGGGAAATGTAAATCAAAATGAGATGCCACTTCACACACAGAAAGATGGCTAGAATCAAAAGGACACAAAAGCAAGTATTGTCAAGGATGTGAAGAAATTGAAACCCATATTCATTGCTTGTAGGTATGGAAAATGGTGCAGTCACTTTTGGAAACAGCTTGGATGTTCCTAAAAAAGTTAAACAGTTGCCATATGATCTAGTCATTTGACTTTTATATAGATATCCCAAAGAATTAAAAACATATATCCATATAAAAGTGTGTACACAAATATTCATAGCAGCATTATTCATGATAGCCAAAAACTGGAAATAACCCATGTCCATTGATGAATGGACAAAATGTGGTACATCCATACAACAGAATATTATTTGGCCATAAAAAGGAAGAAAGTACTGATCCATGCTAAAAATGGATACACCTAAAAATATTGTGCTAAGTGAAAAAGCCAGTCACATAAGGCCACTTGTATGATTTGATTTATAAAAGAAATTTCCATACTGAAAAAGTCCAGAATAGAAAAACCTGTAGACATAAAGTAAATTAGCTGTTGTCAGGGGCTGGGGAGAAGAAGAAAATAAGATATCTATAAATAGCCAATACATGTTTAAATTTTAAAAAATTTCCCCAATGTAGTATTTAGAAATTTTCCCATCTACAGAAAAGCTAAAGGAATACTGCCTCTGGTGCCCTTCTCCCAGAGTCAGCAACTATAAACGTTGTTGCTTTTTTGCCACGTTTGTTTGATAATTGAAGGTCAGCTTGGCTGGATATAAATTTTTTTTTTGACCTGAAGCATGACATTTTATTGACAGCCATTTTGGGGAAATATGTGAAATATGGCAGTTTGATACTGCAGAATTATCTAAAAGATTCGAAGGAAATGAATCTTCACAGGTAATAAATATTATATTCTGGGTTTTAACATACCACTTGCTTATGAACTACACATAGGATGTACTCATAATGTATTTATAATGTGCTTATCATGCACATTGATCTTTTATTACAGTATTCCTTAACAAGGGAATTTATTAATGAACTGTATCTATATAAATATCCCAGAATTAAAGATTCTTTTTTTTTTAGTATTACACTTTATTTTATTTATTTATTTATTTGGATATAAAATTCTTGATTCAGAATTTCCTTCCATGATGAAAACGTTGCTTCATTTTTTGATTCGTATATCAAATTCCTTGGTCTTTTTGCCAGCAGGTTTACAGGAGTTTTCTTGGACATAGTAGAATGTCCTAAAGTTGACTTTACTGAGTCAATTTCATAATTCCACTGTGTATTCTTTCAATATGTAGATTCAGTATTTATTTTTTGTACGTTTTTAGTGGATTATAGCTTTTAATCTTGGTTTTGATGTATTATTTTGTTTTTCTTCTTTAGAGAATTCAGTTATAAGTTTGTTAGATCTTCTTTGTCTTCTATAGCTATTATTTTCTTTCTGAGCTTTTTGCTTTTTCCTATTTTGTTTTAGTCTCTTGGAAATTTTCATTTCACTTTTCCATGTTTATTTTGTATATTTTTAAAAACTTTTACTTTTTTGTGCATCTTTTAATTTAGTCTTAAATTTGAGATCATTGTCTTTTCCTTCACTTTCTTTTCTATATTCAATCAATTCTTATTTCATGTATTTTTGTTTTGTGCCCACTTCTCTTCTGAATTTGTGAATTTATGATTTGTGGTGCTTTTTCATATCTGTTATTGCTTGTCTAACAACATTTGTTTGTGCTGGAGTGTTGTGCTACAGTATCTTCCGCTTTAAGACTGGGTCTTGAGTGTTTTCATTAGCTGAAGAATTTTGATTCTCAATTTATTTCCTTTTTAGAGTAACTCTGTGTGGTTTACTTCCTTTTTCTGTTTATTTCCAAGACTTGGATTTTCCTGGACCAGGTGTTTCTATCGATGTGGTTCAAGAATTTGGGTGTCTAACTATTTTCTTAGTTCAAGACTGCTCTCTTCAGATGGTACAGTGAAATGCAATTTTTTTGATGAATAGCATCTTTAATGGGTGGGAAGGGCTAGGGAGAGTTTAGTATGTCTAGATTTCATGAAAGTAATTTCTGCAGGAACCTTAATTTCCACCAACTTCTTTATTTTTTCCTCTTCATCACCAAGTCTCCAAAAGATGTCCCTCCTACCTAGTTCCCTTGCTCACTTACAAAAGCTATGTGCTCTCAATACTTACACGTTTAAACTCATGTATTTTCAAGCCCCCCTTTTCCAATTCCCCATTAACCAGTGCTCTAATCCAGCATGACTGTTCTCAGTATTTCTCTATTTAGTGTGGACTCTCTGGGACACCATTGCACTTACCTTTTGCCAAAACGTTCCTTCTTAACTCTCCGCTTCCACATGGTGTGATAGCTGGTGCTACTGATTTCAGGTGTTTACTACCCCACTCAAATGAAATGGGAGTGTGCAGTATTCTCTTTCCTGGTTATATGGTAGATATAATTGTGTTGTGTGGTGAGTTCATTGTGATTTTATTTGTTGCCCTTGACGTGTATGGTTATTGGAAGATATGTAGAAAAATTCAGTTTATGGTAGGCATCTGTCATCTTCAAAGAGCTCTCACTCTATAGCCTCAATTGATAAATGCTGATACATAAATTGTTAGATAAGATTTTCATATGAGCACTAGATAATTGGGCTGTTTTATTGGCTGCATATGAAAAAAACACAGCAAAGATTTTTATACGGATAAAATATAGAAGATGATTCATTCAGGTCTCCAAGCAATTTTAGCCTGCAGCCCATTCTCCCTGACCTTATTGCACTGATAGAATTCCTCATTGTGGTAGGTGCATATGATCAATGTGTCCAGGGTAGAATATCCTGATGGTCAATATGTCCAGAGTAGTCTGAGATGGTCAGTGTACCCAGGATAATTGATGCATGTGACATAGTCAGTGGATCTAGAGTGTTCCCTTGTATGTGGAAGACCATGATTATGAGGAGAGTGAGTGGCTGGTTTCCTCCCTGACGTATCCAAATATGGGCAATTCATTTTTCTTTCCCTGATTCTTCCTTGACAGGAAATATTACCTTTTCCCAGATGCATGGCCCTAGGCTGGGGAAGTGCAAGTTGTCAACTCCTGATGGAATATGAGATCTAGTCTTTCATGAAGGCCTTCTAGGCTTGTTAAAGAAACTGACCTAGGATCCTGGCTAGGAGGAAAGCTGGCCACAGGGGAGTCTCAGTACTGCTCATGTCCTAGTCACCTCCAAGTGGCAGGACTCTCCACCCCCATTCCTGTAAGTTCTGCCCAAGGTCAAAGGTGCCTTGATTTCAGGGCCCTTAATTGTGGTCCCTCTAAGTCAGTGATGGCGAACCTATGACACCTGTGTCAGAGGTGACACGCGAACTCATTTTTTTGGTTGATTTTTTTTTGTTATATGGCATTTAAATATATAAAATAAATATCAAAAATATAAGTCTTTGTTTTACTATGGTTGCAAATATCAAAAAATTTCTATATGAGGCACGGCACCAGAGTTAAGTTAGGGTTTTTCAAAATGCTGACACGCCGAGCTCAAAAGGTTCGCCATCACTGCTCTAAATCTGTGGGTAGCGAGAGTCAGAATGAGGCAGAACAGCTGACTAATCATAAGTAAGCATTGGAGTTAAGTCTTCATTCTACCACTTACTGGGTAAAATAATAACTTAATTTCACTGAGCCTGAGGTTCATCATCTGTAGCTGTTGTGCAATGCTGGCCTATTGCCTGGCACTAAGGTAAACCCTCAATAAATTTTAACTGTTATCTTCCATTACACATGCACATGTGTATATATGCACACATAATTCTATTTGCACATTCATATACATATATATACAGGGGGTGGCAAAAGTAGATTTTTAGTTATATGTACACAAAAGTTTATTCTTATATTATTTATTAGTTATTGTATTTTCTATACAAATAACTGTAAACCTATGTTTGCCCATCCCTGTATACACACATATGTATATAAAACACTCACACATACACATATAGTTTACATAAGTTTCTCCAAGTACAGGTATGGTTTTTATTTAGTATTGGATGTTTATGTACTAACTGGCTGAAATAAATATGGGAAAACCCCCACTCAATTGAACTCTGGAGTAAAAAACTCAGGTGATTTCTTTGAATAGGTGGTATTCTCTGATAAAGCAGAGAATATAACTATGCATTTTGTCATTGTTGTTGTCAAAGCTAAAAAAAATCATCCCCTTCAGACTCTTTGCCCTTACAACGCCTACCTCCTTACTTCATAGCTACCTATCTAGCCACAAAAACCCGCATCCCTACCTCCTATGTCTCTAACACAGAAGCCCCAAAATGGATATGCTGTTTGGCCTGTGCCGTTTTATTGAAATTTAAATTGCAAACATTTGAACAGAAGATTTCACCAAGAAAACATATCTGGTTTCTGTTCACAAATTGAATGATTGGGCAGCATTCCTGAGGTGCTAACAAGCATCCAGAGCTGAGCAGTGACTCCCAGGTTAGAAATAGTTCTTCATAGCCCTTGCCCCTCCCTACTGCCTCACACTCGCCTCCATTTCAGTCCTTTAGGTTCCTGACTTCTCCCCTGGAGGCATTTGACTCTTTTTCACTCCTGTTCCAACCATTCCCTTTTGTTGAACTTCCACATCCTAGTCCAGACTCTAGTACAATTACAATGTTATCGTGTGAACCTGATGAATCACTTTCTGGCATAGAGACTGGGCTGGACTGGGAGCAGTTAAGACCAGGTCCACACAACTTCCCAATACAACTCAATCTTATCTGCAACTCCCAGGCCTGCCTCACCCAACACACATACCTTTTCCTCCTCGTGGGTTCCCTTTCCTGCATCACTAAGCTCGATTAGCTCTTCTTTGGTCTCTACCTGGTTAGCCAAGAGCAACTCCCTCTGTGTCTTCTCAGGCATAAGTCAGTGAGTAACTCCAACGGTTATGTGTAGAGTTATGTAATCATATGTCCATCTCCTCCAGGAGACTGAGGAAGTAAGGGGTAAAAACTGGGTCTTACTCATCTTTGCATCCCTAGAGCCTAATAGTGCTTGATGAAGAATCAAAGCTGTAACTGGATGACATACACTAGGCCCATTTCGATCAGTCCGCTTGGGCTATAATATGCTGTGCTACCAAATCTCAGTGGCTTATAAAAGCAAAGGTTGATTTTTGCATTGTGGACTGGCTGCATCCCAGACTCCATGTCTTCACTTTAGGATCCAGGTTGAAAGAAAAGTCCCATGAGACTGCCAGGATCATTGCAGAATGAGATTGGCGTCCACATTCTGGCTCCTGAAACTTCTAGGCTTCTGCTCCGAAGTGACACACTTCACTTCTTCTCACATTCCATTGGCTAAAGCAAATCATATGCACCAGCAAGAAGCCAATGGGGCAGAGATGCAAAATCCTCTTAAAATACAAATGGCTTGCCCTAGGGGTTTGGCTAAGTGGATAGAGCATCAGCCCTCCAACTGAAGGGTCCTGGGTTTGATTCCAATCAAGGACACGTACTTCGGTTGCAGGCTCAATCCCTGGCCCTGGTTGGGGAGCATGGGGAAGGCAACCAATCCATGTGTCTCTCTCACATGGATGTTTCTTTCTCTCTCTCTTGGTCTCTCTCCCTCCCTTTCACTCCCTCTAAAAATCAAAGAAAAACTATCCTCGGGAGAGGATTAACAACAACAAAGAGATGAATGGCTTGAACTTTAATTCAGTTCACCACTTGCCATCATATCCAGTTCACCTTTCCAGGGGTGTGGAAACCTGTAGAACACGTTTCTCAGGCTTCTGTCAGCTGGCTTCTGCTAAGGGGAAGCCCACACCGCACCCACCCATGGGAGAAAGGGGAGTGTGAGGTTGGGAGAAGCCAGAGCCTTTGCTCCCTCCCTATCGCAGGGGGCTCCTCCGGTGGAGGCTAGATTTCCTCCCTGGCACCAACCCCGCCAGATGGGCCTGCTGAGGTTTCATCTTCTGCTGAGTAGCCCCAAACGCTGTGACCTGAAAGTCACATACTTTGATCCGTCTCCTAATCTATAGGATGGGATCTGTGTAGGATGTGATGATGTGACCTGCTCACATCATCCAGTTGTTTCACAAATAAAATTTTCATGTCCATGAACATGTGAAAAATAAAGTGCTGGACAAACAAGGTACTGGAGGGTATACAAAATGAGGCAACATGGCGCAGCAGGAAAGAAAACGAGACTGGGGATCCTAACTCTCGGGTTCAGGATCTTGCCCTGCCACCAACTTATCCAGGCAACACCGTGTTCTCTGTTTTCCCAATCTGTAAGCTGGAGATAAAACACTGTGGATAGTGGAGTGCTTGCAGCGGCACGAATGAGAATATCTGTGAAGATGCAGATGGTCAAGTGTAAAAAGCTATCCAAATGTTAAATGAATTCACTAGTTATAAGCAGAAAAAAAAACTTTATTTCTATCACATCAAAAAGTTTGAATAAGCTTCAAGCAAGATAGTAAAAATAATAATACAATGAACAGTTAGAACACTTACAGATTAGGTTTCTATAGTCTGCATTAAGCACATATACCCAAATCAAGACGGCCGAGGGCTCTCCCTGAGGGAAAGCACTGACTCATCGTAAACACGTGACTTCTGGGAAAGCGAGCTGAGGGTTCACAGGGCAGTAAACCAGAGACAAGTTGTCCTTGGGTGGGAGAACTGATTTGAGCGTGAGAGGGATCACAGTGAAATGCCATTGGAACTCAATTTCCCCCAGAGATCTGTTCATCTCAAAAACAAGAGTATATAAAAATCAGTAGAACAAATTCTCCTAAAACCAGGAAGGCCCTCTGACCCCTGACGCCTTGGCGCTGACATAAAGACTGAGTTTTTGTTTTTCTTCCCTTTTCTATAAATTAAATACAATTCAGTTTGTTTTTATTGAGTACATTTCTGACTATATAGCCAAAGCTTTAAAATAAAGAAAAAGTTTTGATGAAATGGAGTTAGACACACACTAACCCCAGGGAGAATCATCTGGGTGCACCGCTGTTCGAAAAGTTTTAAGCAGGAAATCTTTTCTTTCAAAGATACGGAACTTCTTGGGATAGCCTAATTATCACTGAGGAAGGAAGGAATATCCATGCCATACAAGAGCTTTCTCCTTTTTGGAAATGTTTTACCATCTCTCTCTCTTTGTCATTCTGTCTCACACACACAGTAATTAGATAATGGCATTTATTTTGGCAAGAACTGTGCAATTTGCTGAAAGAAAGATAAGATATGGCACTTATAAACAATTGTAATTATAACACATCTCAACAGGTGCAGGAAGCAGATATTTCTTCATGGCTGAAATATGGCCTCATGGGTCCCCGTTATGTACGCAAAGGGGTGATAACTTAGGACCAGACTGGGCCCGTTATGTACGGAAAGGGGTGATAACTTAGGACCAGACCACATTCTTCTCTTGAGACACCAATCAGACACAAGGGAGTTACTCAAAATGGAGGGGAAGAGAGAAGCAATTCCTACCGTGAACATGATCTGCCTTATGAATGGCCTCTCCGGCAAAATTAACTGCAGCAAGAAAATGTAACTGCTGTCTGTTCACGGAAAGGTGATAAGCAAAATTCATCAGGTAGATACGGATGCCTCCCAGGATTCTGTAATGCAGGCAGAGCACAGATGAGACATATGCCCTCTGTGTATACAGTGTGCAACTACCACTGGGACCCAGGGAAGGCCCATTTCCTGTCTCAGAACCAGAGCGCCAAAAGCAAAGGTGCCAGGTGGGAGCAAATACGTTGCTTTACCTACTAATGAGAATGGAGAGCTCAAACTAAAGAAAGGTACCAAAAAGGCCATTTTTCATTTCCTGATTAATCCCTATAGGTCCATGAAAACAGTTCACGTAAACCGGATTATTTCAGTTCCTAAATACAAGGAGGCAAGGTAATTGAAATATCTATCATTTAGGGTAATTGTTGAGGATTTAATTAGACAATGCATGTAAAGCGCTTAGCATGAAATAGCAATAACCAGCAACTGCTCAGAATGCCTATACCATAACACTTGGAAATTTATGATGTTTATGATTTGAGCAAATACCCCCAGCATGCCAGTAAATTGTTTAGACAAACTGCTCAAGTCAAATACTGAACGTAGGTTCCAGTAAATTAAATTTTGTAAAAGCCCTATGTATGGATTTGCACAGGTATCTTTCTAACATTATTGTCTCAACATTTTGAGTGGCAGAAAAAGCCACAGCAGTACCTCTCACCCATTACTCCTTTCCTTTCTCTTCCCAATGGGGGTTGGGGGCCAGGTAGGGAAGGGGGGAGGAGGGGGACACATCTGAGTGTGGCTTCTGGAGGGGGACAGGGAATGACCTGGGGAAGGTGGGGAAGACAGGAAGCCAGTCTCCGGAGTTGGCCAGAACTGTGTATGATAAGCAGCGCCACCACATCAGATGGCAGGCTAAGGTGTGGATTTGGCATTCAGAATCCTGGTGATATAATACAGAGAGGTGGTGTAAAGTCAGGGTTACCCTGTGTAGGTGCACAATCATCATTGGTTCACCTGCCAGCACTTTAGGAAGGACCAGTTTATCAGGGCCTTGTCTGGGGTCGCAGCGAGCGCTTTGTTCTAATCTCAGGAAAGAAGTGAGGCTCCCAGGAGCCCTGACCTACCTGTGAGCACCATGGGTGACAGTGGCTAAAGGGTAATGGTCCCTTTAAGGGCTTAAAACCATGGGCACAAAAGGGTTGGTGAGGGACATGAGCTTCCCTTCTCCATAGATTAGCCAGGACTCAAGCCAGCCTATAGTACATGAGCAGCCTTTTATTTTGTCTATAAATGAATAGTTTCGGAGGAGTATCAAGGCTCAGACTTTCCTTAGCAGCTTCCTTTGCATAAGCAAAGGGAAAACTAAGAACAGTACCATGTAAAGTGGAATGTCACGTAGGGGACCATTTTTTAGGTGAGGCCGCTCTTAAATACAAGACAAAAACAAGCAAGCTCACTCAGGAAACAGGTGGTTGACATCCAGGAGCAAACTCCGCTGCAGAGTCAGGAAAGCCTGAGCGTGAGTCCCGGCTACAGTTATTGGCAGCAGGGGCCTGGGCAACACGCCTCACATCTCTGACCTCGCCTTCTCTTATCAATGTGGGAGCGTGCCTATCTCACAGGATGCTTGAAAGACGAAGTACAGGGTGGGTCACAGTTGTGAGGGCATAAAAGTTTGTTCCTGTATTATTTATTATTGTATTATTTTCCATGAACAGCTGTAAACCTATTTTTGCCCCACCTTGTATTTATAAAGGCCCTGAGACTGCACATGCCAGTCGGTAGGCCTTTGATAAATGGTACCTCTTTTATGCTTGCATTAAAGTTAACGGGTATTAAATACAGCAATGTTTAAGTTCTGAACAAGCAGGCCACCTGTCAGGATAATGGAGAGAAAGTGAATTCAGAGCTGGTTAGAACCACTGCATGTGAGGATGGGGGAATCTCAGACTATCCAAACGATTTCTGCGTAACAGCGAAGGAGCTGTGTGTGTGGCAGTAGAATGAAAACCAAGAAAAGCTGTCCCTTGGATTTTACTTTTCACAAAATATTTTCCAAACAATTTTTTTACAAAATCATTGAAGGAGTGTGTTGAAGAAAGCCAGAAATATATATATATTTAGGCCACTGAGCATGAAACAAGCATCGTCTTCCAAAGACCATGGAAAAGGTGTGTGACTTTTTTTGGTCTCACCTAGCAAAGGGCCACCCCGGTTGGTGGGCAGTCTCAGAAACAGCCAACACTGTGAGACACAGTGTCACAGGCTGTAGTTGTTATTTTGCTGGAAGGGAGATGAGAGTGAAGGATGGAGGAATATGGAATCAGTGAGCAGGTCACTTCCTATCCCTTCCCCAAAGAGGCCAAAGGCAATAAGTCCACTGAAGTCCCTCCCAGGATAGTAAAGGACCCTCGCTGGGAGTAATCACAATGCATGAAGAGGGATATTTTTTAAGGCAACAGGAATAAACTTCATCATTCTTCCCAGAGGAGAGCAAGAATTATACAAGGTGGCCACCAAGTCTGGAAACCAAGCAAAGCGTTAACAAGTGATTTATTGATATTACATTACAGTGAATGACAAAATAGTGTTATCCGTCTTTTTAGACTTTATGGCCACCCTATAGAATCTTTGGAATAGAAAAAAAAAATTAAGATTTTTGTTTTCTCGTCATTGTAAAGCTGTCATCCTGAGTCTAGGCACAGCTAGTGCAACATGTTTCCGCAACCCCACAGGCTCCATTCCCTTCGCCAACACTACTCACAGGAGAAAAACACTGTCGGCATCAACATTTAGCAGCATTTTCAAAATACATTTTTTTTTTATCTTGAATAAAAAGTAAACAATTCTTTTAGTCCAGTAACTCCCTATGGTCTTAATTACATCTAGTACATAAGATATGATCTTTTAACATTTATGTAGGTGAATATTTCTTACTTTGGGGATTTACAACGACGATTTTTTTTTCCACCAAAAAAAAAAAGGAACAGTATCCACCCATGAGAATCAGATCAGCAGTGTAAAGTAGACCCTCAAAGAGCTCAGTCCTGGTGGGAGTGATCTGACATCATCCCCTAGCTCTCAGCTCTTACAGAGGAATCTCAGCGGGCTCAAAGCAGTAAGTATCTGTAGGGAGAAAGGGAGGGGAGGCAACAGATGTTTAAAAAACAACAACAAGGACACCATCTAATAAAAATAGCAGAAGCCAAATCCTTTCATTCCAGGATGTCTGAAGGGCAGAGCTTCTATGGAGCATGGATGCAAGGGAGATGCCTCTCCTAACAAAAAAAAAACACAATAAGTTGTGGGTACAGTCACTCAAAGTCAGAGAAGCGACCACTGCGAGCAACTGGCTTCAACCTCCTTGTCTCCAGGGGAGGACATACCAGAGAACATGGACAAAGCCCGGGCTACAGCCCTGGGCATCCTCAGGCCACTGGTGCTGTGGTTCAACAGCCTTTAGGGAGTGGGGAGAACCAAGAGACCACCACCACCATATGCAAAAAGGCTGCCACTATGGCAACACGAAGGTCAAAAATCAGCTAGAGCTTGGGTTATACGGCGTTTGAAATCCAGCCTGTCCTCGTTTTCTGGCGAAGGGTTTGACGGGCGTGTGCAGAGGCATCTTCAACATGTGCAGGTGACCCTTCTTTCCGAAGGGCAGAGAACAGCCTCTTCATTGCCTCCTTTCACTCATTAGTTTTCCTATCAGTTCATCATTGAAACTAGAAAAGATACTGCAAGCTATCTCAGCTGGCTTCTACTGGGGACCATACTACACATACAACTGAAACATCTGGAGGGAGAAGCACATCTTCCTGGTTCTTCCCCTGGCCGGGCTCAGCATGCTTCTCTGGACTGAATCGGTGTGATCTTGTTCGAGAAAACCGTGTAAACACAGGGCCAGATTTTGTCAGTGTCCGTTCCAGAAAACTGGTGGAGCACTCCTCGGGACCTGAAACACAAAGCCCAGCACACACAGGCATTGCAGGTAAAATGCAAGCACAATCTCAGAGTCTCCATCACACGCTGCAAAGCGTCCAAATGGCCCCTGCAATGTTATCAGCACCCCCCACTGTGGTTTCTAAATAAGGCCATAGCTTTCACAATTCTGGCATGCTTGCCACCATGCCACCTTTTCTTCTCCCCTTTAAAACATATCGAAGAGCATGACTCTTTGGGGACAATCCCAAGTCTGACTCATGACACATTTCTGAAAAGGGAACCACGGACAAGATTTTGTACTCTAAAACCCAAATTATGACCATGATCGTGAAATATGGAATGAGTCACAGTAATCTGATCAGGAACCTCTGACCTAAACGATGGCTAAATTGTTTGGAGGCTACAACGTCAGAAAAGGACCATAGCAGGCAGGTCCGCACACGGGTTTCATTGTTGCTAATATAAAAATTGGGAATTTTTCCACCCAAGAGCCAGATGTCTGCTTCTCTTGAAAAACAGGAATCATTGGTCACACGGAGCCTGGGGGACCCCTGTGGTGATAACTGACTGGAGCTGCATAGAAGCCATAGAGTTCAACTGCCACTCAACTGCCCCAGCACCCCCCACTCCCACCTCCCCCACCCCCTGCCACCCCCTCTGTTGACATTCATTTCCAGGACCTGCCTGGCCCCTGTAGCCATTTGAATTTGAGATCCACAACTTATAGTTTTAGCTTTTCTTTGTAACACTCTTTCCAGACACATCTAGGCCAAAAGTTCCTTCTATTCTGGTATCCGAATAAGATATATATGTGTGGCATTTTCATTTTTCTTTTTTAAGTGGCTGAAATAATGCTTTACATTTTGACACTAAGTATAGATGCAATTTCTAACTGGACAGGGATGATCAGGTGTCAGAGCCTGTACTGGGCGTTGTCTCCCACCAACAACTCCAGCATTTCATCCTGGGAATGTGCTAGGCTTTTAGGGCTTATCTAGCTGAAAGAAACATCCCCCCACCTCTACCCAAGGCCCTCCCCATGAGGCTCCACACCTCTCTAATTGGCCGACTGCCACGAAAACACGGAAGCGCACTCACTTGTAGAGTTTAACCACCGGCTTGGCCACCTCCTTGTACTGTCTTAGCCTGACGTTGACGGCTTCCGGCTTATCATCCTCCTGCTGGACCAGCCGTTCACCGGTGACGTCATCAACCCCCTACAAATGCCAGAGAAACCAGTTAATATGGGCATCGGTCGGGCCATTCCATAGTAAAACACTTTCCTGTGACAACCATGTCTTCACCTTTGATTCCCACCACATAATGGGTTAGGCCTGGGCACCAGTGGTAACAGGGAAGGCACTTGAAAAGAAATGGCACTCTTAACAGCATGTAAGCCCTACTTCATGAGAGCTGACATTAAATCTTTATTAACTTCTCAGATCTTTCCAAGCAGGTTCCTGTGCTGTTGATAAATGAGACCTTCAATTCAGTTTAAATTTCCACGCAGCCTCCCTCTGCCAACAAGCAACCTTTCAACAAAATGGAGATGCTCTCTAAAGCCTGAGTTCTTAATATAGAAAATGAAATGTTTCAAGGAGCCAACTGGTTTACTTAGGGAAAGCACTAACTGAGAAGATCATTTCAGTCCTGCCTCCGCTAACTTTCAAATTCTATCATGTAGCTTTTAGAGTAATCTTACTCGTGTTATTTTACTAAATCAAATAATGATTTATCTAAAGGTAAGTTAGCCGTGGCCGATTTGGCTCAGTGGTTAAGCCATCGGCCCGTGGACCAGAGGGCCATGGGTTGGATTCCCAGTCAAGGGTACCTGCCTAAATTGCAGGCTCAATCCCAGCCCCGGTTGGGGTGTATGTGGGGAATGGCAGATCGATGTGCCTCTCTCATCATCGATGTTTATCTCCCCTTCCATTCTGTCTAGAAATCAATACAAAAAATATCCTTGGGAGAGGATTAAAAAAAGAATTTTCTTAATAAAGGTAAATTAAAATAGGCATGAATCATACACTCATGATAATCAGGAACAAACATTCTGAGAACTGAAAAATGGCAATTAAAAAAAAAATACCTGATTTTTAAATGTATTTTAACCTCCTCAGGAACACTACATAGAAATAGCAAATTGGACAGATCAGAATTTTGCCTCCCAAGTCCATGACCATTCTGCACCCGGGGAGATAGTCAAAAGAAATAAATCTGTCAAAAGGCAGGCTAGAGCAGAACCAAAGTGCTCAGGCAACTCAACTGGATAATCAGAAACTGGCTATAAATTTAAAACTCGCTACAATTCCATTAAATTCCTTTACAGCTCAGGGTCCTGGGTACATAATTTACACTGATGACTTACTGGTGAGTCACATGTGTATTCCATCGCTGCTACCCTGACATAATAGGAGCGAGCGATAGGGATGGGAGAGGCTATACATCACCTATATCCCCCTCTTTTTTCATACGTTTGGCTGCAAAGCTCAGAAGTCATTTCCAGGACTTGAGAGCACCAGCAAATACAGCTGCTTCTGGGAAGAGCAGGAGGATGCTAGGGCAACAGCACTGGCCTTCTGGGGGAGCTCTCGGACCCCAGGGCTGGTCAAGCTGGCCCAGACAAGCACTTTTATTGCTGTGTTTGGAAGCAGCATTGTAACTGCCGGTATTCTTGTTGGGAAACCCAGTCTTTGGAAAGTTAAATCATCTCAAATTTTATGAGAATCTTTGCAAAAGCAGGTCTAGGCAGAGCCAAAATGTGAAGCATCTGTGCTAGACTTCAGTGCATATTCAGAACGTTCTCCCCACCCATTTTTTCCCCTGCTAGTAGCTTCTTGGGATGGAAAAGAGAAAGAGATCTAATAAAGAAATTCCAGAACTACTTACATTTAAAAAGAAGACTTAAAAAGGAGACGAGGCCCTAGCCAGTTTGGCTCAGTGGATAGAGCATCGGTCTGCAGACTAAAGAGTTCCAGGTTCAATTCCGGCCAAGGGCACATGCCCAGGTTGTGGGCTCGATCCCCCCTAGTAGGGGACGTGCAGGAGGCAGCCAATCAATGATTCTCTCTCATCATTGATGTTTCTATCTCTCTCCCTTCCTTTCTGAAATCAATTTAAAAAAAAAATTTTTTTAAAGAATAGTGTTAAAAAAAATATGGAACCTAGTGGTCAGCCCAAATGAGCCAGACTCATTGGAACTTCACTGAACCTCTAGCTAGGAAGGCATCCTTACGGTTCTAATTTTCCAAAATCCCATCCAGCAACCGATGTTATAAACTTTAATTTACATTCCTTAACTACTAGTAAATGAGCCTTTTAAATATTGGTTGGCTATATATATTTGCTCATTTTTCAACAGTCCCGTCCTATCTTTTACCCACTTCTCAAGTAAAATGTCTTGGTTCTTTCTTGTTAGTTTGTGAGCGCACTTTGTATATTCTTACATGTACAAGAGGTGGATTGAAGTCCAGGTTATACACCCTCCCGCTAGGAGGGTGAATCCAGCGTCGGCTGAGACGATCTCTGAGTGTTTCAAATGGAATGTTCAGAGTGATCACGAGGTCCAGGTCACAGATTCTGTCTAGGGCTTCAGCCTGAACTAGTGTCATGGGAAAACCTAAACGCCAAACAAAACACAACAAATGCAAGACATTTCTCAATTCCAATTAGTCGCTGAAATATAACCTACTCCCAAAATTAATGAGAAGAAAACAGGCTACTTTCCAATGTGGTTCCAGCTCTTGGAGTGCTTGAGGACTAAGGAGTCACATGATAAAAGTAGAAAGTTCACTAAACTGAAAGTCACTAGACAAGTCCCAGCTCCAGTCCCGGCTCTGGTCCTAACTACCTGTGTGACCTTGGACAAGTTACATCACCCCCATTTCCTCTTCTGTTAAAGAAGTGAGGGGTCAAAGCAGTATTTGTGCCTTCTTAGCTCTAAAAGTTTGAGTATATTATTCCTAAGTTACCATAAAAGTGTGTGTGTGTGTGTGTGTGTGTGTGTGTGTGTGTGTGTGTGTGTGTGTGATTAAAGTAGGCTCTTTCATCCAGGCTTCATTGGAGCCTGTCTGTACATTAACTAGGTGGCCAAAAGTCCATTCTCAAAAAGAAATGGTGGTCTTAAAACTATCTGGATACGGCAAAATGTATGAACCCAGCCTGGTTTTCCACAGGTGGGAAAACAAACAGCAAAACTGAATTTGGGCTCAAACACATCTCTTCTCTTTTTTCTTAAAGGCAACCTCGGAGTTAGGTAACTGCAAATTATGTTCTCTCCCCCTCCCCTACCCCTGCCCCCAGGAATTAACCTGCATTAAATATTACTCCACGTTTGGCTGGGGTGGGACTACACAGTGGTATATTTTTTCCTAAAAAGAATCATTTCAGGCTGTTTGCTCCGTTAAAAACCTTTCTGTATCTGATATCAGTTGTTGTTGTCGTTGTTGTTGTTCCTTTAAATTTTAGGAAAGGCAGGAGGATGGAAAGCTGAATGGGAATTATAATAGGAAGTGCAATATCCAGAAGATAAACTTTTTAAATCACTTCAGGTAAGGACACCAGCCTATCTCCACCTTTCCATCAGTGGAAATAACAAGATGACAATGTAAAGAAAGGTTTATGGCCCTGAAACACCCACTGTTCAAAGAACTTTTCCTACTGCAGGAAGTCAGTTGTTCAATCATGAATGTCTTACGATCTGTGTTGAAATTCTAAAGTGGTATGAATGTCAAGATTTTCAGAGTGCTTTATGAGTTAAATGTGATCAAATCCACCCAGCTTCAGGTACCAACCACTGCTGCAAACTCCAGTACTCCCCTCAAAGCCTTTCTTATCGACTGTCCATGAGGCCAGGCCCCTCTCTCCAAATCCCTCTCAGGCTGCTCATCAATCATCTTTCCCATAAAGAAACAGGCCCTTCTTGCCTCCTCTCCACATAGCAGGACTACGGGCTAAGTCATGGGTGAAATTCCTGCTTTTCCTCAGTCCTACATGTTTCCCAGTTGCAATCTAGCTCACCTGTCCCCACAATTTCACTTTCAGGCTGCCCATGATACCAGTTGCCTTATCTACACTTCCCTCATTTATTCTTCATTTGTCCATTATCAAATGACATGAAGCCCAAAGATGCCTTGGGCCACATCAACTTGCTTTCGGTATCGCTCTCTGCAGGCCTCATTAGCTCTTTTTCTATCGTTGAAGGTGCCAAGGATACCTCTGCCATATCAAGGATACCTAGGCCTTTGCACTTGCTGTTCTATGCCCCAAATGTTCTTCCTGCAGATCTGACTCCTTATCATTTGGGACATATGTGCATATCTCTCAGGGAGACTTCTTGAACTAGTAAATTTAAAGTGGCCCCATTCTCCCTCTGGCTGGTTTGGCTTAGTGGATAGAGCTTCGGCCTAAGGACTAAAGGGTCCCGGGTTCAATTCCAGTCAAGGGCACATGCCTAGGTTGTGGGCTCAATCCCCAGTGGGAGGTGTGCGGGAGGCAGCCAATCAATGATTCTCTCTCATCACTGATGTTTCTATCTCCTTCTCCTTCTCCCTTCCTCTCTGACATCAATAAAAACACATTTTAAAACATAGCCCCATTCTCCTCCCATTTTCTATCTCATTGCTCTTTTTATTTTCTATTATTTATTACTATAAATAATTTTTTAGTATTATTTTCTATCCCTACATCACTTCCTGAGAAAAGGGACTTTTGATCATTGCTATGCCCTCCTTAAAATAATCAACACAGATGGGCAAATTAGTATATGGCCATACTTCCAAAGTTTATGCCCTGTTAAACTTGCTTATATTTATTATAGGGTTGCAGTTACATATTGGGTTTACAGAGCTCAAAAGAGTCATATAATTTCATGGAATTAAATTAGGATTTTACAATGAGTTGGACTGGTCAAATGCGTATGGTCACTGAATGGAAAATTGGAAGACAGCTACCCTAGTGTGACATTCAAATATTGGCAAATCTGAGTCACAATAAGTACAGAAACAAGAAAAAAAAACAGTCAGGAATTTCATAGCAATTCTAAGGTTAGTTCAAGTTATTAGGACTTGAATTTTTTCTTCTTCTCCTTTTTTCTAGCAATTTGTTTTTATTATATTTGACCATAGGGTTGTTTTGCAATGGATTGGGGGGAAATAAAACTGAACTTTCACTACAGATAGCTTGTTCCAGATTTCCCTTGGAACTTCCTTTCTAATTTCTCCGAGGGAAACTATCCAATGGCACTAGCATATAACTTTTGATGGTGTTTATTACAGTAGGGATATAAATTAAGTTGCATCTCTTCCCCCAAAAAAGACACAACAGAGTGAACCAAGCGTGCAGTATGTTCCAACACTATTCTTATGACAAGGGAAGATAGAACAAGTTCACACAGAGGTGGGGAAAGGTTTATCTTGCAGGTAACATCTCAGTTCGCTGGTTTTCATGTGCCTGACCCAAGGTATACACGTGTTCCCTCTACGCAAAACGGCTGTTCCAGCCTTGCAGATAGCATCAGAAGAAACTGCTTTCATGTCCTCATAGCTATCCTCTTCTGACCCAGCTTGCATTTAGGCTAGTTTCTACACAGAAATTCAACAGAGACCTTGTGTGTCTCATCTTGTAGCACCCAGTCACACTGCCTCTGGCTAAGTATCCCCCTCATATGAAGGCACCCGCACATTGGGAAATTGTGCTGGAAAGTATGTTCATGGTGGCTTTCCTTTGCAATGAAAAGATGGGTGATTCCTTTCTACTCTTCTACACTTTTTTTTTCTAATTGTGAATATAGTGTTTTCAGAATGGGGGAAAAAATGGTGTCTTTAAATAAAGAATTGTTGACTATGCCTGGCTGGCATGGCTCAGTGGTTGAGTGTTGACTTATGAACCAGGAAGTCACGGTTCAATTTCCAGTCAGGGCACATGCCTGGGTTGCAGGCTTGACCCCGGTGTGGGGCTCTTTAGAGTGGGGCGTGTAGGAGGCAGCCGATCAATGATTCTCTCTCATCATTTATGTTTCTATCTCTCCCTTCCTCTCTGAAATTAATGAAAATGTTTTTTTAAAATTTTTTCTTAAAATAAGAATAGCTAACTTTTAGAAATCTCAACATAATTTCTATTAGATCCAGTTATAACTACCTGGCATTGAGGGAAGTGAAAGGTCAAATCATATTTGCCCAAATCAAGTACACCATTGGCCTTAAAGCAGTTTCTTCTGCTTTAAGGTAGCAATGCCTGGCACACAGTGGGCCAACATTTGAATGTAACACTAGGTTAGTTGTCTTCCAGTTTTCCATTCAGTGACCATACTTATTTGACCAGTCCAACTCATTTTAAAACCCTAATTTAATCCCATGAAATTATATGACTCTTTGGAGCTCTATAAACTCAATATATAACATTATTTCTAATATGGAATGGTTAATTGATTTAAATGTCAATTTATTAAACAACTTCTCTGATTATTAAGTTTAAAAACAAACTGAATTTTATAATTGGGGCTTTATAGCACCTGGGTGTGTTCTTGAGCCCCAGACATATAATAACTACCAGGAAGACAGCAATGTAATTCTGTCTGAGTTATCAAGAGATGATTTGGACCCACGTGGACTCTCAGGGCTCAATTCAATCTATGGTTACATAGACTGGAGAGTGGGGAAAGAGTCTCATAAGAGTCCAGAAAAAGCCATGCCTCCTTTATCTTTCCCAGAAAATACCTTTACAATATTACACACACACCCTCAACCAGATCATTTCAACTACTCCTTCCCCCAACAGCTCGCTAGATCCGGGATTGGGGATGCCAGAGAGAGAACATTGGGAGCAGGTGTGGGCACTATGCTATTAGTCTAGTCCAGTGGTTGGCAAACTGCTGCTCGGCAAACCGCAGCTCGCGAGCCACATGTAGCTCTTTGGCCCCTTCAGTGTGGCTCTTCCACAAAATACCGACTTCTGCGCATGGGCCACGAAGTTTCAGTCGCACTGTACATGTGCGCCAGCATGTGGTATTTTGTCTAGTAGACTAATAGTCTACTAGTCTATTAGTCTAAACCCGGGGTCGGCAAACAGCAGCTCGCGAGCCACATGCTGCTCTTTGGCCCCTTGAGGGTGGCTCTTCCACAAAATACTACGTGGGGGAGCACACTACAGTGCGATTGAAACCTCGTGGCCCATGCGCAGAAGTAGGTATTTTGTGAAAGAGCCGGTATTTTGTGGAAGAGCCACACTCAAGGGGCCAAAGAGCCGCATGTGGCTTGTAAGCCATGCTTTGCCAAGCCGCAGTTTGCCTACACTGGTCTAGACCAGTGGTTCTCAACCTTGGCTGCACATTAGAGTCACCTGGGAATCTTTTTAAAATCCTGATTTCTGAGCCTCATCCTCCAGAAACTGTTTCTTTGTTACTAATGCTGTGGCCCCACCCCATAACAAAGAAACAGAATTTCCGGAGGATGAGGCCCAGAAATCAGGATTTTAAAAAGATTCCCAGGTGATTCTAATGTGCGGCAAAGGTTGAAAACCACTGGTCTAGACTCACTCCCCCTACACTGCATCCTACGCTGGCCTAGAGATGAGTTTTCTCATAAAAGCACACTCTCACTGATTGCTAGCCCCTGCCTTTCCCTGTATCACCCACTCTTCACTAAATCTTCAAGATGACAGCTGGAATTAAATAGGTTTCTGCAGCCCTAGCTGGTTTGGCTCAGTGGGTAGAACATTGACCTACAGACTGAAGGGTCCCAGGTTCAATTCCGGTCAAGGGCACATGCTCGGGTTGAGGGCTCAATCCCCAATGGGGGTTGTGCAGGAGGCAGCCAATCAATGATTCTCTCTCATTATTGATATTTCTATCTCTCTCCTCCCTTTCTGTCTGAAATCAATAAAAATATATATTTTTAAAATGTTTCTGCAGCCAAAATCAATCTATGTTCCTTCCTCAAATCCTTTTTTTAAAAGGCCATTTTGTAAAGCAGTAGCTCCCAGTGGCCCTGACTAGAGCACAGAAGGAAGATAATAGAGCTTCTATTGTGGGGTGTGTTTTTCCTCATTCTTTTTAAGCTTCTATTTTGGAGGATACAATTTATAAGGTATATAATCAAATTGTATGAACACATAATTTATACATAAATCTCTATATATTGAAGTTGTATACACTTAACATTTTTACTGATAAGTCTGAGCAAAGAATTTTAGAGATCATTCTACTAAAGGCCTGATTTCTCAGCCACAGGCACTCGTCTTGTGTAGCATCACAAGCCACTACCCTGACAAGAAAACATTGTTTGCTATCCTTTGGATAGAGGCTGACAGCTGAAAAAAGGAGTAGGAAAGAATAGGAGTTCTTCCAATAAATGAAAGCTCAAATCTTATTACTGGCTAATGTTTCTTCTCTAACGAGATTGCAAGCCAATTTGCTCAGCTTCCCAGCTGTTTCTGAAGTCTGGGGCCCTCTGGAGGAATGGGTGGAAAATGCAAACATACAAAATAAACTGAACTCAGAATGAACAGATTTCAAAATTATTTGGGGTAATCCCTATCTATTGGGCACTCACATTCAGAACTGCTAAGGACAACAGAAAAGAGTTAATTCTGGAGGCTTAGAGGTCTTCTGATAGGGCAGTGGCTGTTATGTCCTTCCAACCTCAAAATAGGTTCAAGTTAAAAGAACCATGGAAAATACAAAAATCTAAGGAAAGTTAAAATTATTATTGGAATTCAACCGTTTCAATAGTTTAGAATAGCAATTTTCAACCAGTGTGCCACCAAGACTTTTTACAATATGGAATACTTGACTATTTAGTCAGGAGCACTGACCTCTTTCCCCTTTGTCAAGTAAAAAAACAACGGTCAACGCAACAATAGCCATCCAGTGTGAATGAGTCAAAATTATACCAATTTCTCCTGTCATATTGGCAAAAATGTATTTTTTGGTGTGCGACAGAATTTTAGTAGTTAGTTTATGTGTGCAATGAGATGAAAGGGGTCAAAAATCACTGGTTATAAAGTACCAACAACAGAAATCAATCATTCCACAACTTCAAGGGTTCCCAACTGATGGAGCACATAAAAATTGTCAGGGAAGATTTAAAGGAGAACATAAAATATGGGTGTTCACATTCCATCCCAGGCTTCCTAGAATGCAGCATCAGGCACAGGATCAAGACTTGGGTATTTTAAAAGTATCCAGGTCAAGCTACTATTTCCCCTGATTGATAAAGAACCACCAAACTTCTCAGTGACAAGAATAGTGGAAGTGCAGTGGTAAGTTCTTTTATAGGCCCCATTTTTCGGGTTAAGCTTCACACCACTTCTAAGCAGATCCAAACCATTTCATGAGAGGAGAACAAAGAAGGGAGGTCCCAAATGGAGGCCAATCTTTCCAGATTCGGTAATACCAGTCACTTGTTTATCCCATTCCTGTCCAGGGTCTTACCTCTAAAGAAAGTGTGGCCAGAGACAAAAGAGGCAGTAGGGAGACAGAATATCCCCTCCACCGTCACTCAACATGATGCTTTCAGGGGGGGAATGAGTCTTAACAGAAGAGACAGAAAGTCGCATCCTAAGGGGAAACCAGGTTTCCTTTGAGGCAGAAAAAGAGCATTCTGCAGACAGCTAAGGAGCATGTGGAGAAAACTATAAGGAAAGAGGATTCCAGAGGGGACAGTGAAAGAGTCAAAAATCAGGAGGAAGGAGGAGAAGGAGAGTCAGTAATGGGGAGAGGATTCAAAAAAGACATTGAGGGATGGTTTATATTAATAACCAAGTATCACAGGGATGAAAGGCACATTTGAAAGTGACTAGCCTCAAACAGCATAATTTTCAGGGCAGATGTGGTGTCTTAATCTCTGGAGTTGTCACCAAGGCTCTGAGGATGGGCTGGGGCTCCCACTCAAGTTTGGGGTGAAGTGTCACTGGTCTAGAGACAGGCTTTCTGTCACTGGGTTTAGCAAAGGCTCCATGCAGTGAAGAGCAGTATTTGTTTGTCTGCAAGACTCTTAAAACATGGAGATTCTTCAGCCTGTAGAGCAATGATGGCGAACCTTTTGAGCTCGGCGTGTCAACATTTTGAAAAACCCTAACTTAACTCTGGTGCCGTGTCACATATAGAAATTTTTTGATATTTGCAACCATAGTAAAACAAAGACATATTTTTGATATTTATTTTATATATTTAAATGCCATTTAACAAAGAAAAATCAACCAAAAAAATGAGTTCACGTGTCACCTCTGACACGCGTGTCATAGGTTCGCCATCACTGCTATAGAGCCTAACTCAAAGGCTTCAGGGCACCCTGTATGAAACTGCAGGCGTGGCAGCTCCAGCACCCCAGCAGCTCCAGTGTCTCAAGTTGGGCTGAGCAAATTATGATGGTACAGGTGTAATTGTCACCTCGATCAGCTGCCAAGAATGAAGGTCCGATAAGGGGCAATCTGACCATCACGTTTTAAACCATCTTTAGCACTGTCATTATCTGTCCACATTTTGAAAAGTGAAAATGTCACAGGAGTACAATATCAAGACGAGGGGGAACCTGTCAAGCAAGAATGTTCCTGCATCAGGACATGAGATGGTCATATTCACTTGAAAGAGGTACGATTACTTTGCTCTTGAATACATTTAGTTAACAATTGCTATCCACTGATCCAGGTTCTCTTCTAGAGAACCACTCCTGGTATGAGATGGAATTCCTTAGTACTTTGAATTGCTAGGATATTAGGATTTGTAAGGAAACAGTAGATGTAACAAATCTATATATATAAAAGGCTAATATGCTAAGTGTCCAACTGTCTGACCGGTCGCTATGACATGCACTGACCACCAGGGGTCAGACGCTCAACACAGGAGCTGCCAAGCTGCAGTGACTTGGCAGCGGCACTTCTCAGGTTATGCACCCCGAAATCAGAGAGGAGGGAGCCCAATTCCTCATAGGGCCACACGATTCCACCTTCGGCCATGGGTTATGTTGTTGCTGGGGCACTGTTAGCCCCGAGAATCTAGTTTAGTGCACACCCAGTTAGATGGCAATTTTGCAGAGTGCCCTCTCACACTCTGGGATGTCGGAGAGCTGGCCCGATTTCCCCAGACCAAGCCAAGGGACCGCACAGACGCCAGGGAGGAACCACAGAAGGTTGCTTCCAGGGCATGTCCAGCCTTCTGGCCCTGTCCTGCCCCACCAGCCACCTTCTAATTAATTTCCTTTCAATGTGCATGAATCCATGCACTGGGTCACTAGTGTTATAATAAAGCATGATCTGTGGAAATCTTGTAACAGAATGGCCATTCTGAACATGAAAGTATTTCAATGCATGTGTAAAAATATTTAAGAGATTATCTCTCAAGTGATTTAGACTAGGCAGGCTTTGATTACATTGGTAAGACCAAGGAGAGTTTGCTGTTCTAGCGGAGGGTGTGTATTCTTCTTTAAATGTGCTTGCTGTAGCCTCTATTAAAAAATAGAAGCTCCTTGAGGGCTGGGCTGCATTTATTCCTGAAGTTGTATTCCTGGTGGGCAGGATTACTGATCCAGTGGACTAGATGCACACTCAAATTCTGTCAACAGGTGGCAGCATTAATAATGTTTCCTTTTAGAAAGAACTGCAACCAAGTCTGGTATGGTTTTATTTTTACTAAAAGTAATCCTCAAAAGACATGCTTCCTAAATGACTAGCATATTCCAGCTTCCTTCGATAACCTATTCCAAGTGCACATAGTCTATTAATTGTTGAGGAAGCCAGAAAACCCAATAGGCACCGTAAAATAGTGATCACATTTTAAACACAGAAAGCATGTTTTCCTTCCCGTTAACTACACATGACACTGTTCCATCACTTGATTTCTCACCAGGAGTATGAAAAACTGACTTCATGGCTCTGTACTAGGCTAGGCTATCCCTGGTCTAACAACCCAGACTAGAAAAGCTGCTCTGTCCTGATTGATCAAACAGCCAATCTGCACTGAAAGCTAAAATTTTATGTGGCTAAATTTCTCCCCAAATCTGGCATGCTCTATCAGGAATTATGGTTCCTACAGGTTGCATTTTTAGACACCACCACCATCACCACCACCCCCCAAAAAAGACTCACTCGGTGCAGGGAGATGTCACTAAGTTCCTGACTGGCATTGCGTTCTCAGAAGTGCTGGCCACTGGGCCTTGGCACCTGCTCCTCTCGGCCATACCAAGAGCCTGAGGAGGGCAGCTGGTGCCACAGCAACAAGCTGTAGCGACGGACGGGAACAGAGAAGTAGGACGCTTCTGTTTTTCTAATTTGGAGTGCATTCACTCCAGAGGAAGGGCGCTGAGCCAGAGTTCACTGCCACATTCCCTCCACTTGATGAAAACAAAACGGCAATTCTGAAGGGCAACATCCGCCTATGTCTGGCAGCTTGTGAAAAGGCCACGCAACATCAGGCCCCGTTCCTACCTCCATTAAGAACAAAAATCTTACCGTTTGCTACAGCATTGATGGACCTAGAGGGGGTTATGCTACGTGAAATAAGTTAGCCGGAGAAAGGCAAACACCGTTATGATTTCCAGAGATGAGGAATCTAAAGAACAAAAGAAATGAACAAATAAAACAGAAACAGATTCAGAGATACAAAGAATAGACTGATGGTTGCTAGAGGAGAGGAGGTTTGGGGAACATGGTGAAAAAGGAGAAGGGATTGAGAAGTACAGATCGGTAGCTACAAGATAGTCGTGGGGATGTAAAGTATAGCATAGGAAATATAGTCAATAATATTGTAATAACTATGTATGGTCCCAAGTGGGTACTGGAAATATCAGAGGGAACACTTTGTAAAGTATATGATTGTCTAACCACTATGCTATACACCTGATACTAATAAAAAATAATACTAATTGTAAACTGTAATTGAAAAAATAAAGATCTGGGGCCAACAAAAAAGAGACCACCTATCTCTTCCCAGTTTGTTGGGAAAGCAAGAACCAAATTGCAAATGCAAGCCATGGTTCATCCCAATTAATAACCGAGTGATCAGCTGCAGTTGAAAGCAGGCAGTTCAGTTATTCTCCCACAGCCTTCCGTTGGGTTAGGGAAGACTGCTTTCAACCAGAAGCCTCGATAGCAAGTTAAAAGTAATCCACCATTGGCCAGACCAGTGTGGCCGATTCCTGACCAGGGCCTATCCCCGGGTCATGCAGTGGGCAGCCAATGGATGTTGATGTTGTTCTCTCACTGATGTTTCTCACTCTCCTTCTCCCTTCCTCTCTGTCTAAACTCAATAAAAACATACATATTTCTTAAAAGTAATCACCATCAAAACCTGTTTTAAGAAGGCCTTGTCTCTCTCATTTTATAATTACTTTATCTGTTTATAGAATATCTAAGACCTCCATATTCTACTTCATCCAGTTTTTATTGACAGATGGAGGAAAAAAATAAGAAGCAGCTGTGCTCCAGATGTTGGCGAACAGAGCTCGGGCTATACCATAGCACTTTGTGAGTTCCACGTTTCCACTGTACAGAGAGCCCTGGGACCCACTTCCGGCCCACTGAAACCTCCCTGAGACACTTGGCATTCCTCTCTACATACTCTAGAGTTTAGGGGATCTGTAATAAATGGGTCCTGCTCTAAAGGAGCTTGTAGGTTGTGGTAAATAATTTTAAAACCTAGATAAGCTATAATCACTACTTACTGATCCACTGACAAAGAGAAGATAGATATTCCAGAAAATTTGTTTTTAAACCAAATGTCTGCCTCTTCAAAGTGGCTTGGTAAAATAAATAATAAATTCCTATGAGTTAGGCATTCCTGGGGAAATTTCTAAATGGCATTGAGATCCTCTGACGTCAGCATGGTTTTTCCTGTTTAAGGACGTAGGTGAATACTAGCTTATAACCTTTGCTTTTAAAGGCAGTATACTAAAATCATCTAACCCTTTTTCCAGTAAGGGAGAGGCGCATTGCATTAAGGAAGGATCTGTCGTCTGCAAATTCCTTCCTTAAAGGTTCTTCTGTTGAAGAATTCTGCTTGCTTGTTCTTCAAACATAAGTCTCTATAAACAAATGAGGGAAAGACTGGTCCCATTGTATCTAAGTTAACACAATAGGAATTTTAAATAATTTCACCATAGGCCCACATTTTTGCTCCAAGGAAAACACAGAGGCTGAGTACACCCTACATGGGTCCAGTGACAGGCTGCAGGTGCAACCTCTCTATCATCGGACACATATTTATCAGCCTTTCCATGTATCAAACACAGTTGTAGCCTTAGCCGGTTTGGCTCAGTGGATAGAACATCAGCCTGCAGACTGAAGAGTCCCAGGTTTGATTCCAGTCAAGGGCACATGCAGGGTTGCGGGCTCAATCCCAGTAGGGGGCATGCAGGAGGTAGCTTCTCTCTCATCATTGATGTTTCTATCTCTCTCTCCCTCTCCCTTTCCTCTCTGAAATCAATAAAAATTTTTAAAAAGCATTAAAAAAAAAAAAAGCAAACACTGTTGTAGGTACTGGCAATATGGCCATGCCGAAACAGACATAATCTGCTTTCTGAGGCCTACATTGGGGGTGAGGGTATAAGGAAGGTGGCCAACACCAAATACACATATAAATGTGTAATGTCATGTGATTGTAAGGAAGGATAGAGGCAGCATGGGTAGATAGGATGGTACAGAAAGGACTCTCAGAGCTGGCCATACTTGAGTAGAGATCTGAACACAGAAATCCCCGTGGATATCTGCACGCAGAGCACTGCAGGTAGAGGGCAGAGGACCTGCAAAGGCTCTGCAGCTTGAGCATGCATGGCACAGACAGGTAGAAAAATTACGAAGTAGCCACAGAATATGAACAAAGCTTTGCTCAACCCTGGCCTCAAGTAAAAGATCTGAACATGGTTGAAGGCAGAAGGAAACACAGAACAAAAATTTAAACAAAATATAATAAAAACAAAGAATATGCAAAGATATCCAATATGGATTTAAAAAAGATACAACACAGGAGAACTTCCCTAAAGGGAACGAGCTGAATTGCAGATCGAAAGGACACACTGTGTAAAGGAGGAGGGGAAACACTGGGGCATGCTGAAAGAAGAAACGATTCTTCAGGAAGTCTGTATAGAAAAAAATATGCTATTCAAAATGGGGGGAGGCAAGGGTTAGACTGGCCCAAGGCTTCTACAGAGCAATAATTCGGGCCAGGAGCAGATGGAATAATGGCTATAAAGCTCTGAAGGACACAAGGACTGCTGAACAACAAAAAGACATTTTCAAACATGCAAACTCGTGACCATAGCCCCTCATAAGCAAGGAGGGAAGGAAAGAGAAAAGGAAGGAAAAACTATCTTTAAAAATCCTGTCAATTAAGTAATGAAAAGTTTTGTCAAAAAGAAGTGAAGCTTCATTCACACAGAATTCCACACAATTCATTCATTTAAAGTGCACAATGCAATGATTTCTAGTAGTCATAGGTATATCACCAAGAGATTAATCAAAACAAAATGAACAGAGAAATGCGGGGGGCGGGGGGGGGGGGCTTGAGGGGGAGCGGAGAACACGACAGAAAATTCATTTAAATTTTTTAAATGTAAGACCAAATAATGGGAAATTAAAAATACAGACGAAAAATATTAACAACAAAGCCAACAAAAGTTGGAAGAGAAGGTAGAAGGAAGTATATTAAGTACATGAGGTTACTGTTAACTGTAAAGAGACAATATCTCCTGTCTAAATTTGAAATGTAAAAATTAAAAATATATGTCTATCTCCTAACATTGATAATAATTATAACACATACACATATCTACCATTTGACCACCTACTACATTCCAGACTTGCAGCTGTTTATGCAGCATTTGCTCCTCCTGGACTATGAGGTCAGGACAAGTGCTTTTCTCTCCTCAGATGGACCAGTGCCAAGCACATCAGGACACACAAAACGTGCGCTCAATTCACTTTTGATCTGAGAACCAAGTTTTTCTAGGGTATGCTCAAATATCTGGACACACATGTTTTCCATATGTCCCTTAATGCTTAGATAGTCATTCTCTCTGAAAAAACAGACCAAATAAACAAAGTCAGGATTGTCTACATATTAAGATTGTTCCTCATCCCAAGGCAGCAATCAGATCCATCAAAAGAAATACATCAGAAATGGACATGGGATTAGGGTCTCAGCGGGAAATCCAACCAAATGAAGAAAAGACCTTGCTTTTCATTTAGATACTCTTGATCTCACATTGACAAAATTGGTAAAATCCAAGTTCATATAGTTTGGATTTAAATCAAAGAAATCAAAGATGACCCTCACTGCCTAGGGTAGCTCAAAGGCTGAATCACCACTAGATTCTAATTCCCAGAGGGCCAGGTCTTGCCCATCCTTTTGCTGTCCTGTGATGTCTGGGCACTTAGACTAATTATACACACATCCACTTTGTCATTTTCACCAAGAAGACTATGTCTTTCTTGAAAAAATATTTCCACTTATCTCTCAGAACAGATGCCATCTGTGGCATGATTGGCTGCATACATCATCAGGAGCTCCTGATGGGCCTACTCTACCTCTAGTGTCTCTGCAATAATTTTCCCTCTTTTTTTCTTCACTGACACTATCCCACTGCAAAGTCAGACATGGCTATATTCGATTCACTTTAGCAATACCCAGGATGTAACAGGTATTTCACCCATTCAGGTGTGTATAAAAAATGTTTGATGAACGAACAGAACTACAAGGAGGGGCGAGTCATGAGTGTGTCAGAAGGACAAGCCTGGTGAGGAACCAACGATTTTGATTGTTCACTCTCTGCTTGGCAGAGACATAACTGCCACAGTAGCCTAGCAGAGTCCCATCAATTCTATGACCACTCTCCTTTTTCCAGGAACCATTCCAATTTCTCCCAATCTTCCATTCAGAGTTTCAGAGTATACATCATTGCCTTAACAATGACCTTGGATACAAAGGTTGGGGGGCAGGGGGTGGTGGAAGTAGAAGAGGGTATAGGGAGGATAAATGGTGATGGGAAAAAAAGATACAAAGGTTATCTGATATTATTTTTCAGGACTACACATTTGAAGGAAAATGAGTAACATAATTTTACCCTCACACACATGCGTGCATGCACACAAACACACACAGAGTGAGAGAGAGAAAGCCTGATGCTTTCTGTTGTTTTTGTTGATCAGTGTCCTTCCAAATAAACCTATTATAGTTTCTTCTTGAAAGATACCCTACATTCACATTCACAAAGGCAACAGAAAAACAATTGCCCTTGGCATTTCTTCAAAGATGTGATTCAGGAGTTATGTGATTATTGGCTTTTTTCTGTAGGCATATGTTGCCCAGTGGGATCTGACACTCTTCAGAGTTATCTGACTCAGAAAGAAAAATATGGAGGGGATAAGGTCAGAGCAGTTATGGAAAGCATAGTAAAACACATTTGCAAAGTCAGAACAAAATACTCCAGGTCCAGCATCTGTGGTCTGGTCTCCCAGTGCCGGCCTTTATTTAGATACCTGGGACTTGGAGTGAGTATGTACCCTGGAATAGCTTAGGTCTGAGGTCATCTAACCTCAGGGAAAACAAATACACACAAAACACTGCACATATTCAAGCAGCTCAGACGTCTGCTTTGGGGGGGGGGGGGGGGGGGAATCCCAAAATCCCTACAGAAAGCACCAGTTAGCAACACTGCTCAGCACAAAAAAACATATGGAGCAGGCAGCCATGGACCAAATAAGGACTCTCATTCTAAAGGTATCTTTTTCTCCATTGAAAAGGCTTTAAGTTATATTCCACTTATAATTCCTAACTTTAAGTCTGTTTTCTGTGACACCAAACTTTGACAACAAATTTAAAATATTTGGTCACTACACTTAAAATTATCTGGCAGACAATTCTGGTACATCTTGCTAACTAGAGATCAATTAGGGCTACTGTTTATTTTTTTTAATATATTTTATTGATTTTTTACAGAGAGGAAGGGAGAGGGATAGAGAGTCAGAAACATCGATGAGAAAGAAACATCGATCAGCTGCCTCCTGCACACTCCCTACTGGGGATGTGCCCACAACCAAGGTACATGCCCTTGACCGGAATCGAACCTGAGACCCTTCAGTCCGCAGGCTGATGCTCTATCCACTGAGCCAAACCGGTTAGGGCAGGACTATTGTTTAAATGCATAGGATGGCATTCGAGTTTAGAAATGAAAAGTGTCTAATACCAACAAACCTCACTACTGGCCCACCTTACTGCCAGCCCTCTTTTAAAAAGTAAAGAATTTGTATTTGTTTTAAGGAGCTGGTTATTATTCCCTAGTTACTATTTCACCTTAGTAAGCAGGAAATACCTTTTCTATGAAACTAAAAAACACTTGGTTTTATAACAAATTTAGAAATCTTGTGCATTACATTCCTTTCTTAAAAATTAAAGAAAACTATTTTTTAAATACTGCTCTCACACTTTTACCTTGCAGGGAAATTATAGGAAAAAAGCAGGGGGGAAACCCACACATATATACACCTATTAATGCATAAAAGAATGTTTCTTACCCAACTGGAAAGTACACTGTGAAGGCGAGGTGGTGCTGAGCTTTTTTTAGCAAGGACACAGCTGACCAAACCACAGAGCATTCACCAACCCCATCATCCAACCAACCCCCTTGCTGTTCCCCTGGCTTGCATCCACTGGGCTCATTTCCACCCACCATTTGCAGGATGCCTCTCCACAGCCATATGGACCAAGATGATGAGTCATCTATCATCCAGAATTTTTCGCTTGACCTTTCCACACCCAATCACCTTTCGCGCGCTCGACAGGCACATCCTCCTCAGAGCACGTGCCCTGCACCCTGGAGTTTAAGGCTGAACACAGGACCTCGGCATTCCTCACACTCCTCACTTTGCCAAATGGATTTATTCCAGAGCTTTACAGAAAAATCACAACTGAAAAAGTGACCAGATGGGGTGTTCAAGGAGAAATATACAAACGAAGTCAGTTAGGAGACTGACGTACTTGATTAAAAACAGACCTAGGATGTAAAAGAACTTCAGTTTTTCACCCTGAGAGGAAGTTATGGCAAAAGCAAAGCATTGAAACACTAAAACACTCCATAGCTGAACTGACTTTTTGACTTCACATAGCTAAATGCTTTTAAGTCCACATTTGAACATAATACTTCATGAAGTCACCTCACAAAAAAAAAAAAAAATCTGCATATCGGGAATAAATAATAACAGCAGAATCTCATAGTTATATAGCACTTACTATATGCAAACATTCTTCTAAGCACGTTGCATATATTCATTCACTTCATCCTTACAAACCCTTTTCTAACCCATTTTCCATGCAAAATAGGATGCGGAGGTCAGGTATCTTGCCCAAGGTCACATGCACTGCCAATAAGTGAAAAGAGCTGAGATTTGAAAGGAGCAGTCTGCTACAACCTGGGGTTAATTATTATTACACTGACCACCTTCCCAAAAATCTGTAACACAGATGATACCCTTTTAAAACAGATTTTTTAAAGTTTACTAAAAAAGTTCGCTTTATAAGTTGAGAAGCCTTACATTAAAGAATTTAAACTCGGGAAATTACTGTTAGGTGGTGGTGAAGCCAAAGTTTATCAGTCATGGCAAATACCTACCCAAGAAGTATTAGAGGGTTAACTCTTGTGAGTTAAATGTATAGCGTCTGGAGAAATTAACCTGGCTGAAGACGTGATGATAGCCAAGAAACTCAAAAGACTTGGAAGATAATAAAAGAAAACCCAGGGTTGTGGTACCTAACATCAGTCACAATGCTGTCAATTCTTCCTGCTCAATCTCTTCTCCCAAATTATGTCTCCTTTCCATCACATTGTTATTGCTTAAATTCAGACCTTCAACATCCCTTGGTCCGACTATTCTACCAATCTCTTCTTTGGCTTCTAGTCACCACCGCCTGCCTGCCCAAGCACCTAATCCCTCCTCTGCTGCTAAGCAAACAGTCTTTCTGAGACACAAATCTAATGTCATATGTGCAGGGGGGCAGCTGATCAATGATTCTCTCTCATCATTGATGTTTCTATCTCTTGCTTCCTTTCTGAAATATGTATATATATATATAGAATGCTCAACAGAACAAATCCTATGGGTGTTGGGAATGAGGCAGGAGATTCTAGGGTCAAATAAATTCAAAAAATACCAATGTCTCCTCTATGAAGCATTAAATCACATGATCATATTAAAAGTTTGGCAAGCCCTAGCTAGTTTGGCTCAGTGGATAGAGGGTCGGCCTTCGGACTGAAGGGTCCCAGGTTAGATTCCAATCAAGGGCAGGCTCCTCCCCCGCCCAAGCCCTGGACGTGGCATGTGCAGGAGGCAACCAATCGATGTGTTTCTCTCACATCGATATTTCTCTCAGTCTTTTCCTTTCTTCCACTCTCTCTAAAAATCAATGGAAAAATATACTCCGGTGAAGATGAAAAAGAAAATAAGTTTGGCAAAATCCTGAAGTAAAGGAAACTGGTTAACTTTGACACTAACTCTGGGCAGGTAATAGAACCCTATTAAGTGTTCAGAATAATTCTTGACACACAGTGTTAGCAATTAATATTTAAAATGACATTTTCTAAATATATTTGAACACAAAGTCTGTTTTCTGGCCTAGCCATTAAAAGCATTGCATGCTATATACTTTGAGAAACAATGTCATAGAATAAATACTCCGCCATATCAGTCATTTTGGAGGTTTGTGGCTCTAGACTTTAGCTGAAATACAGGCAACCTAATAGTTTGAATGTGGGACAATTCCTCTGGTTTCTCTGTAGCTGACAAACAAGGTTTCAACTGTCAGCTTCCCGAGGTTTCAGTTTCACCAAATTAAGACAGAAATGTGTGCGCTGTGTGAACTAGACAAAAACAGCTCTGCAGTGGAAAGAGGTTTGTTAGAGCTAAATTTCCCAATCCATTTTTTGTTCATAGAAAGCAGTATGTTCATCAGCAAACTTAAAGTAGAAGATTCTGAATTCCAGCTAGTTAAAGTACAAAATTGTGCAGCATTTTGTGTGTGAGCATCTGTATGTATTTTCTTGGGTGAAATATTATAGTTGTCATCAAGGGATCCATAATGCCTAAAAAGGTTAGGAACCACTCAGTTTTCAGATCAGGTCCATGTATTGTTTAAATACATGTTAAAAAATCAAACAGTACCAGGGCGTATGTATACATGGTGAAAAGTAAGTCTCCCAATCCTAATGCTTATCCAGGGTCAACCACTGTTAGCAGTTTTTTATATTCCAAAGATAGTTTATGCATGTGTTTCTAAGTATATACAGTAATATTATGCCATCCCTCTATTTTTGCATAAATAATACGCAATATACGCTATACTACAACCAGCTTTGTTCACTTGGCAGTTTACGTTGAGATCTATTCATATTATAACATAGGTACATACCAAATTTAAGACATCACTATGATAGATACTTAGATGGTTACCAATGTCTTGCTCTTTATAAATAATGCTGAAAATAAACATCCTTGAAGCTATATCTTTAGGCAAGAAATCCAGCAAAGAACTGCTGAAACAAAAAGTATAAAGACTGTTAAACTGTCCTCCAAAGGTTGCGCATTGTATACTCAACACTTATTTCCCACATACTCAATAAAAGATTTTCAAATTTTCTATCTTTGTTAATCTGACAGGTGAAAAATGGTAACTCCCGGCTTAAATTTTTGTGGCCTATTATGAATGGAAGAACCTCTGGTTTCAGATATACTTATGACAACTTCATCATGGAAAGAAAAGGCGTCATCAAACTGGAACAATAACGGAATTCTATTAGGAACAAGCTACCCCCAGAAACCCAGCCTACCCACGGGTCCCACTCACCGTCTAGCAGCCAGTGCTGATCCTGTCGGTTCTCCAGCTCCGACAGCATCATGCGTGTGATCACGTGGTCTGGAACTAAACGGCCTTTCTCTATGTACTGCTTTGCCACATCACCAACTTCTGTTAAAAAGAGAGGAGAAAAGAGATTCTCAGAAAAAGCTTCAAAAATAAAAAACCTTACAAACTCTTTTTGGACAGTTTTGCCTTCTCTCCCATTCCTCCTGGTTCATATGAGGAAGGGTGGGGGGTTAGAGTTAAGTTTTAAATATTGCTTCAGTCATGGTGGCACTGTCTCCCTCTTGTCTCCCAAAGAATTATAAAAGCACCTCTTGTTGAAATAAAAATAAAAGAATATAAATTAGACATAACGTGAAAATAAGAGTAGGAAACAAAGTTGGAGCCTGGAAAGAGGGTGGTACACAAAAGGCCAGAAAGGAGTCCTGGCGACTCCCTGAAGGTGAGCCAGAACTGGATCCTGAGCCTCCCAACTAGTTATGGTAACAAGGAAAAGTGATCAACCACACGGCACACAGTGTACAGAAGATTGAAGGAAGCTGCGAAGCACAACCATTCCTTAGAGACCAAAGGAAAAACATTTCCACTGTTCTTCTAGAAAGAATGCTGGGTAGTACACACAACAGGTCTATATCTTTTCCGGAGCCCCCGTATAAGCAAATAGCACCTTGCTGACATAACTGTGAAAGAAACTAACTCAGTGTTATCAGTGAAATGCCAAGTTCATAAAAGAATGAAAAATTTTTAATTATTTTTCAGGAAAAAATGCTTCTATCTTAATTTAAAATAACAATTCCTTACTTGTAGAAGTTGTGAGTTGGATTCAGCAGAACAAACGATCAGTTTAAATTGTTTAAATGTCTATGCACTGGGTTTTTATTTAACCAAGATGAAGTCATCTGCTCTCCAGGGAACTGTTAGTGAACCATGAGGAGTCACATCCTCCACAAGCCAATGAAGTTCTTATAGAAACATAAAGCAGCTTTATATTACGGGGGGGGGGGGGGGGGCGGGGGATGGGAGCTCAAGAATTATTTTCCCCCACCTTCACCTTGAATTTAAGGTAGAGCCCTTCCTTCTCAAGGCTGAGTCTACTCCTAACTCCAACTTCCACACTGAAACATGAGCTGTGAAGAGCTCCATATCACTCCATCACTCCTACTGGACCAAAGTAGCTCAGTTAGGCCCCAGGAGATGCGTATTCAATAACTCCCTGAAGAAGCAGAACACTAAAGACAAGCACATTCCTGAATGTGGCTGAACATGAATGGGAAAATATTGATTGATTGCGTACTACGTAACAGGTAATATTCTAGAGAGGTGGCAGTAAAGAAAAGTACTGATATTTAAGCAGTATTAATTTCCTTAAGAGCAACACTAGCGATCATTAACTTAATACATCCTATGCTCCTTTAACTGAATACATACTATGTTCCTTTAAGTATTGTATGTGTCATTTCATTTCATCCTCATATATCCTCACCTTCACCTGGGAGGTAACAGCCATTTTTTTATGACAGCTTTTTGAGACGTAACACACACCACAAAATTCACCATTTTATAACGTACAACTCAGTGGTTTTTAATACATTCTCAGTGTTGTGCAATCATCACCACTACCTAATTCCAGAACATTTTATCAGCCCCAGAAAGAACCCCTGCACCCATTAGCAGTCACTCCCCATCTCCTCCTCCCACTAGCATGTGGCAACTACTAACCTACATTCTGTCTTTAAAGATTGGCCTATTCTGCAACATTTCATAAACAGAATTACACAACATGTGGTACTTTGTGTCTGGTTTCTTTCACTTAGCAGAATGATTTCAAGGTTCACTCATGGTGTAGCATATATCAGTACTTTGTTCATTTTTATGGCCAAATACTATTATTCCGTTGTACTGATAGAACATATTTTGTTTAGCTATTTGTTCATTGAGGAACATTTGGGTTGTTTGTTTCCATTTCAGGGCTATGGTGAATAATGTGGCAATGAACATTCATGCACAAGTCTTGGTCTGAACATATGCTTTCAGTTCTCTTGAGTAATACCTGTAGGGTATGTATGTTCTGTATCTGAAAAATCACTTTCATAGTAGGCTTGGAGAAACTGACAAGTTTGGTGCTGTCCTACTCTGCAATAGGCAGGCCAACCAGCCCCAGAGCCCTATTCTTAGGCCCATTTAACAAACCTTAAGGTAGATATAAACAAGTACACAACTTCCAAGGTGAGAGACCAAGATGTAAAATGGCGCCAGACATCCCATGAGGAAAGAGTAGGTAGCAGCTTCTTTGGAAAAGAGAAGACCCAGAGAAGGACATGATAACAATTTACCCATGGCCTGATACTCGATACATGGGAAAGGCTTTATTTTATTCAAAGCCTAGGATTTAGAACTAGGATTAGTAGTGGGAATTTCAAGTGGTTCCAAAAAATTGCCTAAGGAAATGTCTGAATGGAGACTCAAACACTGCCTAGGAATGGCTACTGTAGAGGGATTATGACAACTGGACTCGGGATTGGGCAACATGGTTTTCCAACTATTTTTGGCAGCCTTGGCTCTTCTCAGGCAGGACAGGTATGTCCTCAATCTGATTCCAACATCAAACTTCCACCACATCTCTCAATCCCTACCATGAAAACCTGGAAAGGTCAAGCCAGAGCAAAATGGATTTAATAATATATCTACATCTGAATGAAGACCTTGCTACAACAGCAAACAGTAATACAACGTGGGTCAGGAGACAGAGGCCCATTCCGGGAAACATGACCTTCACCTGCCCAGGTCAGTTTGCTTGGAAGAAAAGCAATATTATTAAGTGCTAATGCTAGCACATTTGGATACAACACATGGCTGCTCCAATCTTTCAAGTAGAATTCCAAAGAAAGGCTGCAGACAAGCACACAGTGTCTTTTTGTTCTGTTTCCCTATAAATTAAGGGCAAACTGGACAGAGCTGGACAAGTGTTCACAAAGCAGCAAATTCCCCAAGATGACTAGCCAAACCACCAGAAACGGAGAACAACTCAATGTCCTTTTATTTTTTTAAGTATTTTTATTGATTTCAGAGGAAGGGAGCGAGAGACAGAAACATCAATGATGAAAGATAATCATTGAATTATTTATTGATCAGCTCCTCCTGTAAGCCCCACACCGGGGATCAAACCCACAACCCGGCATGTGCCCTGTCGACGCTCAACCACTGAGCCATGCCGGCTGGGCTCAATGTCCTTTTAATTGTTTATGCAGAAAACACTGAGAATAAAAGAACCCTGTAAAAAACAGCTTGATTCCCTCATAAGGCTGCCTAGAATCAGGAGAAACCATTGCCACTCCCAGGATCAGCCCTTCTTCAAAAGGTCATTGAAAATGCCTAAGCACACACACGCACCATCTGAGGAGTGGTCAAAATGAACTATCGCTTTGTGGTTCTGCCAGCTACAAGTTCCTTATCCCCCCACTCTTAAGAATATTTTGACACTGAAGTAGTTACTTGAAAAAGATTAATAAAACAAAGAAAAACTTCATTCTATAAACTATTTATCCTTGAAATCACTTTGATGAATCTCTTTGGATTAAAAAAATAATAAGCTTTTAAAAAAATCTTGGTTAAGAGATTGATACCAAGGACCTTTAGAGGTGAGAATTATGGAAGAAACTCCTAATTTTAGGGTTTTTGGGGGGCACTTAACTCAATGACTCATTTCAGATGTCCAGTATCCACCCTCCAGTTGGCCTAGCTTAAAAGCAGGCTTTCTTTTCCTACACAACAAAAAGACATGGTCTTAAATCATTCTGTGACACTTGCTATTGGTAGGTATGAAGAACATTCTGAGTCATACTTCCTGGGTTCAAATTCTGCCACTGCCATGGACAGGCTTTTAAGACTTTGGTAATATTATGTGTTTTGGCCTCACTTTCTTCATCTATAAATAGGGAACACCCACCACCTACAATTGTTTTAAAAGTTGTATGTGGTTCGTATGTGGCAAAGGACTTGGAATAATACCCCTTTGCAAATTTCACTCAAGGATATGGAGATAGTATTTTGCTCATATATGGCAGGTGTTGTTCTCAGTAGTTTATATACATGAATCCATTTAATGCTAATATCTAGGAAGTCGATGTTATTATTTTCCCCATTTCATAAATCAACTGAAGCACAGAGGTTAAGTAACTTGCCCAAAGTAATTCAGCTAATAGATGGTGGAGCCAGAACTCAAACTCAAGCCGGCTGGTACCAGAGTTCCTTTCCTTTACCACTCGTCACACTACATTATCTCTGAATGTTTGTGAGCATTTCCTTGAACACAAGCACTTTGAATGTTAGAGTATGTGTGTAATTTGTGATTTATAAGAAATATATATGGTCCAAAGTAAGGCTCAGAGCTCCCCAGTGCCTTGGACTTTCCTGAGTGGTAAGAGCAATGGGAGCATCTTTCATTATAATATTTGGCCTCTTGTCCTTAGTTCCTGAAAATGTTCCAGAGCCCTAAAAGTGAAATGGTGTCTTGTTATTCATAATAAGCCTCTTCCCACAACTGGGTTTATAATAATGGGATAACTGTTGGGAAGCACCTAAGGGTGGGCACTGGTTGCCAGAGGAACAACCATGAGGAGAGGGGTATACTTTCACTCCCACCCCCTAACTTCCTGGAAGGGGAGAGGGGCTGGAAGTTGACTCAGTCATCAGAGGCCAATGAGTCAATGAGTCATGCCTATATAACCTGCCTTCATAAAAACCCAAAAAGAGGGGGTTCAGAGTGCTTCCAGGCTGGGGAACCATAACACTTCAACGTGCCAAACCCCAAACTCCATGAGGACAAAAGCTCCTTTGTTCAGCACCTTACTCTCTGTATCTCTCCATCTGGCTGCTGATTTGTATCCATTAATATCTTTTGTAATAAACTGATAACCTAGTAGGTAAGTGGGTTTCCTTAATTCTGTGAGCTGGTCTAGCAGCAAAACCCAAGGCAGAAGTCGTGGGAACCTCTGATTTAGTCAGGTCAGAAGCACAGGTGACCAACTGGCCTGACAATCTAAACTAGAGGGTGGACTTACAGGACTGAACCCTTTAACCTATGGGATCTGACCCTGGCTCCAGACAGACAATGTCAGAATTGAGTTGAAATGTAAGACACCCAGGTGGTACTGGAGAATTATTTGGTGGTGTGCAAACTCCCTCTCTCCACACACACACACACACATACACACACACACACACACACACACCAATGCTGGAGGTTGGGTGCAGAACCTTTTAACCTGGAATAGTGAGGTCCCTGTCTAAAGGGACAAGAGCATAGTGAGAAGTGAGTTTCTTTGCGAACTCTGGCAAAACTTACCTACTCAGTGATAGTCTGCCCCATGGGGAAATACCTGGTCCTGCTCTGTGCAACCACTTTGCTCTCAGGAGGATATCTTCAACTAAATAAACAAATAAATTTACAGCAGGTATTTCTTTGCAGCTACTTCCTACCAAACTCTACGTACCCTGCAATCCTGTACCTACTAGTTAGTCAACCTCCTCCTCTCCCCAGGGCCCTCTCCCTCATCTAATCCATCCCCCACACAACTTCCAGAGGAATTTTCCCAACCCACAAGTCAGCCCAGGTCACTTTCTCCTCCAACACCAACAATGCATTCCCTGGCCTACAGGATGGCATGGAAACTCCTTAGGCTAGCATTCAGAATCACTCCCATCTGGCCTGGAAGCACTACTCCTCAAACCTCACCTCCCACCACAGAGTTCCTTTATCCCCGACCCTTTCGCTGTGCCAGGCACAAGCTGAGAAAGACTGTTCTCCCTTCCCTCAAGCAGTGTACAGTCTCATGGAGGAAAGGCAGGTCAGGAGGGAGGCAGTGCTCTGATGTGATGTGCCCAGGACAGGGACACAGAGGTGGACACCTCGATCCACGCTCAGACCCAAGGAAAGCTTCCCATCCTAGAGCTGGAATTTGAAGGGCTAGCAAAAGTTGGCTGAAAGAGGTACCCTTCAAGTACTACATGAGCCAACCACCTCAGAGCCATGTATTTTCTACTTCCTTCAGAGTAGTAATCCCCTCTTCTATAGTCCACCAGAACCTAGGCTGAAGCTAGTCTATATGTGATTCTGTACAGATTAGAAAAAAGGTGCCCCCTTGGGAAGGTGCCCACTTCCCCAGGCTGACTCAACTGTGTGCCAGGAAACAGCTTGGTGTACAGAACCAAACTGGACTACAGGCCCCATACATACCCCTTAGCCAGGTGTCCTGCCACATCCCTGTACAACCATATGTGGTTGTACCTGTACCTACATCTCACTCTTCTTGTTAAGGGAGATTGTTTACATATCCTCCATACCAGATCATAATCCCCTTGAAGGCAGAGACGATTTTAAGGATCAATAAGGGCCACTCTACTTGAGATACTACTTGAAGATACTATCATATCTTCGGGCTCTGTTTTCCTGTACCCAAGGTCCTACAAATTATTAAACTCTTTTCACTACATCCCCTGTCATATCTTCAGTCTCCTGTATTGTTCAACAGTCATGATAATCATAGTTGTGACTTTTAAGGCAATAAAAACTCAAAAAACCGTCTCAACCACACAGTGAGGATTATGAACAGCAATGTTTCCTTTAAATGTTATCTTATGGTCTTAATTTTTGCCAGGCAGGCCTTAAAACAACTGAGTAGAATAAATTTATTGAATTAAGCAACACTCTGTTATCTGATCAGTCCGCATACATGAACATTTAGTTCTCACAACTATTGCTTCAGCCTATTCAAGCTGGTGCAGAAAGATCATTACCACAGGTTGCATTTGGATCCCAAACCTGACCTCCTAACAAAAAAGATCTGTTCGTACAAGAGATGCTTGCTCCTCCTGAAGCTACCTGACATTTTTAAACGCCCACAAAATGTGTATGAGTCAACTTTTAAAGATGTCTGAGCTTACAACTCCAAAATATTCTCTAACTAAGGAAGCAGAAAGTTTATCACCCCAAGTGACTAGACTAGACCACCCAAAAACACATGCTGCCTATCTTTTGAGCCGTCTCTCCTTCTGGGTGTCTGGGTGATACAGACAATCTTTACCCTAAAGGTTTTCTGATAAATCACAAAACATTAGGGATTGTAAATTATTTCTAAAGAAGGTAAGGATAGGTTTATAATTTATTTAATACAAAATAATACTATAAAGTAAACTATAAAGCAAGACTTTAATCCTATTCATTCTTTGTTCCTTTGCACATCAGACTAAGATCCCCAAGTCAGTGATCATATGTCACTCCTGAGGAACAGTGACTCCACACAGAGTACACCTGTCTTCAACACCTTTCTTTTGCTATTAATCTTAGGGTACAATATTTAACCCATCATAGGGTATGTTAACCAAAGGAAATTGTAGCTAAAGTTATTTGAATCTATGACCTATATAATTAATCATTTCCTAAGTCAAAAGAAGGTCAATAGAAAAAAATTTAACCTAGATTTGAACCCAAATTCATGTAAAGTACAAATGTGTATCTCTTTACCACTAATTGTGAGATTAAAAACACAATTATGATGTGATTTTTCTATAAAGGTACAATTGACATAATATTAAATTAGTTTCAGGAATACAACATAATGATTTTATATTTGTATATTAAATGCAGAATAATTAACACAATAGGTATAGTTAACATCTGTCATCATAAATTATTTTTCTTGTGATGAGAACTCTTAAGATCTACTCTTAGCAACTTTCAAATGTGCAATACAGTATTATTAACTATAGTCACCATGCTGTATATTGCACCCCCATGATTTATTTACTTTATAACTGGAAGTTGGTACCTTTAACCCCCTTCCCTCATTTTGCCCACCCTCATCATTACACACCTCTGGCAACCATCAATCTGTTCTCTGTATTTATGAGCTTGGTTTTTTTGTTTTGTTTTGTTTTGTTTTTAATATATATTTTTATTGATTTCAGAGAGGAAGGGAGAGGGAGAGAGAGATAGAAACATCAATGATGAGAGAGAATCAGTGATCGGCTGCCTCCTGCATTCCTCCTACTGGGGATTGAGCCCAAACCCAGGCAAGTGCCCTTGACCAGAATGGAATATGGGACTCTTCAGTCCGCAGGCCGATGCTCTATCCACTGGGAAAACCAGCTAAGGCTTTTGTTTTGTTTTTTTAAATACCACATATAAGAGACCATTCTACTTGATTTATTCTTGTTATCTGCCTTTTGATCATGGGAAGATACACTTTTAAAAACACTGAAATGGCTTCATCATGAGGCAAAGAGTCAGCATGACATAAGGAATTACCATCAGACTGGGAATCGAGAATCTTGGCTCTCAGTTCTACTTCCGCATAACTGCACACATCAATGTGCTTCATTTATTGTGCCCTCAAGCTTCCTCCTCTGCATGAGAGAGCTGGACCCCTCTGCCTCTATCATCTCAGAGGTGAATTCCAATTTCCAGTACCTGGCTTTGTGGGCAGGTGGGAAGGTAAGTGGACTAGCTTTCCCAGTATGCCTCAAACTACACTAGTGTCCTTTTATTTATTTATTTTTGTTGCTAATCCCTCACCCGAGGATATCTTTTCCATTGATTTTTAGAGACAGTAGAAGGTGGGGGGGGGAGGAGGGAGAGAGAGAGAAACATCAATGTGAGAGAGACACATCGATTGGTTGCTTCCCCAACATGCCCTGAGCAGGACCAGTAATTGAACCTGCAACCCAGGTACATGCCCTTGACCTGGAATCAATGGGCTGATGCAACCCTTCCATCACACTCTAACCGCTGAGCACACCGGCCAGGGTACACACTCATGTCCTCTTAATCATGAGATTCCACCTCTGCAGTGATGTAAGGGACCTCAGAGGTTAAGAAAAGTCTCCTTGCTTTCACGGGCAGCCAAGGCATGGATCATTAAACCCATTCTAGATGTGAGGAGTGGAGTCCGGACCAGAACTCCAACCCGAATCATCTGTCAGCGTTCTATCATTCCTTGCCTGGAAGACTTTCTGGAATAAGGGCCAATGCTTTGTGACGCCTCTTTGCTCTTTTCTCTCTAGCCAGACTGGATATTTACACTCCGTCTAATTTTGTAACTTTAGGTCCAGAAACGTGTTGGCAGTGGGTGTGTTTCTATAATAGCCAAGATAAAAATATGCATGGCCAAAAGCCACGATGACTTTGGGTAAGGGAGCGGCTAGCATTACTGAGAACGATGGTGACACAATATCAAAGCACAAAGGATACCCAGCAGATTCTTCTCCCATAAGCTTTCTCATTCCACCAGCAGGTTCATTACTATATGACCCTCCACACTGATTCAAAGACTAAAACAGTCCAGTAATCCCGTTTTAAGATGTTAAATAAATCATGAAAGAGTTGGGGTTACATAAGCTAAAAAATATTGGATGTCCTACATCAGGAGTATTTTCTTGGCCCAGAATAGGAACACATGCACTCATAAGTACACCACGAACATCTGGTGTAGGACCATGTGCCGCCTTATATAAGCAGCAAAGGAGAAAAAGCAGATTGGGATGGAGGCAACAGACGCCGGGCAAGGGAACAAGTGGGAAAAGGCAAGTCATCTGAAAGATCTGCCAAAATTATAGATGAGTTTGAGACCCAAAATGCTTAAGCATCTCCTCAAGCCCACATTCTGCAAGTCTGCTTTGATGTCCACCAGGCACTTTCAGTCCTGAGGAGCAGGGCCATACTTCAAATCTCTTGAGCTCTCTAGATTTTCTCTGCCTCCCCTATAACCTTATCACAAACCCATTACCACCCCATTCAGAGGGCAGGGAGGAATTTCACTTTTAAAGCAACATAAAAAGAAATTCCTTCCCATTGCAGAAGGCCTGGGGTGTGGGTCTGGCTGTGCCAGACACCTTTCAGCTGCCTCTCCGTGCAGGTTCTTGGCTGCAGATCAGCTCCAGGGAAGCTGCTGTTTCCTCCAGTGCCATCTGCTCAGACGATGGGCTGCTACTGCTGCCATGAGGGACTGTCCTCCATCCCTGCCTCCCTCCCTCAGTCATAGCTCCCTGGAAATGCTCTGGTGGAGAACTACAAGGACACCAAAGATGTGCCATGCTCACCAGCCTCCCAGAGCTGGCAGCAGACCTTCCTGCAAACAAAGGGAAAGAGAAGGAGACATAAAGCTGATGCTAACATTCTTTTCTGATGGGGCTCCCAGTGGGGGCATAAGGTCCACTGGGTAGGGTGACATGTAACCATCCTTTAACACCCAGCAAGAATAATAACAATGTCAAAGGGCAGCCACTATGAAAATCAGTATGGAGGTTCCCCCCAAAATTAAAAAATAGAAGTACTTCTGGGTATTTATCCAGAGAAAATGAAAACATTAAGTCAAAAAGATATGTGCACCCCCATGTTCCTTGCAGCCAAGATATTGACAATAGCCAAGGTATCAAGCAGAGTATTTACAGGACATGAAAGTTACCTAAGTCTCAGTGTGGTGATGTGGTTCCATCTTGGGCCGAGAGAAAAATTTATTTCAACATTATTATAGGTCATTTTTTAAAAAATTAAAACAAACACACCAAAAACAAAAGCACTGGGCCAAGCCTTACTCTGATCCCTTGTATGCATTATCTCATTTAATTCTTAGAACACTAAGAGGGTAGTGCCATTATTAGTCCTGGTTGTAGTGGAAGAAATGGAGATATGTAGTGCTTGCACAACTTGCTGGCCGGCTGCCCAGACAATGTGATCCCACAGGCTGCACTCTTAACACATGCCCTACAGTGGGCAGTCTTCCCAGGCCCAGCCTCCAAAGCATTCCTCCATTTCCTCAAGCAATTAATTAGTCTCTTCCTCCAAATTACTCCCACACTGGAATCCTCTGTTCAACCAACCGCCTTCTCCCCTTCTGGACACCTTAGACTAGAGCATGTCTTGTTCACCTGAGTGACTTTAAGCCTCAGGGAGCTAAGGATACCTTCAATCGTTTTTAAGTTGAATAAGTGAATAAAGATGGATTGTTCTTTGTGTTTTTTATTTTTTTTATTTTTTTTTTTTTAATATATTTTATTGATTTTTTACAGAGAGGAAGAGAGAGAGATAGAGAGCCAGAAACATCGATGAGAGAGAAACATCGATCAGCTGCCTCCTGCACATCTCCTACTGGGGATGTGCCCGCAACCCAGGTACATGCCCTTGACCGGAATCGAACCTGGGACCCTTCAGTCCACAGACCGACGCTCTATCCACTGAGCCAAACCGGTTTCGGCTCTTTGTGTTTTTTAAAAGAAAAGCAAAATAAAATGTTGCAAGAAAAAAGTAATAAACATTAAACATGAGGCTCTATCCTAGGCAAAGGGAAACAGTCTTTTTTGTTGTTAATCCTCATCCAAGGTTATTTTTCCATTGAATTTTAGAGAGCAAACAGGAGAAAGAGAGAGAGAGAGAGAGAGAGAGAGAGAGAGAGAGAGAGAGAGAGAAGTATCGATATGTGAGACACATCGATTGGTTGCCTCCCATACCCTACCCTCCCCCCTCCAACCAGAGCTGGGGATGGAGCCTGCAACCGAGCGGTTAGTAGTGAAGAGGTAAACTGTTCTGGATAAGAAAGTATTGGAGGATTGAAATCTGGGAGACAGAAAAAGAACACATTCTCCAGAAAGGAAAAGAGCAAGAAGTTAACAAATTGAACTCTAAGTTAGGGGAGGGAAGGGCAGAGTTAGAGGATTGTATAGGGAATGACTGACAGGTCATAGGGCAGAAGTGTTTAATATGCCATGTCAAGAGGTTGCCTATGCCAGACTCTAATCCCTATCACCCACACACCCTCCATACAAGCACTTTATATTGGGGGTCCTTTAGGAGAGGAAAATAAAGGTAGTCTCCAACACAGGTGAAGGAGTGCAGAAAAGGGCAGCCCTTACAAGAAAAGACTTGCAAGCAGAAGTGAAGAATTCCAGAAGCATGAAAGCTGAGAAAGAGGTGATTAGGAAGAGGTGCATAGTCAGTGGAGTGGAGTAGAATACTATGTGCCTTCCAAGCAGGGGATGGGGACCCAAGTCTTTCTAATGCAAGAGATAAAGCTGTAGGACCAGCCACATGACACAACTGTTAGCCAGTGTCACCAGTCACTCCCACTGTAAGAGCACACCTGCTCCCACCCAGTGCAATCAATCCCTTGCTACACCTCATAATGATGCAAAACTAACAACCAGGATTTTGGTTTGTAAATCTCTAACTCAGTCCAAGCTGGCCCCAGGACAGAAGTAGTGAGAAGGAAGAGGAAGCATTGGATTTCATTTTGCAACTCAGGAAGTCCTACTTCACTAACTAAAAGATGAGCTGCTAAATTACCCAATAGGAAACATTAAACCCTGCCCATTAAACCAAGGATCACTTTCAGGGTAAGACAATCTGTTTGCACAGTGACTTCTATTCCATGAGTTCCTAGATATCTGAGAATATTTCCTTCACGAATCAAACTGCACTGGCCCCTGGATTTCAACCTCTAAGCTTCTTCTGTACTCACATCTCTATATCTTCTTCTGCTACATATTGCTATTCCAAATAGCACTTACAGGAAATTGAATGCTGCACCAGATATACTAATTTTAGACTCACTTTAAAACTTTCACTCTTTCTCCACCTGCCAAATGACAGGAGGAAAACAAAGCAGGCATATGTAGTTCAGCTGCCACAGCTGTGCTCTAAAAATTGGTACAAAGAAGGTGACATACATTCTTTTTGAGACAAGAATTTCCCATCCCTATTTTTTGTTGTTGTTATTGTTTTTAATGCTAAGCCAGAAGATACCTGGAGTCTCTAAAAATAATCAAACTCACTCTGACCGGTGTGGCTATGCCAAGATTTTGGGTTCGATCCCAGGTAGGGGGCATGCAGGAAGCAGCAGATGGATGTTCTGCTCTCACAACAATGTTTCTCTCTCTCTCTCTCTCTCTCTCTCTCTCTCTCTCTCTCTCTCCCTTCCCCTCTCTCTAAAAATCAATAAAAAGATTTTGGGGGAAAATAATCAGACTCATGCAATTGAGTCAGCTCACCATAGCAAGGCAATAATGTCTGGCAGTAGCCAACAAAATAAAGTTGTGTTTTAAACTCATTCCAGTTCTCAAGTACATTCTTTGCAATCTAAAAAAAAAAAAAAAAAAAAAAAAGCCCTGGTTGGTTTTGCTCAGTGGATAGAGCATCAGCCTACGGACTGAAGGGTCCCAGGTTGGATTCTGGTCAAGGGCACGTGCCCGGGTTACGGACTCAATCCCTAGTAGGGGGTGTGCAGGAGGCAACCGATCAATGATTCTCTCTCATCATTGATGTTTCTATCTCTCTCTTCCTCTCCCTTCCTCTCTGAAATTAATAAAAATATATTTTTAAAAAATTAAAGAAAAGATAATAGAGAAAATTCAGATAAATTTAAATCAAAGCCAATGATAGCAGCTATAATGATTATTAGTTTATTCACCTCCACCTACTTTATACAAAGCATCAACAACATCCAGTTCCTGTAAGAGCAACTATTTCTACTACTTTGTGCAGAAAGTATCATTGAATAAATCTGTGTCAAAAAGAAAAAAAAAGATAAAAGAGAGAATTGGAGGGAAGGAGGGAAGGAGGGAGAGACACCACGGCAATGGGGATGATGCCCCAACAGATAACAGCTGCCTTGCCTTGTGTAACACTTGGACTGCCAAGAATAAAGCTTTAAAAATTGTTTCTGCAACATTTTTCCTGCCTTTCAAGGGCCACTAATTATAAAACAGATTTCTAAGACATGTTTATAATCAGGTCTACATAACTGAAAGCAAATTGGAATAGATGCAGATTTACAGAAAGATTCTATCATCATAATTTAACTTCTAGAAACACCACTTCCCACCCACCTCCCCCAGCCCTAGTGGGTGGATTCCTGGCTCCTATCACTTAGAGCATCTCGAACAGACTAACAGTAGTTCCAGCTATGGCTCAGCCACCATCTGTGGCTGTCTTTCACAACCCTGGCCATCAAGGACAAGCAATATTTCAGTGCTGTTTGGCTTGGCTAGGTTCCTCCAGACATAAGCTAAGTGTTCCCATTTTTTATTCTCTGGGATTTGAGCTCCAGCAGAGTTTGAAACATGACATTCAGAACCTAAAACTGACCTTGATTATAAGATTTTGACTGGCACTGAGACAACTAATAGAAATATCTATGTTGGGAGAAAATTAATCCTTCTACTAGGCTCTTAGAATTCATTTCCTCTACAGAATATCATAGCAATTAACGTAAAACAAAATCTACCACCCCAAAATATGCCTTTTGAGATATTGATCATTGTAAGCTGGTTATTTTCAAGAAACGAACTCAGGAAAAACCATTGACCTTCCCCGTCTAAAAGGAATTTAGACAGAGAACCTGCTCCAAGAAGGAACTATTATCAGAGATAACTATAGTTTAACACGAACAAAGTGTTATAGGGAGGAATCTAACAAGTCCTCCCAGTTCCCATGGTCAAGATGATCCAGCAGATACTTATTTACCAAATATTTGCTTTTCAATCTCCATGTGAATTGCCTTCCGGCCCTTTGAAGTCCCAAATCACAACTCCTCCCCACTCTCCTTAGCTCAGATGGCATATAAGCCTTTAACTGCCCCATCTGTTCTTGGGTCTCATATTCTTAGGGAACCCCCCATATGTACATATGCAATAAATCTGGTTCCTTTCTCATGTTAAACTGTCTCATGTTAGTCTGATTTAGTCTAGCCAGAAGAACATAGAAGGGCAGCTGGAAACCCACTACCAACAACAAACACCAACACACTGGCCTGCTAGTTGGGTGAGATGAGTGAGGCACTCAACTTGGGGCGGGGGGAGGAATTGAAGGGAGGGAACACATCCAGTAATCAAGACAAATAACATTTTGTTGCAATATTTTAAAATATCAAAATACAAAATAACCACGATGAAAGGCTATGAAAATTTTTAAATAAAGACAGGATCCAACCCTGCACTTGTACAACTCACTGACTATATCCTAATCTCAGTCCTACTGAATCTAATATTTACTTAAAATATTGATATTAAAAACTGTGGTACATGTACATAATAGAATACTACTTGGCCATAAAAGGGAAGGAAATCTCACCCTCTGTGACACCATGGATGGACCTGGATAATATTATGCTAAGTGAAATAAGCCAGTCAGAGGAAGATAAGTACCATATGACTTCTCTTATATGTGGAATCTAATACTCAAAATAAAACAGAAACAGATTCAGATACAGAGAACACACTGAAAGCTGTCAGAGGGGAGGGGGAGGGTGGCTGGATGAAAAAGATAAAGAGATTTAGCAAAAACAAAACAAAAGGGGTTGTTGGAGATAGAAGAGGGTAAGAGGAGAATAAATGGTTATGGAAGGAGACTTGATTTGGGGTGGGGAACACACACTACAATATACAGATCATGTGTTATAGAACTGTACACCTGAAACCTATGTAATTTTATTAACCGATGTCTCCCAAATAAATTCAATAAAAATTAAAATTTAAAAATAAATAAAAATAAGTAAAATATTGGTATTTTTTCATTTTATTGCATTAAACTATTACTTAATTATTGAATTTTGGGGGTTTTTTTTGGTGCCCCCTTAAATTTTTCACTCAAGACTGCCCACACCCTGCCTCAGCCCTGCCACCACATATTAACTTAATACTCAGAGGAAACCCTATGAGGTAGCTCTACAGTTACTCTCATTTGTAAGTGAGTAAACAAAAACAGCTACTTTGCCTAAGATCACAGAGCTAGGGTAGCCAAGTCAGATTCCAAACTCAGCTATGTGGCTCTGGAGTCCATGCTCTAAAGACACCATACTACCTCTCAGAGCTTTGCATCACTAAGGCATTCAACATAAATCTATATAGGCCTTAATTTTAAGAAATATGTGGAAAACAATCCAAATAAACTATAACTAATGACAATTTGGGCAAATTTAGTCTTGACTTATTCATCTCTAATCAATGTTCTGCAATGTTTACACTGTGTTAATTCCACCAAACTCCTGGGATTTTTCTAATTTAATCTTTAAATCTTTAGCCACCTTAACTCTTGGAATGAGCCAAGGAGAGAGGGGATGTCTGGATCCTCACTTAAAAGGCCAAGATTACACAGCCCAGCCGTTGTGGCTCAGTGGTTGAGCATCAACCTATGCACAAGGAGGTTCATAGGTTTGATTCCTGGTCAGGGCACATGCCCAGGTTGTGGGCTCGATCTCCAGTAGGGGGTGTGCAAGAGGCAGCCCATCAATGATTCTCTCTCATCATTGATGTTTCCCTCTCTCTCATTCCCTCTCCCTTCTTCTCTGAAATCAATACAAATATTTTTTAAAAATAAATGAAGTAATAGTTTAAAAAAAGAGAAAGGACAGATTTGAGTGGCCTGAAGTAGCTGGTGCCAGTAATTCGGTTCTGAGATGACCCTGGTACATACCCTCAAATACTGTCAGTGTTAGGAGGCTAACTGAACTACAGTGTACATTGCAGGACAATGTTCACAAATACTCCCAAATAATGTGTTCATTTACAAAGAGGGTAGAATTTAGAGATAAATCCACTTCAGCTACAATGGTCTCACCACATTTAGGCAGATGTTTAGTGGACATGGCCGTCAAAAAGGGTCAGTGAAACAGGCTGAAAAAGAATCTGGAAATGATATCATGGGAAGAATGGTTGAGGGAACTAGGACTATTTTGCTTGTGGGAGGGAGGATGGGGGGGAAACAACTTAAAAGTCAGGCAAGTGGTGCCTAGCAACTATTTTCAATTATCTAAAGAACTAATGGATTTAATTTATGTGGCTCCAAGAGACTTAAGTTGGACAAGGAGATGACAGCTTATGGGTAGCAGTTTGAAGAAGTTGGCTTTCATCTCAGTATAAGGCGAAAATCTCCCAACAATTAGACCTGTCCAGCAATGAAAGAGCCTGATCCAGAGGAGGCAAGTTGGCTGTCAGCTGCTATAGAAAGGGTCCAAAGGATCCAGCACAGAATGGCCACTTGGACAGAAGGACTTAAAATCCCTTCCAACTCGAAGACATTAAGCAATGGAACAAATAATTAAACTTAACACATTCATTGTTATGCATAGTGTTTAGTTCCTAAAAACCCTAGAAAACTGAAACAAAGCCATGAGCTTACTGGAAAGGAGGTCTTACACTTTTATTTTATTCCAAGCTGAGATTCTTGATTTTTTTTTTTTTAATTACTAAGCCACTGAAGTAATGAGAGTTAAAAATCTTCTACCATCTCCTCCCTCGGTGCTCCAGACACCTGCTTCCTCTTCTCTCCACTGATGGAAAGCTCACTCCTACATCAGGCTCTTTCCACATGCTGTTCCCTCCGTCCCCAAATCTTCACACATCTGGCTCCTACCCTCATTCAGTGCGCAGCTTCAACATCACCTCGGGGAGACCTTCTCCAACTCCACCATCTAAAGCGGTCTTCCCCAGTCACTATCCGGCATTGCACTGTTGTGTTTTCTTCGTAGTTCTTACACAAGATATAAGGTATAAGACATAAGGAATACAAGGTTATCTTGATTCTTTTTCCCTTGTATATAGCACATCTTCCCTCCTGCCAAAAACATTTGTTGAACTGAACTGACACTAATGAATTTACTATTCAGATGGCAACAGACTATAACTAAAGTTATGAAACAGATCATCTTACAGGGAGGTGATAATGAATACCATATTATAAGTGCAGATTAGCAATAAAAGAAATGTCAGAGAAGAAAATGACATGTAGCTGCAACAGCTGTGGAAAAAGCTTCACGGAGGCGATGAACGGAAGATAGGCTTTGAGAGATGAGTAAGTGTGAAAGGCATTACTGGAGAAAGGTACATCTGAACAATGCCCTCCCCTTCTGGTCCATGATGTTAACATTTCGCCCCCACAAATATACTCCGCCATGACTCATGACAACATAATACAGAACCTAGAACCCTAGATTGTAAGTGTCTTGTGGGTAGAGCCCATGTTTTATTTTTCAGTGGCTCCCTGTACCTAATGTGGGCACAGAAAGGTCTATCACTTGACTAATGAAATATCAAATTCAGGTATTATTCCAGAACTCTTACCATTATGATAAAAAGCAACTTCTACCTCCCCACAATAACATATGGTTTCTGTGTTAGACCTCTTAGTCCTATTTGGAGGAGGGAGAAGGAAGTCGATGTTTCCTTTTTTTAGATGTTTAATGTTTTAGGGACAGAACAACCACAAACCACGGACCTCTAGCCTACCCTTAAAGAACCAGCTGAATCTCTGTGCACCTGCGGATAACTAAGCTGCAGTGATTCCCTGCCGCCCACGGTCCCCGTGTGGCATTTATGAGACATGAATGGACATTTCACTAGTTACTGGAGTACCTGAATGGCAGCATGGGAAGTTTTATCCCTAGCTACGGAATCCCAAGTTTGAATGCAAGCTTCTCTACCAACTGGCTGTTGGACCTACGGCAAGTAACTCAACCTCTGAGGCCATTTCTTTATTTTCAAAGTGACCTAGTAACAACAGCTCTGTAGATTTGTGTGTGGACTAAAAGATAATATGCACACAACAGCCAGTACCGGGCCTAGCACAGGCTTGACTCACGGCAAATGTTTGTTATAATGACCAAGTCACAAGAATTACAAAAAGTGCCAGCATCACCAGTTGCTGATCAAGAAGAAAGTGCTGAAGAACAGAAAAACAGTTGATTTCTAGATTCTTGGCAATTTGATGAGCAGGAGTAACTCTGCATTATTTCAATACTGTCACTCTCACTGGCTAAGTAAGGGATGCTTGACCTGTCATTTAACTAGTATAAGAATTCTTGAAATTTAGAAGTGAGGCTGTTAAAATATAATATCAGCATCTACTTGGACTTTGTGAAGCTATACAATTGAGACCTTCTGTGCCATAAAGGCCAACCTGGGAACCAAACTGCAAGTGTTGAAGGGGAAAGGCACAGAGTAATCCAAAGCCTCTACTACCTGCTCACGCGTTGGAAAACCAATCTAGTCTGCTGAAAGACAATAATACATGGTTGTCATATCTAACACCCTGTGAAAGCATACTGTCTAAAACTGTACAAGACAAACATAATTTCCAAGTCCTTAAATCTCACAACATGGACCACACAGAGTGCTGAAGAGCAGACGGTATACTATAATGCCCTTGAACAATATACTTGGTAGATTTTAAAGGAAACGGGCAATTCAATATGTCATGTATAATGGGTGGATTTATAGCTAATAGCCTAGTACTCGATTTACTAGTTTCATGATCAACTGCCATCACTTGAGTTCAAGGAAGTTTGAAGCAGAAATTTGAAAGATTCATAAACTACGGTGGCACAGTGTTTGTGTGTACCTTAAAGATGAAGCACAAACAATGGAAGCTGGAAAAGGTGATATGGAGCAGATATAACCCTTTCCTTTGACACCACTCTAGCTCACCTGCAGTCACTTCACACAGCATCCCAAAGGTAAAATTTTCGAAGGTCAAGCCAAAAGTCACGGTCCTATTTAAAACCCCTTCAATAGCTTTCCAGTGCCATGAAATAAAATCCAATCCTTTCCAGGACCCTTTTGGCTCATATTTGTTCATCGCTTTCACCTGACCTCTTTCCACATTCCCGCTGCTTGTAAGGATCCAAAAATACTGCCTTCTTTCTGTTCCTCAAACAAGCTGTGCTTGTTTTCACCTCAAGCCCTTGGCCCTTGCTTCTCCCGCAAACACTTGTGATCCTAGATCATTGCATGTTCATCCTATGGCTATTCATCTCTCAGAGAGAACTTTCCTAATCACACCACCTAGGATATAGCCACCTTAGCCCTCGTTACTAACTACTCACCATTTCATTTCCTTCATAACATATTCTTCTATCTAATACTATCCTGTTTTCTCCATATGGACTCATCTGTCCTCTCAACCTCCTCATTCTCTCACCTCTCTGGGGACTCGCATTTTCTAAAAACAAATAGATATGAGTATGTGATCAAAAAATATCTGCTGAATAAATGGAATAACAGAAATTAAAAATGCTTTTGAAGAGCCCTGGCCAGGTGGCTCAATTGGTTGGAATATCATCCTGTACACCAAAAGGTTGCAGGGTGATTCCTGGTCAGGGCACATACCTAGTGCAGGTTTGATCCTCAGTCAGAATGTGTATGGGAGGCAACAACTGATCAATGTTTCTCTCTCACACCTCTCTCTCTCTCTCTCTCTCTCTCTCTCTCTCTCCTTGCCTCCCTCCCTTCCTCTCTCCCTCTAAAGTCAATAAAAACATATCCTCGGGTGAGGATTTTTAAAAATGCTTTAAGAAGCTTTAAAAACACAGAAAAGCCCTGGCCAGTGTGGCTCAGTTGGTTGAGCATCGTTCCATGCACCAAGAGGTCACCAGATCGATTCCCAGTCAGGGTACATGCCTAGGTTGCAGGCTTGATCCCCAGGGAAGGGGGGTGGGGTGCAGGAAGCAACCGATCAATGTTTCTCATTGATGTTTCTCTCTCCCTCTCCCTTCCTCTTAAAAAAATCCATTAAAAAATTTTTTTAAAAAAATTACCACCATACATACATCTATCTAAGTGGGCAAAAGTTATCAACTAATATAACCCCAAGTTAGTTTGTTGGGGGTAGTGGGACAAAGACACAGGAAAGAAAAAAAATAAAATAACAAATTTCAGGTGTCAGGGTAGTATTATGGGTAATTTTTATTGTCTCTTCAATTATTTCCATTTTCACATTTACTAATTCTTCTAAAAGGCATGATCAGAAAAAGCTACTTTAAAAAAATGACAGCACTGAAAGAATGCTCAGATTCAGCAGCTCCTGTGGCTGAGACCTACTGTCATGGAATGTGGAGAGCGGCTACAGTGTTTGGACCGGTTCAAGCCTCGGACTAATGAGAGGGCACAGTCCTCTCATGGCCACGTGCAAGTCCCAGCTTGGAGGACAGAGCCCTCCCAGCACAACTATAGCCAACAGCTATAGCTGTAAGCTTGAACCTATGGTCCGAACACATGGCCCCACATGCCTGGGTGATGTGGGCTTGATAGAATTCAGGTGCATGTAATTGAGTAGGATCAAAACCCAAGAGAATGTTGTAAACATCTTGACCACGCCCTTACTTTGCCTCGTGGAATCTGGCTAGAAAATAAAGACACTGCTTGTGGTCCATGGTGCTATCTCTCTCCATCAGAGAGGGTGGTGTCCCACCGAGACCCAGCTTTCTTCTCTTGTCTGTCTTTTCTCAATCTTTCACTGCCCCCACTCGGGCTCACTGAACCTGGCTGAGCTGGCGCGGCACATAAGGCGCCCAATGTGGGGCTGAGTATGCCATGGTCGTGCCAGCCTGCCACAATGGAACACTTGGTTCCAGTCACAAATAGTTCTCTACAATATATAAAAACCCTCAAAGGAACCAGAAGGTAAGGGGGTGTGGAGTGGACCTGCGGACTGAGGAGATGCTTCAAAATTGGTCAGACTCCTTGTCCTGGGTTACATCCCCGCTCTCACCAAGCTAGAGAAAAACTAGAATATAACATAGTCTATAAATCCTGTAATAAGCCAAGAACCCTGTAGGATCTACACAAAGGCTAACTATATAATATTTTAGGTATATTGTTAAAATCTGTCTCTCAAGTCTCTCTAACACAGCTTCTCTATCATCCAATATTTCTTTTCAATGTAAGTTTTCACTTACACAGAAAGATACACTTATATTTAATGAGTACCCCTCAAAAATGCCCCCAAACCCTGAACCAGGTCATCTTTTCGGAGAAGAGTGACTCAGACCATAGTCTAATTTGAAATGCTAGTCTCATGTGCAAACCCCAGCAAGAGCTGCAGTTAGTAATTAAGAGCAGAAACAGGCTTGTCCTTGAGCATCTTTTCTCTCAGTCAAGTCCAGGATGCTTTCAAATAAAAATTTGCTAACTTTCTTGCACTTAAGATAGAGCCAGTCCAGAATAATGTGATTTTCAAAACATCACTATTTGTCCAAACCTTAACACAGGATTCTCACATCTTCAGAGGAAGGTTTCAGTCACCCAGCACTCAACAAAGAAAGCTCTCACTACACATAAAAAGTGTGAATGGGACTGAGTACACACACACACACACACACACACACACACACAAAGTTATGACTAAGGGCCCAGCCCCTGTCGATCTAAGAGTTCTCTTCTATTTACTTACGCAGTGAACCAAAAATTTGGGGTGAGTCTTCAAATAAGGTACTTGATAAGTCTCAGCCTGCATGGCTCCAGGCAGACGAGGCAAAGCTAATGTGTGACAGCTAACAAGGCTAATCTCAAATCTACAGTGAAGGGAAGCAGAGTCTGTCACACCAAAATATGACTCTTTGGGGTATTATTTTAGGCTGGTTAATTTTAAGGACAGCAGACATGAGCCCGGCCAGCATGTGTGCTCAGTGGTTGAGTGTCGACCTATGAATCAGGAGGTCAAAGTTTGGTTACCGGTCAGGGCACTTGCCCGGGTTGCGGGTTCAATCCCCAGTTTGGGGCCTGCAGGAGGCAGCCAATCAATTATTCTCTCTCATCATTGGTGTTTCTATCTCTCTCTCTCTCTCTCCCTTCCTCTCTGAAATCAATAAAAAAATATTTTTTTTAAGTTTTCCAGAACACATGATGACATCAGAGACATTTCAACCTGCCCCAGAAGCTTCAAGCCTGACATCTTGAAATCTTCCATGGCTGTCCCCTTGGCTCAGAAACTGATTTACAATTTGCTCCAATCATTAACCGTTGTTTTTCTTTTGTTTTACAGAGTTGCCTCTTATTAATTACCTGATTGCTTGCTCAATATAGACCTAATGTCAGGAGCTCACCTGCCAGACCACATTTTGAAATGAGAGACAACTGCTTAACTGACCTGACCTAGTCTCACGATTAAGGCGCCTTTAATAAGATATGGAACAATCTACCAGCATTGCTCCTGGAATGTGAAACTTCTTATTTGAAGTTTCAAAGATGGGATTGAAGGGGAACAGCGCTTGCCACTCCAAAATCTGCCTCTTTGGGATAGTGATTATTTTAGACGGGTTAATTTTAAGAAACAGCAGCAGACAGGGGAGAAGCTCTGAAAACTAAGTAGAAGTTACCCTTTGTAAAGAACACTTACATTTGTAAAGGAAATCTCCATTTGTGAGGGTACTTCCCTCACTTTACCAGGCAGGCCTGCCTTCACTGTCAACGCATAACAATATTATACTTGTTTATTGTGCTTTTCCTGGTGACCTCTCATAACTGACTCTCCACCTCCAACATCCTTTGTCCTTAGCTGAAGATGGTATTTAAGGTGATAGCTTCTGCCATTTTGGCAAGTTACTGTTTTCCTGGGTCTTCCCTATATATATACAGATGTAAAGATACATGTTATTAAACATTTGTTTCTCTCCTGCTAATCTGCCTCATGTCAATTTGATTATTAGACCAGCCAGAAGAACCATGAAGGTGTTAAAGAGAAAAACCACAAGCCCCCAGAATGGCCTCACTGGTGCTAAAAACCCATGATACCAAACCTAGATTTAATACCTGGTCTAATTACATTTTTAACCTCACCGGAAACAATCTTAATCAACCAATCTAGACTTTTCTGGTCAACACCAATGAGGTAATCTGTTACTTGGGCACTCTATATCCCCCAGAGAAAGAAGCATCTCAGTTATAAAAAGTCATGGAGATATAAAGTACAGCATAGGCAATATAGTCAATAACCTTGTAATAACTGTGTATGGTGTTAGATGGGTACTAGACTTATGGGGGTGATCAGTTCACAAGGTATATGAATGTCTAATCACTATGTTGTACACCTGAAACTAATATAATTTTGCATGTCAACTGTAATTGGAAGATAAATTAAATTATTCATTTAAATAAAGACATATATATATATATGCCTAATATGCAAAGTGTCCCCTTGGAAGTTCAACAGACTGGGAGTTGGACAGACTGGGAGTTCGATTGCTCACTATGATGTACGCTGACCATCAGGGGGCAGAACAAAGGAAGGCCCCGGCCAGCAGCTGGGGAAGGGAGGCCCTGGCTGGCAGCTGGCAGCTGATAGGGACCCTACCCATGCACAAATTTCGTGCACTGGGCCTCTAGTATAGGAATTTAAAAAAAAGTGCATGATGAAAAACCTTTTCATGCTCCCCACCCCCAACCCCTTCCAAAGAAAAGATAATCTGTTTTCTTTTGTTAATGACTCCCTTAGCCAACCCTTCTGAATGCCCTTCTCATTGCTAGATGGGAAGTTGCCCCTTCATGAACACTTAATACAGCCAATTCCATGTTCTAACAAAGGGTAGAAGAAAATTTTTCCTCCCTCAAAATAGTACAAACTTTTACCAAAAATCAGAGCTAATTAAACAGAATGGATTTGATAGCTGGAGGCTGTTTGACTCCTTCTGGGGAAGGTGTCCATAGAATTCCTGACCCATTGTTGAACTCCTTTTATGTTTGCTTGTTTGCCAAATCCCTCTACCAGTGGGATCTGAGACATGGTGAAATAGAAGGGACAGGGGCACAAGATCATCTCAATATTGCTATAGCCCCCAGCACCTGGTGCTATAGAATAGTAAGAAGCTAGTAAAATTCCAGGACAAGTGGAATAGGAAAACTAATAAAGATAAAGAGCAGTTTGCAGCCACCTATTAATTCCTATCTTCGCTAAACCAAGGACACTTAAGGGCCCTAGCTGGTTTGGCTCAATGGATAGAGCTTCAGCCAATGGACTGAAAGGTCCTGGGTTCGATTCTGGTCAGGGGCACATGTCCAGATTGCAGGCTCGATCCCCAGTAGGGGGTGTGGAGGAGGTAGCTGATCAAAGATTCTCTCTCATCATTGATGTTTCTATCTCTCCCTCTCCCTTCCTCTCTGAAATCAATAAAAATATTTTTTACAAAAAAAGAGTAAATGGTTTGCACTTCTCCCCAACCAGAGGGTAAATAGCTTAAATCACCCTACTCAGAGAGAGAGAGGGAGACAACAGAAATCCAATTAAGTGCCATTTGCTAACCACACCTAAGGGCAGACAAATTAAGAGACTAGCCCAGCCAGTGTGGCTTAATGGTTGAACATCTACCCATGAAACAAGAGGTCACAGTTCAATTCCTGGTCAGGGCATGTGCTGGGGACTGGGGGCTCGATCCCCAGTGTGGGGTGTGCAGGAGGCAGCTAATTAGTGATTCTTTCTCATTACTAATGTTCCTATCTCTCTCCCTCTCCCTTCCTCTCTGAAATCTTTAAAATATATATATTTTAAAAAGACAATCTCATTTTCATTTTGGTACATCAGCAAATGAATATTCTATTAACCCACCCTAAGACTTCCCCTAAATTCCCGGCCTTTAAAACCCCTGAAAATGAAAACATATCCCCTAATTGGCAGCTCATCCTGGGCTAACCCCCTGAACCGTGTCCCCAAGGCCCCCTATTCTCTGACTTCCCAGGGAGCTAAGGCAGCCCAACCTAGGCTCTCCTGTTGCTTCTCCTGTGCTCTTCCTTGTTTCATTCTCCTAAGTATGTTTTTGCTGTGGTCAATAAATTCTTGCTTACTTTTCTACACTTGGTCTCTTGATTGAAATCTTTCCTTCAAGAAGACAAGAACGGAGGTCTCCTTGTTAGGGGCAGAAATAGAATATTGGGGACTAGCTACAGACATAAGAAATCTTAATCATGCTGTTAACCTTGATTGTTCTGATTAAGGAAAGCACATTCTAACCTGGGGCTGTATGCCCTGGGACCTGGGAGTCAACCTTGGAATGAAGTCCATTCTCCTATTATCATAGATTAACAATCAAGGCCCACCCCCCAGCCCACATTGCCTGTAATACCCATTTTGCATAACCATTCTTATTTCTTTTGCCTACTTCACCATGGAGGGGTGCAGAGCAGATTTTTGGAGATGACCTGCTGCTCTCCCATACTGCCAGCATTACTGGAATAAATGCTCATTTGTGATTCAACTCTGTCTCGGCTTAATTGGCTCAAGTAGTGACAGGCAGCCGGACCCATTGGTTGTCCCATTTCATCCTTATCTTCTCCTCTCCCCGGTAACACTAGAACACTGCTTGACACATAGCAGGTACTCAGTAAGTACCTATAGGATGAGTCACTGACATAGGTTGCACTTTGTTATAACTGTATGTGGCCTCAGCAATCGAACCAAGCCATGTGCAGAAAAGAGACCAAGTCTGCCAAGGTAGGTGGAGGAAGGAAGATTTCCCAGAAGCAAAGAGCAGCTCTTCCCTGAAGGAGCAGCTTTTCACCAGGCAGAGGCTGCCAGAAAGCCATGTGGACAGGGGTATGCCCTAATGGAAGCTGCAGCAGATGGCCGAGCTACTTTCCAATTCAAATTCCTCCCAAGGTTTTATTTCCTGGGGTTTTGTTGTTTCATCATCTCCTTCAAACATTCAGCTAGAAAGGGGGCACATACTCAGGGGTTGTTGTGCTTCTCTACCAGGGAATTAGCCGAAAGAAAACAGCAGGTAACAAAAAATAAATACTGTGGAATGTTTTATTTACTGGGCAGTAAGACTCTCAGACTTTCTGAGAAATATAATCCAAAAACAGTCTCCAACTCCACTAGAAATAAGCCACTTTAAAAACAAACTGCTATCCTTTATTTTTCTTCTCTAAACGGGTTCATGCAAAAACTACTTGATTCCCAACAGAAAAAAAAAGAAAAAGGTAATCTAAACATTTCATAGTCACTTCTTCTTACTCCAAGGAGAAATCTGGGAGGGAGGAAGAGGAGATGGAAGTATTTGAAAGAGAATAAAAACTGAAATGCAAAATGCAGAACAAAGGAAAGTTAAATAAAAAAACAAATGAGAATAAGGGAAAAGAGCAAGTGGAAATTTTTCAAAACCTCTAAGAGCAGAAATACACCCCTTCCCGTCACGTTGTCTTTAAAAATGGAAGAGCCCTGGCCGGTGTGTCTCAGTTGGTTGAGCACTATCCCGTGCACCAACAGGTCACTGGTTTGATTCCTGGTGTGGGGGGAGAGGGAGGCAGCCAACTGATGTCTCTCTCACCCTCTCCCTTCCTCCCTAAAAATCACTGATAACATTTTATAAATAAATAAATAAACAAATAAATAAATAAATAAATAAATAAATAAATAAATAAATAAGGAAAGGAAAGGGCCAATAAGCCAGCCCCAAGGAGGAAAGGTGTGAAGCCCTTCATGCCAGAAGGAAACAAGTCAGGTATAGAGAATGCTAAGAAATGGGCTCAATCCCACTCTAGCATTTCCTCCCCTCACTATGCCTCCATCTCCCCACCATGCACAAGGGACCTCATCACAAAACCCTTAGGTTGAGAGAGCCAGCCTTCCCTCTCACACTGCTCTCCCCTAGAACAGAAAGAACCACCCCAAACTCTGAAATAAAATGCATTAGAATGTGGTATTAAAATTAAAATAGACCTAATTTAAGTAACTAAACCTCCCAGAGAAAATTCCAGGTGTAACTAGTGCTCTTCCTTCTAAGAGATGGATGTGGGGGGTAGGAGGGGCGGGAGTATTCTTGAAAATCAAAGTAAAAACTTGCTTTTACTACCAGCTTGACATAATAAACTCTGCCTTTGATATACTTAATTCCTAACTTTTCAAACTAATATGTGCTTCTGTAATCAAGATCTCTGGATAATGCCCTGGCTGGTTTTGCTCAATGGGTAGAGCGTCTGCCTGCGGACTGAAGGGTCCCTGGTTGGATTCCGGTCAAGGGCACATGCCCGGGTTTCGGGCTCATCCCCAGTAGGGGGCGTGCAGAAGGCAGCTGATCAGTGATTCTCACTTGTCATTGATGTTTCTATCTCTCACTCCCTTCCTCTCTGAAATCAATAAAATTTTTTTAAAAAGATCCCTGGATAATAACCACCTTGGACACTGGGAACAGAAGGGATAGTCAAGAACCCCGTTTGCAATAACTTTTCATAAAGAAGTTGATAATTATAAGCATCTGCATCCCAGGAGGGTTATGTACCTGGCTTGCAGCACAACAGCTACCTCTCCCCTTTTAATGCCAGTTAATAAGCTGGTGTGAAGGTGGAGTGGAAGGAGAGGGAAGAGGGCTGTCCTGAAAGCCTGGGAGATCAGGCGATCTTTATCCCCAAAATCATCACGCAAGCCAAGGAAGGCATTCTCAAAAAGCCAGCTCTGTGCAATCTGGATTCAATATGTAATTTATCAGATCTAGTCTCCTCACGGCCAGGCCCGGGCTTGGAGACGGGGGAGTTCGTGGTGAGAATTTACCTTAGCAAATGGCCACGGAACAGGCAGGCCTTTCAGAGCCACCCAGGGCTCTGCCCGGAGACCTGAGGCGACACCGAGGGGCTGGAACAGCGCGCGGCTCCGAGCACCGCGGCGCCACAGGTTCCCCAGCGCGCACCCGGCGGACTCCCACAGGTGGGCGGCGCTCGGCGGGGGGCAGGGGGGCAGGGCCAGAGGAGTGGGCTCCGGGATGGACGCGAGGCGCTGGGGAGTGGGGTCGGCGTTGCCTTAAGGAAACAGGGCCGGAGAGGAGCTTGGCGTTGTCAGCTCGGTGGTTACCGGCTTTTCCCCAAGGCAGGAGGAGCCCGGGCGGAGAGGAGCGCGCGCACCGCCCACCTTCCTCCCCGCGGGCGTCGGCCTTCTCCCCCGGCGCACAGCCGCGGGCCACCGGCTGCATGCGGCCCGGCACGTAGGAGGCTGCACGACCACACGCGGGCGGGGGAAGGGCGCCCCGGGCCCGAGGAAACCCAGCCCCTCTCGGGCCGTTAGCCTCCCCGGCCTAAGCCTAACCCGCTTCGGCTCACCCCCGCCCCTCGCCCCCGAACCTCCCTCACCGGTGTTGGCTTTGATGTTCTCGCGCAAGAAGTGGCCGCTGGAGAGATGCTGGAGGCCGAAGTTCTGGGCGATCCTCTGGCACACGGTGCCCTTGCCCGAGCCGGGCGGCCCGAGGATGACCGCGCGCAGGAGTTTGGAAGCCATCGCCTTCGCGTGGAGTGGGGCGGCCACGCGCGCTAGCCGGACAGCGGCCTCGGAGACGCACCGGGAACTTTGATTCTCCTGCGCCGGCTCCTGACACTCGCCGCTCGCGCGGGGACTTGGCGGCCGCCCTGCAGGGAAGGAGAGAGTTATAAGACAGCCCCTCCCTTCAGCCCGCGGCGGGGCGGCTGGAAGGCGGAGTGAGGCGCCACGCTGCACCTCCCGGCCCTCCGCGCCCCAAGCCGGGAGCTGGGAGAAGTCCCCCGTCCCCGCCCCAGGCACGACCAGCCTTGGGGCTCAGAGGTGGGCCGGAGCAGTCCCACTTCGATCCCTCCCTCTCGCTCCCCACACCGCATCCGAGTTAGGGGTCGGCCAGCCGGGCATCCTCCAGCCAGTCCCACACAGGAACCCGGGTCGGCGGTGACTCCAGGCGCACCCCTCCCCCGTCGCCCCTCGCACCGGGAGGCCTGGGCGCTGAGCCCCTGCGGGGTCCTCGCACGTGGGCAGCGTTTAATCCGCGCCTCGGCCCTTCCCTGCGGCTGTCACATCCCCGGGAGTCGCAGCGGCCGCTGCGCCCGCTGCCCGCACTGACAGCGCAGCGCCCACCTCCGCCGCGGGTTGACGGATGCGCTCCCCTCCGCGAGGAGCCGGAGTCCGGCGCCTCCTCCACTCAAAGCAGCCGCAAAAGCACACACCTCGGCCGGGACGCGGCGCTCCCACCGCTTGCAGCCCAGATCCCGCTGGGCGGTGCCGCCTCCGCCCGCCTCCACTCCGGTCCCGGATGTCCGCGCGGGGCTCGCGCCTTACGTAAGCCGAGGAGCTCGGCTCCGCGCGAGACGCCGGCCCGCGTCCGCTCCCCTGCCCACCGCGCTGCCACCCCGCCTTCCGGGCCCACGTGCTCCCCAAGACCCAGTAGGGGCTGTAGGGGCGAAGGGAGGTGGGAAGACACAAGAGACAGAAGGCGCTTTCTTGTGGTCGCCTAGGCGCGCGACCTACTGTTCAGGGGAAATAACACAACTTGTTGAGCGCCGACTGTGCGTCAAGTTGGGCCAGGTGATTTCCTTAGGCAAGGACCACTCCTGGTCGGGTATGCACAGGTGAGGAAAGGAGCCTTGGAGTGTGGCCATTCATTTCATTCGGTGATTCATTCAACAAACGTTTATTGAGTGCCTACTGTGTGCCAGACACAGGCGCTTAGCCTATAGCTGAAAACCAGAAACGGAATTTTGCTCTCCTGGAAGCCACATTCCAGCGGGTGTTTTGGACCCTCATCTGCCTGATTCCAAAACCTAGGCTTTGGGGCAGAAGGAAGGAGTTCGTTCATCACTCACCTGCCCTCAGGATCCTATTACCAACTGATTCCAGGACTTCAGGGCCCAGCTGTTGACACTATACTTAACAACTAATCAAGTCCAAATGGGTGCTGTCTTCTCCCTCTCCTCCCCTCCCCTGCATATCCAAATTCATATAATCTTAAATCAGCTCCCACCCCACACAGCCTTCATTTCCCGCTGGGACTAGTGTGCTAACTGCCTGCCCATACGTCTCTGGCTTCTGTCAATCCATCCTCACACCTACCAGAGGTATTGCTAAAGTGCAAATGAATTTCTATTATTTCCCCACCTTTCATATTATGGTCCCTTCAGGATAAAGTAAAAATATCCAGCAGAGAAAAACAGGTGCCTTCCATATACATTTGCATTCCACCAACTCCCCTTCTCTTCCCTCCTTCCACAGGCTTCCAGCCTTTGAGAATCCATTGCAAGGTTCTGAGCCACCAACCATGGCGCACAGATGGGGAGGGACAGTGTGGAGAGGCACCTTCTCTAGGTTCCTGGCTGGCTGGCTGTTGGGAGGCTGGGGTGAGGGAGGAGCCTAGCAGCTATCCTTTCCAGGCCCCTGGCAGCCCTTGTTCTCCACACACACCTACAGCCAGGCAGCACCTAGTGTCTGGCTACCTGGGAGCACACAAGAACCACCAATCCAGGGCAGCATTAATTCTCTCTAATATATCAGAGCTGCTGTAGACCTCAGAAGGTTATTAGCTGAGCCCCTCCAGCCCTTCACCTGGAACAAAGAAGAGCTGTGGCAGGGAGTAGGATGGGTTACAGCTCCCCTCCTCTTTCTGCCACATGCCTTATAATCTATAGTAGATTCTATGTGCTGGTTCGAAAACCTGACCCTGTCTCAATCACTCCGTGGGCTTATTAAAACAGATTGTCGAGTGCCATCCCAGTGTCTGATTCTGTGGGTCTAAGGTAATACTAAAAGCGTAATATGCTAATTAGACCGGATGTCCTTCCAGATGTCCTTCCAGACGACCTTCTGGACTAAGCTGAGGCTGCAAGGGAAGCCCGGGTCCTGGGTGCTAGAGGGAAGCCGGTGCTGGCAGCCGGGGGAAGGAAGGCCTACTCTTGCACAAATTTCGTGTGCATCAGGCCTCTAGTTTCTAATAAGTTCCCAGGTAATGCTGCAGCTGGTGATCTGGAGATCACACTTTAAAAACCACTGCTCTAGTGAAATAAGCATTGAGAAACATGGGAGACGTGTGGTCTCTTGATTCCTCTGCCTGCTGTGGGATGTTAGGCCCTTTGTATCTATCAAAAATTAATTCTGTAAGTTCCTACAGAAAATACAGCTTCTAGCCTTCACAAAAACCCTGACCCATCATCACCCAGTTCTTTTGCCTACTTTTAAAATGTCTTACCAACATCACCTTATAGTGGAGCAGTGTTGGCCACTCATATGGTCCTTGGACTTTGTGCTTTAGGAGCTTATATTGTGAAACAGAAAGAGGAGTTGTGACATAGGTAAACTCAATAGAGAAACTCAGCCCGGAATGGAACCTAGCAGTTAACAACAGAGCACTCAAAGGACCTTCCCTGTGTATAGTCACATCAGGGCCCCAAAGCTCAGCCGCTGATTGGAAGCAGTACAATCAGACGAAATGGGTTTTGGAGTGAAACACTCCTGGGATTAGACTGCAACAGCTCCATCTCCTGAATCTGCAAGCCTCTTGAGCTCTGCGATCCTTAGTTTGTTTATCTGTAAAAGGGAGACAGACTTATCTCATAGACTGGTGGTGAGGCTGAAATGAGATAATGCACATAAAGAACTTACCACAGTGCTGGGCATATGATAAGTATTTCATCATAAATATTATCACCATTATTAAAAATGGGACAATTATTTAGTCTCTCCGATCTCAGTTCCCAAATTGTTAGGAATAAATGACCTAATGTGACAAAGAACCTAGCAGGCTCCCTGGCCTTAGGAAATGGCAGCTATTCTTATCGCATATACTCACGTAATCAACTTCTTCCTATTTCCTTGGCCTATAGTTTTATACCCATTTATAATTTATCATAGTCTGCAAAATAATGTACATCTATGTGTTTGTCTCCCCTGTAGAAAAACTAAACTCTGAAGGTGGCGGCCAAGTTTTATTCATCATTCTCTCCTGCACTTTGCCTGTAATAAGTATTCTGCTAATGTTGGCAAGTCTCCCTCCTCCTCCCAACACACTTGACATTAAGTGGTATAGCCTCTCTGCAACCTCACTACATTTACACGTTCCTTCATCAGTTCTCACGAGCTTGCAAAGAAGGTAATGTTCTTGCTCCTATTTTACAGATGAGAAAACTAAGATTGTAAGAGATTAGGTGAACTGCCCCAGGTCACAGCTAGTAGGTGGTGGAGCGCGGACTCAATCTCAGATTATCTCATTTCAAGCATAGCACTCTTGTTTGTTAAACTGCAGTCATTTCTATACTACTTTCATAATCTTGCCATCACCTTGCCTCACCTTGGCTCTTATCTGCTTATCCTGTTTCTTTATATCGACTCAATTTGTTTAAATAATTTATTTGAAAAAGAAACTATATATAACTTACAAACCATAAATATAAGGATAAACTAAAATGGATACAAGAAAAATAAAATAGGAGACCATTTTCCAACTGGACTCTTTTGACTGACTACCCGTTGAGTTTCTGAGTTTAAAATTTATTTAAAACATAAAGTAAGGGGGTTATTTACCAAGTGTTAGAGAGGTGTTTAAGACATATAGCATCTAACTGAGACTTTGTTTATCTGTAATTAGTATAACTCAAAATGAAATTAGAAATGGAGTACTTTTTAAGTATTCAGTTTAATATTATCTAAAGCCAGATCCAAGTGTTGTAGGCGTGGGAACAGCACCAGGTGTCTGACCAGTGGGGTCAGAAAAAAACCTGGGTTCAGCCAAGTTGGTACATGGGTTCTGACTAGGAAAGAATTCAGAGCCAAGACCCAAACTGTATCAGAACATGTATTTGGTAAATCACAGAGGTAGAAGAAATGGGCCTTTGGAGCTTGGGAGTGAGGAAGGCAATGGTAAGGTGCCTGGGCCACAGAAGGAGGAGGGCGGGGGGGAGGGGGGGCGGGCGGGGGGAGTAGGAAAGGGGAGGAGGGGCATACTCCTAGGAAGGAGAGCACACTGGGTCCTCCAGCCTCAGGGTTTTAAGGGTGGAAGTTTTAGGGAAGGTCCCAGGAGAAGGTCTCAGTAGAATATTCAGCAGTTTTCCAGGTGTGTCCTTCCAGGGTGTGGTCTCCACTGATTGGCCAGCACCAGGGCAGGGGTCATTATTCAATGCAGCTGATCCTGAGGTCAGCCAAGGCTGATTTTATTGCTTATCTGGGCCTGGAGCTGAAATACAACTGAGGCATAGATGTTATCTCTATGGGAGGAAAGGTCAGGGGTCCAAAGGCATGACCAGCGATATGCTAGGGTAGGGAAAGTCACCCTGTGATTGATTGTCCATTGCTAGGCACCTGGGGCTTTCCACCCTGATGACTTCTGTACCTGGCCCATCGTCCTTGCTCTTCTCATGTCCGTCTAACTACCTACAACAACTGTACCACCTAGAACCATCTCTAACACTATATCAAATTATCTCTTACATCACCAGGGATATATGTCACATACTCTACTGTACCTCAAAGTGTACCTTTTGTGGATGAAAGGGGCCACATGCTAACCTGACAAGCTCAGGGGAGGCCTGCATGGCAGTCTTGCAAACTCAGAGACCTAAAGTAACCACAAAGAATGGTCTGAAATTAACTTTAACTAAAAGCAGTTATGGTGGGTAGTTACATCCTAGGCCAGTATCTTCACTGACAAGGTCAACCTTTACCTTAACTGAGCCTATCTGTCTTTTTGCATCTATAGTAACACTTGGAGTGCGGGAAACGAGTTAAGTCGGCTCGCGTGAATTGCGCGTACTCCGCGGGAGCCGTCTTTAACTCGGTTCATATAGATTTGCGGTGGAGTGCGGGAAACGAAGAATGGTCTGAAATTAAACTTTAACTAAAAGCAGTTATGGTGGGTAGTTACATCCTGTGGATGGAACAAAACCAAAAGACAGCCATCTTATATTTTGGCGGGAAATTCACCCACACTCCAAGTGGTAACATACCCTTTGAAATGTCTGGGTAACTAGTAACTTCCCTTTTTCTGGACCCCTGGAGGCACAACCTAATGTGCTGGGCACTAGGACAGATACCACAAATTCCTTCATTATCATGTTAATTGTTCCTGTACCCACCTAAGTATGTGCCTATCATTTTACTTTTTATCCAATCCCAGGAGTTTCCCAGCTTTGCTTTCTCCCGCCTCCCTAGTCTATCACCAATGGATTTCATGAGCCCACCTACATCCCTTTCCTTTGATTGCAATGTGAATACAGATATAACCCGCCATTCTCTAGAGCATTATCTCAATTCGTTGAGGTTCTGCTTCCTGGCATATGTCGACAGTTTGGCTCAAATAAGCTCACAAAAATTCTTTACAGGTTTCAATGGTTTTTTACGTTAACACTTTGAAATGTAGTTTAATATAACTCACCAGCATTTTTTAAATGATGGGACCACCCCAACCACAGTTCAGATATGACACTGATCCCATTTCAAAAGTTAAACCTAATTCCTCTTGGTCACTTTCCATAATAATTTTAGGCATATTTCTGTTGTATTTGGCAGGAACAGTAGAATGTTTGAATATAGTGGCTTCATCTTTTCATCATGGCCTCTACACAGCTAGGTATGGAGTCCAGACATGGAGATCAAATATTATTGAATGACTGACTCTCTGCTGAATGAGTGAGTGGATTGTTATTTCTCTCTTTGTCTCTGTGAAGCTTCTCTGGATATACAGAAGAAAGGCTAGTGACTTGGATCTGCCAAGATTCAAAAAGAAAGCTGAAAATAATAGGAAAAAAACAAGACTTCAGTCCTGAGTATACCTAGCTCCTTTCTCCCTGTAGGCAATCATTAAATACTCAAGAAGCCAAATGGTTGAGAGAATAAATGGTGGATAAAGGACAAATATGGCATTATTTGTGACCATAGTGTGTTCTTACAAGTGAAAGAATCATTTTATCTCCAAATTTTACCAGCCCACATGGTTATTAACCTATAAATTCTTAACGGTTATTGAAATAGGCAGCAGCATTTATTTTACAAGTCTGCTCTCTCAAACAAACAAAAAAGTTCCCGAGGAGTTAAACAAAGAACTGGAGGAAAGAAATCAACATTCTTTGTGTTTACCTGTCATGCCTCCTTATGCTTCATAAGCAACAGACTATTTACAAATTGCTCCTGTATAAGAGTTTATAACAGAGTGTGATGGGCATGCACGCTTAGCGTCATATAGTGAAATGGGTATAGATATGTAACCTTTAACTGACAAAGAAAATTTTGTAACTTCTTTGTACTCTATGTATCTTGATGTCAATCTGTACTTCGGGGACTCGGACATGCTCCAGCCAAGCGTTACACCTGTTTCTACTAAACGTTCAAAGAGTAGGTAGTTTCCACTGGATTGTTCAAAGAATGGGTTGTGGTTAAAAGCTCCAGCCAGGTGTGACACTGCACTGGCCGCTGTCGAGCTTGTGACACCCTTTAAAAAGGCTATTAGAGAAAGGCTCGGGGCTGCAGCAGGGTGGGGCTCCCTGTGTGGAGGACCTGTTGCAGTCGCTGGCCAGCTTTCAATAAATCCTCGCTTGCTGCTAAGACCTGATTGGAGTCGGTGGTCTCATTCTCGCGAACAGTGGTCCACAACAAGAGGTGCTCTCTAAGTAACAATCCATTATGTTCTACCCTCCAAATATAATGATGGAATGATGGTATCTTGCTCAGAACTTTGTTCTGATGTGTACATCACGTAGAGGGATGAATAGGGCTGTGTCATTCCCTCTCTTCATCTCACCTTTCTAACCACAACCATTAGCAGAATTCCTTCTAGACCTTGCCTGGGGTTAGTAGGCATGTCTAGAGATCAGATGCCTTTGGGTGTGTCTTTCCTCTGCACAAAGTTAACTGCCAGGAAAAGTGCAACGTTCTTTCTGCTCCAATTGAATAAAGGGACCAGAACCGAATACTGAGTTTATCCTGCTCAAGTCTAGCTCATCAAGGCTAGGTGGGTGAAGAAGATCCCGCTTGTGGAAGTCTTCTAAATTTGGTCTTCTAATAAGGGCAGTAAAAATTATAATGAACATTTATTGAGTGTTTTCTATGTGCCAGGCCAGCCAGTTCTCTCTCTCTCTCTCTCTCTCTCTCTCTCTCTCTCTCTCTCTCTCTATATATATATATATATATATATGTTATTATATGGTATTATACCATAGGTAGCCTATAATTGTGTGAGCACTTTATAGATCTTAAACTGAAGCAAGACATCTGGTAACTTGCCTGAATCCCATAGACATAAGTGGAAGATTAAGGACATAAATCAAGCATCCTGACTCCAAAACCCATGCTCTTTATTCACTGTGCTATGTTGATTAAGAAACCTCTGGAGTAACACTGTTATTTCTGTATTTCATAGATAAACAAACTAAACCACTAAGAGGTTGGGTAATTTATCCACCAGTGTCATTGAGCCAGTTAGTAGCAGAGCTGGGATTTGACCCTAGGCATCAGGGTCAAGGCATATAACCACTCCGCCCTACCCAATCTCCTTAGTACTTGAGTAAAGAGGGTTCTAAGACTGTCAGGAGGTTTCTACACCAGATTATACAGAGAAATGCTAACAGGAAGGAGAAAGTCACTCATCTCATCAGCTAGGTTCTTCCCACTAGTCCCTCTCTTTCAGGAATCTCCACAGGTTTTAACTTAGATCTCTCCTCCTGAACTTGCCAGTTCATCTGTCAGCCTTCTCCTGCCAAATTATTTCTGTGTCCCAGGTTTTGGTCTTGCTGCCAGACCCCTTTGACGTGATGCTTGGCTCACGGTTGATCTGGCTGTCAACTGGCATTCCCACTTTGTCTTTTACCCCATGACTACAAACCAACCTACCAACTCCAGGGTCAAGTTCCAGCTGTCTTCCTCCACTGCCATTACCACCTGTCTACCACACCAGTCCCAAACTTGGTTCCAGATTCCCAGCCCAGGTTATAGACTCCACATACCTGAGGGCTTACTATGGGCAAGTCATCTGGAAGACAAATCAAAAGAGTAGAAAGGGCCCGACTGGTGTGGCTCAGTGCTTGATCATTGACCTATGAACTAAAAGGTCACCAGTTGGATTCCCCATCAGGCACATGCCCAGGTTGCAGGCTTGACATCCAGTGGGGGGGTGGGGGGGAGTGCAGGAGGTAGGCAATCGATGTTTCTCTCTCATGGATGTTTCTGTTTCTCTCTCTCTAAAATAAAAACATTTTTTAAAAGAGTAGAAAGGGAGTATAATAATTTTAATTGATTTTTTTAGAGAGAAAGGAAGGGAGAGGGAGAAATAGAACATCGATGAAATAGAAACATTTTAAAGCAGAGCGAAAGGAAGCACAGATAAGTCAATGTATATCTACCTGTACTTTCCTAAATTGCTGATCACAAGCAACCAAAGGGAAGGTCTCCAGTGGCATGCCACAGTGATCTGTCTCTGCCCTTAGTTTTTATTTATTGTTTTAAAAAATATATTTTTATTGATTTCAGAGAGGAAGTGAGAGGGAGAGAGAGATAGACACATCCTATATAATAAAAGGCTAATATGCAAATTGACCGAACAGTGGAACGACCAGTCTCTATGACACACACTGACCACCAGGGGGCATATGCTCAACACAGGAGCTGGTGGTCAGTGTGCTCCCACAGCAGCAGTGCCGCTCAGCCAGAAGCCAGGCTCACAGCTGGTGATTGCAGTGGCAGCGTCGGGAGCCTCTCCCACCTCCAAGGAAACACTAAGGAGCAGTGAGCATGCAGGCAGTAAGGAGCAAGGGGTCCCAGACTGCCAGAGGGTGCAGGCCGGGCTGAGGGAACCCCCTCCCCCCCAGTGCATGAATTTTGTACACCGGACCTCTAGTCAATGATAAGAGAGAATCATTGATCAGCTACTTCCTGCACATCCCCCCAGGCATGTGCCCAGACTAAGAACCAAACCTGTGACCTCTCAGTGCATGGGACAATGCTCAACCAGCTGAGCCACACCAACTAGGCAGGGAATATAATATAATAGGTGTATCTTGTTGGAGAGTCTAGTACCAGGACTGTCTTCTGAGGGAGCTCACGTTATTTGTTTGTACAATTTGTCTTTCACATACTTTCATATTTTTGAAAACAGACATCTTGTCCCACATAGAACTACTCTTCTTTGTGCTAAATATTCTGAAATACTCAGCCATTCCTTAAGTAATATGGTATCCTACTGGAGACTAGCACAATCATGTGTATTTTGCTGCATGAATAAGAAAGACCATAAAGTTATCCTGTTCATCCTCAAAAGATTTATAAATAGGTAACATATAGAAAGATGTTTTTCTTCTTAATGAAATATAATAATAACTAGAGGCCCTCTGCACAAATTCATGCATGGGCGGGGTCCAGCCGGCCCCACCCCTGATCAGGTGATTGGGAGCAGGGCCAGCTGTGGAGAGGGACCTCGGGCTATTGGCTGGCTGGCCCCACCCCCTGGTCGAACTCCTGGTTGAGGGAACAATTTGCATATTAGCCTTTTATTATATAGGATAAAAGCTAATATTTATTAAATATTATTATGCTATATACTAGACTTCATTTTGAACTACACAAATCCCTAGGAGTTCTTAGATGATCCATCAAGGATCCCCAAAGAGGATGATACAGAACTTTCTACATAGTAGATTCTACTTCCATCCATGAAATATTCTGATTTTCCTCATGAAATAGTCTTCTCCATTCTGTTATCGCAGGAGTAGCCATGTGACTTACTTTAGCAAATGAAAGTAGAAGCTTAAAGAGCCAGAGTTCCCTAGGTCCCTTTTCTCTTTGCCATCATGGTCAGCAAATGACTTGAGTCCCAAAGAAAGGTGACTCCACTTACATAGAAAAAACTGAACCATGATGGACATGTAACACGAGCAAGATATCTTAAACTCTTCTCTTTTAATAAGTCAATTCTAAAATAGCAACAAAAAAATCATTAAAAATGGGCAGATGATCTGAACAGACATTTTTCCAAACAATATATAGATGGCCAACAGGTACATAAAAAGGAGCTCAAGGGAGAGGTCAATGGGGGAAAAAGGAGACATAGGTAATACTTTCAACAATAAATAATTTTAATTTTTTTTCAAAGGACCTCAACATCGCTAATCATCATGGAAATACAAATCAAAACCACAATGAGATATATCACCTCACTCCTGTTTACATAGTTCAAAAAGAACTCAATTCTAGGAATTGAATTATCATTATAATTATTAGTCATATACTACTGATGAAAATAATGACTATTTTTATCAAAAGTATTAAATAAAAATAATATTTTATTATAAATTCCTCTCTTACTAAGATAAATTATAATTCTAACAATTGGCTCATGTGAATGTTATTGCTATACTGAGATAGTGTTCAACATTTATTCCACTCTGTTTTCCATTTCTATAAATATATGTTGAGAAAACTTGTTCACATAAATTAGAGGTTGGGAATAAGAGTTTTGTCGCAGCAATATCATTCAATTCTTTGAACACCTTCCAAGTTATATTCCAAAATCATGGAGTGATCTATCATTAATGTGCATTTTTTAGTCAACTACTAACTGAAACTTGATTCTTCCTTTAATTCTGTTGCAAAAAAATTACAAGCACCTGACTTGCAAAAGGGTTTGTTACCCAGTCATTCACCTTTTTGGATTTCTGGGAAGTTCATCAAAAAGGCTTTCTCAAGAATTTTCAAATGGTTATTAAATCATACTTGTTACTTTTCCACATACAGTCATTTTAATTAACCGGATATGTTTAGAAAGGATTAGCAAATGAAAAACATTATTAATTTCAAAATACCTTCGTTAATAAAAATTTTGGCAAGGAATTTTTCTCTCTTAAGTCATGTGATTTAAATATAATTTACTCAAAAATCTTGGCGTTGTATTTTCAGCTCATTTGATTTATGGAAAATATTCACCTACCACCTAACTGCCAAAATCAGCCCTCACTGTCAAACCAGCCGGCCAAATCAGATATTTTTCTGTGTCAGAAAAGATCTGACTACATTTTTCTATTCAAATAAACATGTTAAGACACATCCCCATGACAACCATCTCACTTCTGAATTCAAAGAGAAAGAGAGAGAGAGAGTGAAGAGAACCCTGCAGAGAATTTGTTCCCGAATGAAATGGAATATATAAAATGTAATTCTATTTAGTATTTTTTAATCAGTATCCCCCTTTTGTTTAGGGGGTTTTTGTTTGTGTGTGTTTCTGCTATCACAAGACTCTATGTCAGAAGTGACAGATTCTTTGACAAAAGTCAGGGGATGGAAAGGCTGAGGTACTTAAATAAAAATTGTGTAACTGGATTCAAAACATCCCAATGGGGGAAAAAATAGTCCATTCCAGATGCTGCCTTTCATTCTTCACAGCATGTGGATAAGCCAGGAAAAAAACACAAGCCTTGCTTTGGGTGCATGCTGCCTGGACCAGAAAAGGGTTAGCCTCGCCCAGTGTTTTGAATGGTCTCTTTGGGTCTCTCTGGGGCTCTGTGCAAGGTACATAATAAGATGGGGACAAGTAAACCTTTTTCTTTTATCAAGTGGGATATGGCTGGCTCCGAAAGTGGAGCTGAGAAAGAAAACTGGCATAACACCTCAACACACAGCGTCTTCTCAGAGAAATCCTTTCTAGAAAAATTACATTTGGAAAACAAAATCCAGGAACTGATTCCCCTGCTCTCTGCTGTCCTACCTTTTGGAAAGTCTTTGTGTCTGTCTTTGAAAACTATTTGATTCATTCTATTTGCACTATTTGACCTTCACAACTGCTCTGTGAGTTCTGTACATAAAACGGCTATTCACATGACTCTCATTTAACAGGTAAGGAAACTGAGGTGCACAGGCATTACCCAATTAACAACAGCCAGTTGACCCCAGTTGAATCGACATCCTGGGTTCTTTCAGCAGGGCACCCTGCTTCTGTGGCAGCCGAGCAGAACGACACACAAGCCCAGCACTACTTGCCTTTCCGCTGGAAGGCTTCTGCTGCTCCTCTCTGCCTCTTCAAAGAAGGCTGAACTAAAATGGTTTCTCTCCATTTCTCAGTGTAACTCAATTCATGTTTTATCTCTGGCTCAAGCTATTTTTTTCTCCAACATTTAAAAATACATCTAAATTTTAAAAAAAAAGTTATATACCCACCTGTAAACCCATCACCTAGATGCTACCATTAATATTTCACCATACCTGCCAGGCTTATTTAAAATCCCACTGTACTTTCATCTGAGGTATTTCCAAAGATTTAGCTTTCTGACCCACAGAAAACTACAAATATACATTTTCTTATCTCCACTGGTTGAGCCCATTCATTTAGTCCAATTGTACCAAGCCTGGAAGTACATTAAAATCACCTGGGGAGGAGAAACATCGATCAGCTGCCTCCTGCACATCTCCCACTGGGGATGTGCACGCAACCAAGGTACATGCCTGCTGGGGTCCAGCCCCAGCAGGTCCAGGGGTCCCCAAAGGTGTGGACGGAGTCGGTGAAGAAGGAATGACATGGAGACAGCATTCAGTTGATCAGCAGCCTAGCCAGGTTCTCTGGCCAGGATCTCCAGCCAAGTTCTGTCCAGGATCTCCAGCCAAGTTCTGTGTAGGTTCTGTCTAGGTTCTCTAGCCAAGTTCTGTAGCAAGGTTCTGTCCAGGATCTTTTGCCATGTTCTCTCGCTAGGTTCTGTCTCTAGGTTCTCCAGATTCTCCAGCCAGGTTCTATCCAGGTTCTCCTGCCATGTTCTGTCTAGGTTCTCCAGCCAAGTTCTGTAGCCAGGTTCTGTCCAGGATCTTTTGCCATGTTCTCTCCCTAGGTTCTGTCTCTAGGTTCTGTGTCTAGGTTCTGTCCCTAGGTTCTGTCTAGGATCTCCAGCCAAGTCCTGTCTCTAGGTTCTGTCTTCTGTTGTCTTATTACATCTGTATTTATACCAGTTGATTTTAATCCTGTCAATTTCTATTCCAAAGGTTAGGGTGTTTCTTATCTCCATTCCAGGGAGTAAAGATTATGTAGTTTAAGCGTGATTGTTCTTAGTTAAAGTAATTAACTACCTGCCTGACACTTAGTTAAGGGATTTTATTCCCTCCCTAACTTCAGGGAAAAATCCCTACCTGGGGAAACAACCTTTCTCGGAGAGGTGACCTTGGTTAAAACACATAGCGCTGAGGGGAGCAAACATATTAAGAACAGTATGCTATATACACTAGGTCTCTTGAAACATGTGCTGTGCAGATGTTTCTTCCCTGCAGCGACTGTGTCAAGCAGCAAGGATGGACCGGCTCCCGGCACATGCCCCCGACCAGAATCGAACCTGGGACCCTTCAGTCCGCAGGCCGACGCTCTATCCACTGAGCCAAACCGGTTTCGGCCAAATATACATTTTCTTATCTCCACTGGTTGAGCCCATTCATTTAGTCCAATTGTACCAAGCCTGGAAGTATATTAAAATCACCTGGGGAGTTTTTAAACCATACCAGTACCCTGGCCTTACCCCAGATCAACTGAGTCAGAATCTCTGGGAGTAGATACAGTATTTCAGCTTTCCATTAACCAATAAGTAATGAATGAGTACCAACTCTGTGTCAGGCACCATTTTAGACATCAGGACAAGTAAGGGAAGTCTCTTCTCTCATGGAGCACCACCCTCTTGCCTGGCCACAGAATTTTTTTCTAAATGGTACGTTCCAGCCCCTTCCATCTAATTCTCCTTTCCTCCCAGACTTCGGGATTTTTGTTCAGGACCAGAATATTCTTCCCTTTCTCCAACGAGAGCGTGCCTATGCATGCCTCAAAGTCAGTTCACACATCTCCTCCTCTGGAGTCTCACCCCTATAGCTCAGTTAAGTACGTCCTCCTCAGAAGTCCTAGTGCTGGTTTTTCATATCAGAACTATCATAGGATATAACACATTGTGCCAGGGTTTCTGATTTCATGAGTGGGACTCCACTCACTGTGAAGAGTCAGGGACTGTTGTGTTTGAGCTGATAACCTCATTATGTAGGAAAGTGCCTAGATCATGGCACAGTTTCAAAATTTCAAACAAACAAAGGCCAGTTGATATTATAGTGAATCAGTGGCAATCACCACCTCCAAGCATGGCATGTTTCCTGAGACTCATTCTGAGTTCCTTCCAGGTTACTTGTTTGATGGTTTGAGGGACGCACTATCTTACCCAAAGGGAAGGAGGCTAGACCTTGCAGTGGACAGACCCAAGATATGAAGGGCTCTGGAGGCTTACAAATTGTTTTCTTGGATTTTTCTAAGTCCTCCATTGCAAACTCTTCATTGAAAACGAAACCAATGGAATTCATAGTAGGGGATGCCCTAGAGAAGAGAGTCCGCAGGGCTTGACAGAGATAGTGTAGGCTTTGAAGTCTCACCTCCGCCCCTACTATCGATTTGACTTAGGCAGTTTACTTATAGCCTCTCTGAACCTCAGGGTTTTTTACCTATAAAATCAGACAAATATTCTTGCCCTCTTCTCTCCACATTAGACTGCAAGCTTCATGAAGAAATACTTTAATAGCTAACATTTACTGAGTGCTTACCATGTGCCAGGCACATTGCTAACTCCTTTACAATTTAACACTCGGACCCTTCAAGGTGCTATTATCATCCCTGTTTTACTGGGATTGAAACCGAGGCACATTAAGTGAGTTGTCAATGATTATACAGCTAGTAGAGCGAATTCAAATCTAGACGATCTGGCTCCAAGAGCTTACTCTTCTCTATGTCCTAGTGACCTTGTTTGCTTTATTCAGCCTGTATTTCCAGGTGCTAGAATAGCAACTGGATGCTAAAAATTGCTGTTGATTGAATCAATCAATACCTTCTTGCAGCATTGTTGTAAGGAGAAAGGAAGTACTATTTAGCATTTACCATATTTCAGTCTCTTTTATGTGTCTTATCTTGCTTAATCCTCCCTATGAAGTGTGTGCTATTATTAAATCCATTTTAATGATGGCATACACAGAGGAGGAAACGTAACTGAGAGAGGTCAAGTGACTTGCTCAAAGACACACGACTGACAAACAGCCTCTAAGCCTCCTTACTCCAAAGCTGCACGCTTTCCTCAACCCGCTCATATCTTGAGCCCTCTCTTCTTCCCTGGCTGTTTCTCTTGACCTTTCAGAAAGAAGTTTTCACTCCATAACTCCTCTTCCTTATCTGCCATTTATGCCTTAGCCTATGTCAGTCTGACTTCTGTCTCAAACACCTCACTGAAATTCCTCTTATCAAGATGACCCATCAGTCACTTCTCTCTCAACCATTATTTACTGAAGGCCTACTCTAGGCCTGGCACTGGGAACACAGCCACAAACAAAACAAAATCCCTGTACCTACGTATTTCCCATTCTAATAGGGATAATAAACAATTAACTAATAAATATTCTAATGTCAAGTAGAGCTAAGTGCTCTACTTGAGACACTCATCTGGATAAGGGGCTGGAGTGAGACAGGGATGCTAGATTAGACAAAGTGGTCAGAGAAAACCTCTTTGAAAAGGTAACACGTGAGGCAGAGATATGACCAAAATTAGGATGTAAGACATGCAAATATCTGCGGATAAAAGGAGTTTAAGAAAGGAAAATAGCAAGTACAAAGATCCCGAGGCAGAGACAAGTGAGACAGGAAGAGGGACTCCTATTTCTTAAATCCAGTCAAATAACATTTCTTAATATTAACCTTACTTGACTCTCTGCAACATGCACCAACTATTGACTTTTCTCTCCATCATGAAAATTCTTTTTCTGTTGGCATCTACCATGTCATTAATCTCTAGTTTTCCTGCCTTTTATCTGTCCATCCCACTTCACTTTTGTTCTTGAGCACCTCATCTTCTACCTAATTTTTTAACTTTATTGAGAAATAATTGGCAAATATGATTGCATATATTTAAAATGTACAACCTGATGATTTGATATATGCTGTGGAATGATTACCAAGACCAAGATAATTAACACATCCATCATCTCACATAGTTAACCCTTCCTTTGTGTGTGGTAAGAATGCTTAAGATCTACTCACAGCAACTTTCAAGTATCCTATACTATATTATTAACTGTAGCCACCACGCTGCATATCAGGTCCTCAGAACTTATTATTTTGATATCTGGAAATGTGTACCCTTTCATAACCAGACAATCAATGGATCTGTGCTGCCAATTAAGCAGAGACAGGGTCAAATCATATATGAGCATTAATTCCAGTTCTGCCAGCAGTATGTGAGAGCAGCAGGTCATCCACAAAATCTGCTCTGCAGCCCCCATAAGCCAGCTGCTTATATAGGGTAGGACAAAGATTATATGGGGAAGTAGGGATTACAGGCATGGGGAAGTAGGCAATGCTGTCTGGGGTGTGACTCCATTGTTTGGGCAGCGGGGTTGTTAATCTTTCTATGATAATAGGAAGTTCTTGAATGAGAATAGACTACATTCCGAGGTTGACTCCCAGGTCCAAAGTTGACTCCCAAGCCCAAGGTTGACTCCCAGGTTCCGGGGCATACAACTCCAGCCAGGTTAGAATGTCCTTTCTTTAACCAACACACAGTAATCATGGTTAATAGAGCATGATTTATATTTCCTATAAGCATAGCTAGTCCCCAATATTCTATTTTTACCCCTAACACTTTGACCTGCATCATCCCACTGTCCCCTCCCCACAGCCTCAAGCAACCACCATTCTATTATTTGTTTCTATGAAATTGGCTTTTTTTTTTTTTTAAGATTTCACATATAAGTGATATCATACATTTTTTGTCTATCTCTGTCTGGCTTATTTCACTTAGCGTAATGCCCTCCAGGTTCATCCATGTGGTCAAAATGGCACCTAATTCTTATATATGGAAAGTATTTTCCTATGGCTTTGTCTCTGACCTGCCTTTCTTTCACTCTGTAGTCTCTCACTGAGTGATCTCAGCCACAGTTTTGGCTTCAACTACCACTGACATGTTGAAACCAAGGTTTATATTTCTAACCCATACTTTTTTTCTGAACTCCAGGCTCATATAGCTAATTGTTATGCCTAGCTCTCCTTGGATATAGCCCAGGAACTTTGAACTCATTCTGTCTAAAGATGAGCTCATCATCTTTCTTAAAGCAACTTCTTGTGTAGTATTCCCTATCCAAATTGGATTCGAATCATCATCTACCCTAGTTGTCTAAACCAGAAACCTCAATGGCTCTGGGATTCCTCCTATTAGGGGCAGAAATAGAATATTGGGGACTAGCTATAGCTATCCTATGTAATAGAGAGCTAATATGCAAATGGTCGTCACACCCTCATGCCCTTGCACTCTCACGCCCTCGCACCCTCATGCTGGGGCCAGGGGACCTGAGGCTGGGCGGGGGGACCTGAGGCTGTGCCGGGGGACCTAAGGCTGCACCCCCCGCCCTGCAGGGCTTGATGGGGGTGAGGCCGAACAGGTCTGGGTCTCACACAATTTCGAGGCATGTGTGGGTGGGCAGGGACTTGACTCTGGGTCCTGCAGCGTGCCCCAAACTCTGACAGGAGGGAGATTTTCATATACATTTTACTAATTTTCTTTCATCTCTGACTGCCGTAGACCAATTTCAGCATGTACAGCAGGGCTGCATCTGGGAATGGCTATACTATATTATTAACTGTAGCCACCACACTGCATATCAGATTTCCAAACCTGAATAGGATACATTAAATTGATAGTTGGCTGCCAGACAGCTAAAAGGATCTTAATCTACATGTTATTGCCTCCTACTGGCCAAACACCTGAACAGTCATAGGCTAATTCCCCCATTCTGACAATAGACTCTGTACCAAACCCTGACCCTTTGAGGTGTATATCTCCACCTCGCCTCAGGACAAGTTGTGTTAATAAAAAGCATGGGGTCCTGGGGACGGAGAGAACCTAAGACCTTAGACTTAAGACCTTAGATCTTAGCGCCTTTAGCTAAGCTTCTCTGACCCCCAATGCCTTTCAAAATTATATTTCATCTCCGGACTCTTTATTAGTCTCTGGATTCCTATGTCATCTACCCACAGCCCCTTCTCCAGATTCCTGAACCCTTCTTGATGCTGGGACAAGAACCCTGGCATCTGACACTTGTATTATAGAGAAAGGGCAAATAGCAATATTAAAATATTTCCTCTAATTAATTCCCTTTTAATGTGTACAAATTTTGTGCACTGGGCTGCTAGTTCTATATAATAAAAGGGTAATATGCAAATGACACACACTAACTACCAGGGGGCAGATGCTTAAAGCAGGAACTGCCCCCATGGTGGTCAGTGCACTCCCACAGGGGGAGTACCGCTCAGCCAGAAGCCAGGCTCACAGCTGGTGAGCACAGCAGTGGTGGCGAGAGCCTCTCCCACCTCGGCGGCAGTGCTAAGGATATCTGACTGCCAGCTTAGGGATGTCTGACTGCCAACTTAGGCAGTGCTAAAGATGTCCTAAGCTGGCAGTCAGACATCCCCCGAGGGCTCCTGGACTGCGAGAGGGTGCAGGCCAGGCTGAGGGGACCCCCCCACCCGAGTGTACAAATCTTGTGCACCAGGCCTCTAGTAAGAAATATTAATCATGCTGTTAACCTTGTTTTGTTCTAATTAAAGGAAGCACATTCTAACCTGGCTGGGAGTTGTACACCTCTACGACCTGGGAGTCAACTTTGGACCTGGGGATCAACCTTGGAATGTGGTCCATTCTCATTCAAGAATTGTCTATTATCCTGGAAAGATTAACACCTTGTTGCTCAAAAAATGGAGTCCCAACCCCACCTGCATTGCCTACTTCCCCATGCCTGTACCCATTTTTCATATCCATTTTTATTCCTTTTGTCTACTTCCCCATATAATCTTTGTCCTACTCAATACAAGCTGCTAGCTTATGGGGGTAGGGAGTGCAGAGCAGATTTCCATGGATGACCTGCTGCTCTACCATACTGCCAGCATTATTGGAATAAACACTCATGAATGATTCAACCATGTGTCTGCTTAATTGGCTCAAGTAGTGACAAGCAGCCCAGACCCACTGGTTGTCCGGTTCACTCCCACTTTCTTTCCCTGCTTGTCTAAAGAGTCACAGGGCCAGTCTATTCTATCTACTATCTAGTTTTCCATGCCCAATGCCTCTGCCTAAGGCAGATCCTTCCCCACCATTTCTTACTGACTTGCCGGCTTCCCTGCTGGTTTCCCTATCTAGTCTGTTACTCCTGATCTTTTTTGTTTGTTTTTTTGTTCCATTGTATTAATTCTTAAGGTATTAATTCCTATGCCCCAAATCACCAAATTCCTCATGGACTCCTATCTATGAACCTCAGATTTATATGTTCAATGTATATCCACAACTGAAATTCAGTGTAACTGTATGAACCAGAACTGGAAGGCTCATTCTGGATCTTTAATTCTTTATTAAAGCCTGCTGCACACAATCAACCATACATCCAACTTGCCTCCAGATCTGCTCATTCCTCTCTTACCCAACTTCCCTTAAACTAGCAAACTCTTCTTTCATGTTCCCTGACCTTATTTTCTGCACTGACTCTGAAAGATCTTTATGAAATGTGTATCTAATCTTGTCACTCAACACTTAAAATTTTCCCCATTTGCATTAGGATAAAACACAAACTCCTTATCGAGGAACATATGGTTTTTCAAGATCTGGCTCCTCTCTACCTCTCCAAGTTCATATTCCTTCACTCGACTTTAATTTAATTACAATCACAACTTTAATATATGGTGTTCTCACTGGTCTCCAGGCCTTTGTATATGCTTTGTATATGCTCCAGGCTTTTGTATAGTCAGTTCTTTGCCAGTACTGACTATACCTTCTGCATAGTCAGTACAGGCAAAATTCTATTCAATCTTAAAGTCACAGCTTAATCTCACTAGCCTCTTCTCACACTCCCGGGTGTCGCTAAGGTAGGTGCTTCTCTGTGTTCTGTGTTTCCTGAGTACTCACATTTCTGTCCTCTTCTAATTTTAAGTCTACTGATTTTTCTCCCCCTTATTTGTAAGCTCTTTTAGGCCCAGGCCTGTGTCTTTCCTCTTTACTCCCAGAGTCTAGCTTGGGCTCTAATACACAGAAAGCTTTTCAATAAATGTTCTTTGGAAGGCATGGAGGGAAGAAAGAAATAACCAAACACACTGTGTTAAGGAGGAATGCAGAAAGTAGGAACAAGAGGCCAGACACAGCGAACAGACCAGATGTCTTAAGACCGCTTCCAACCTTGAGCTGTGAGTCTCTGGGATGAGAAAACTAAAAAAATCATAATGAGAGAGGACATTTGGTGTGATTCATCTCATTCATCTCACCCCCTTATTCCACTGAAAGAAAAATATATTCAGATCCTGAAAGCGGAATAAGCCAATGATTTCACAGGTCCCATTATTTAACTACCTATTAAAGCCCAGCGATGCACAATCTATCTTTATTTGACTTCTTTATTATCTGTCTTTTCATGAAGAAAAAAAAAGGAACAAAAGACTTACTGAAGGAATATGTAGTTGTTTAATTTGGGTCTCTCTTGTATCCTCTAATGACCCAGCAAACTGGGGATTCTTAGTCCTTGCTGAATTACACAGGATATATTATCCTTGCCCATTCTACTGCAGGAGAATAATGGTGTAGGGAAGGAAGAGAACGGGACCGTATTTTTCCAGGCCTTCTTCCCAAAAAAGAGGAAAAAGCTATTGGCAAAGGACTATGTGTTATGCTAGGCACTGAATCTTTCTCTCGGGTAATATCTAAAATCCTCTGGTGAACCCAGAAATTAGACTTTGGGAAATCTCTTCACTAAACTAAAATTATGAATAAATAAGAACATAGATGCATGACTCTTTTATGCAATATGATTTGAAGTGGCAAAAGACAAAAACACTAGAAACTACTTGGATATGTATTATAGGAGAATACATAAATAATGGTATATAAAAACTATGGATATTATGCATAAAATAAGTTACATTTATATATATTTACCTGGAGTGGTTTGAATGAACTATTGAAAAAAGCAAGTTTTTTAATGAGTTGATAAGTCCCATTTAACAAGAGTATGACAAAAATATTTAAATATGTGAATACATATACACACAGGTATATGGTATATGTATATAAAGGTATGCATACACCACATATATGATATGTATATATAGATACACACACATACACATAGATAAGGGTGTGGAGAGATATAGCCCAAAATATTTACATTTGTAAGGGGGGGCAGATTAAGCAGAAGGGGGGGATATTGCTGACTGATTTGCATAATGGTATTTATTTGTTTTTTTGCCTCAAGCTGGCATTAGTTTTGTACTTCAAAATGAAAATCCAAATTTTAAAAGCACACACACACACACACACACACACGCCTGGAGAAAAAGGGGGAAACAGAGACTAAAACCCTATGGCTAGGCTCCATAAATCTTTTCTTAAATTGATAGCCTGCTGAGTGAAAGCACTGAAAGTTGTAGAAGCCCAAGCTCTGGAATGGCCCTCCCGAACTCTGTGTTCTAAGGAAGGAGAAAAGTAGGAAAAGACACTTTGATTGACTCTTGGCTCTGAGCCAAAGGAGTTGCTAGTGGTGGGAGTGGAATTTTCCATGGCAAAGGAAGAGGAAAAATCAGGTCACATTTCCTACAGGCAGAGCCCTGTTTATTCAGGAAGATCTTGGGGGCCCGCGCTGTTCATAACAGGAGCATGTTCATTGGGTCATCCTTGATTTTCACTATTAGAAATATTTTCTTCCTCTCTTCTTTCTTTCTCTCTTTCTTCCTCCCTTCCTTCCTTTCTCTCTTCCTCTCTTCCTCTCTTTCCTTCTTTTCTTTCTTTCTTTCTCTCTCTCTCTCTTTCTTCCTTTCTTTCTTTCTTTCTTTCTTTCTTTCTTTCTTTCTTTCTTTCTTTCTTTCTTTCTTTCTTTCTTTCCTTCTGCCTTCAAGTCTGAAGGTGTTTCTTCCCAAAACACAAACTAGAGAAGTGCCCTAGAGAAGAGCCCTGTGTGACCATTATTAGACTAAGTGCACAAGGAAGTCGGGGCAAACAAATGGGAAGAACTATTGGTTCAGCAAGGATGGTTACATCCTCCAAAAGAATCACACTTTTCTCTCTTTTACTTCATAAAACAAATTGCATCACCAGTTTTGGAGGACTTGAGGGACCACAAGAGGGGGCTCCTCTCAACCTCGTCTCCCTCTCTCTCCCAACCAGGGCACTGAACAGGAATAATGGATATTCAAAAGCCAGTTTTGTAAAGTTTCTCTTGCAAGCAAATTCAATGGTAAGTGTGGAGCTATAGAATCGTGTACTTGGAAGGGACTTAACAGCTATCTACTCCCACCTCTACTGATCCTATATAATAAAAGCCTAATATGCTAAGTGTCCAGTCGTCTGGTCATCCATTCAACCAATCAAAGGTAATATGCTAATGATATGCTAAGGCTGCTCAACTGCTTGTTATGACATGCACTGACCACCAGGGGGCAGACAGTCGACCAGTCACTATGATGTGCACTGACCACCAGGGGGCAGATGCTCTGACCAGTAGGTTAGTTTGCTGCTGGGGTCCAGCCAATTGGAACTGAGCGAGATGGGCCGGACACACCCTGGAGCCCTCCCGCAGTCCCTCCCCGGCTAATCAACCTCTGTGTCCCTCTCCAGCCCCATTTGTGCACCAGTGGGGTACCTCAGCCTGGCCTGTGCCCTCTCGTAATCCGGGACCCCTCAGGGTATGTCAGAGAGCTGGTTTTGGCCCAATCCTGCTCAATGCAGGAGCTGCCCCCTGGTGGTCAGTGCAGGTGGTCAGTGCACTCCCACGGAGCCAGAAGCTGGACTCCACCTCTGCAGCAGCACTAAGGATGAGTGGGACTAAGGATGAGTGGGCCTAAGCTGTCAGTCAGACATCCCCTGAGAGCTCACAGACTGTGAGAGGGCGCAGGCCGGGCTGAGGGACAACCTCCCCGCCCCAGTGCACGAATTTCATGCGCTGGGCCTCTAGTATACTAATAATACTTGACACCATTTCCTGAAGGCTTACTATCAGCTATGTGTCCTGACACTTCATATGAACCCCATAGTATCCCTCAGATGCAGGGGCTTCATTTTCTTAGCTTAGATGAAGAAACGGGCTAAGTAACTTTCCAATGTCACACAGGCAGTAAACCGATCCCACCCTCTTTGCCCAGGTACACTGCTGCTCGTTATGTCACTGAAAAGTGATCACAATCTCTGCTTGAACCAGTAATTGGAGGCTCACTATGTTTAGAGGCAATTCATTGCTAATTATGAGAAAATTTTTCTTTTTTAATGCTGGCTGTCTTTAGTTCAGCCAGCTTTATACCTTCGAGTGCCACTCAGAATATATCTAATCTCTAGATCTCTGTTATCTGTCCTTAATTCTTTTAACTGTTTCTTTTTTTCTTCTCACCATTTCTGGTCCTACTTCTCTGTACACTCTCCTGTTTGTCAGCTTCCCGACTTAACTGCATGGCCAAAACTGCAAACAATACCCAATTGTAAGCTCCATGATGGAAGGGAATATATCTGTCTTGTTCCCCAAATAGAGCCAGACTCTTGTCTCATTCTGGATGCTTGCAAAGTTAGCTAATGCAGTCTAGCTCTCTGCCACCTTTACTGGCAGTTCCTCCACCTCAACACTGACTACATACCCAGAGTTCGCTGTCACTCAAATCACTAAGGATCTCTAAAATACGGACACAGAGCCAGGCAGGTCTTCCCCAAACTGTTTTTGTAAAATAGGCTTGTTTTAATTTGTTGCCCCTAGAGACAGTGTGCTGTAGTGGAAAGAGCATTATCTTTGGCCACATACACCCATACACGGGCTTTACTATTTACTGGCTGCATAACCTTGGATCAATCACTTAGTCCCTTTGAGCCTCCAATTTCAGCATCTGTAAAATGGAGATAATAATGCCTCTTTCACAGAAGTTTCTTGAGGATTAAGTGAGATAATGGATACAAGGTACCTACCATAAAAAAATATACTTCACAAATTGTTAACTTACTGAAAATAAATTTCTATCTTAAGTTCTTATACTATACAGGGTGGGACAAAAGTAGGTTTACAGTTGTGAGGACATGAGACACTGTTTATTCTTGTATTATTTCTTTATTAATTCTTGTATTATTTTCCATAGAAACAACTGTAGACCTACTTTTGCCCCACTCTATATGTGCTGCTAATCACTCAAGGACATTGCATTCAATCTGAAAAAGCAGAGAAAGAAGAACATAGGAACTCCTGGTGATTATATGAAGAAAACAAAGTCTAGGAACTAAAACAACTAGAAAAACAAATCAAGGCTGTTCTGCAGAAAACCACTCGGTCAGATAACTCCCTGGCATAGTGCCAGGCCCAGAACAAATGACATGCAGCCTGCAGTTATGAAATGTTGGGGGCACAGAGAGCCACCACATAGGACAGGTGACATTGCAATGCCTCTGACCCAGGCTTCCATGGTGTCGGAAAGATAAATCCAAGACAACAACGCACCTGCAGGCAGGAAAGAATCAAGGTGGGTTTCGGGGGGAGGGGGATGATTAATCCACGCACTTATTCAATAAACATTATAGAATGACCCGTATAAGACAGGTGCTGTGCACAGAGGCTGCCCATGCAGGAAAGAGAAAGACGCAGTTGCTGCCTCCCAGCAGCCTGAAGTCTAGTTGGGAAGATTGGAACACAAATATTCTCAAGGGGGGAAAAAAAGTAGTGAGCTGAGACTCAGGAGATGGGAACACTAATCTCTTGCTGCTTCTCTTGGACTCTGCACAAATATTTTCACCTCTATGGGACTTAGTTTCCCAATTGAACTACATGTTTCTTAAGGTTTGACCTAAGCTCTCTGTGTTGTAGGTGTCGTGAAGTCAGACCAAATGTGGGTTCAGCAAGTTGGGTTCTGGCTAGGAAAGAATTCAGAGCCAAGACCCAAACTGTAAGAGAACATTTATTGGGTAAATCACAGAGGTAGAGGAGTAATTCTAAAATAAATGAGCCTTTGGAGCTTGGCAGTGAGGAAGCTAGTGGTAAGGTGCCCGGGGCCCCAGGAAGGGAGGAGGAGGGGGAAGAACAGGAAAGGGAAAGGCAGGGGCATCATTATTCAATGATGCTGGTCCTGAGGCTGGCTTTGTTGGTTATCTGGGCCTGGAGCTAAAATACAACTGAAGCCTAGATGGTATCTCTAGGGAGGAAAGGTCAGGGGGTCCAAACTGTAACACCAGGGACATGCTAGGGGAGGAAAAGTCACCCTGGGGGAAGGTGCCATCCTACAATTGACTGTCCATTGCTAGGCACCTGGGGCTTTCCACCCTGATGACCTTCTGTACCTGGCCCATCGTCCTGCTCTGCTCATGTCTTTCTAACTGCCTACCACATCTGTATGGCTGTTTCCTTGCTGAAAAGTGGGGACAGCAATAATATCTACCTCATAGGATTCAATGGCTTAATATTTGTAAAAGTACTCAGAACAATGTCTGATTCACAATAAGCACTATACGCCTGTTAAATAAAAATAAATATAACTATCCTAATAGTTTGTCACCAGGTCTGTTTCAAAATTTGAGTGAAAGGCATTAAATGACATATATATAATATAAATATACATATATATTTATATTATATATATATTTATATTATATATATATATTATATAAATATATATATATATATATATATATATATATATATATATATATTTCAAAGAGGAAAGGAAAAGGAGAAAGAGATAGAAACATCAATGATGAGAGAGAATCATTGATTGGCTGCCTCCTGCATGTTCCCTACTGGGGATCGAGCCTGCAACTTGGGCAGGTGCCCTTGACTGGAATTGAACCCGGGACCCTTCAGTCCACAGGCCGACACTTTATCCACTGAGCCAAACCAGCTAGGGCTAAAGGACTTTTTAAGGGAAGACCCTGCAACCCCAGCAGTGACTCTCATATCATCAGACCATGCTGCCCACCACTCTCCTTAATACAGTCATCTACCAACACTCCGGTGGCTGATTTAGCTCCGGGTTCGCTGTGACTCCCTACACTATTCCCGTCATAATTCTGTGAATTCTTTCCATGTCATGGCCTCTTCCTCCCCATTCTGCACCCCCTCAGCTTCCAGGCTGTCCTGCTGACCAGCAAGTGCCCCCTTGCCATGGCCACTGTTGTGCCCTGGGTCATCCTGTTAGTCCCAGGCTCTGTGGCAGGGTTTGCCTCACACTGTTGTCAGAAGGTGGAAAGGGAAACACCTACTGTTCTTGGGGGTGCGGGTGAGGTGCCCTTCTGAAGACAGGTCTGCTCAGCCACTTGTCTTGTTGGAAACGCTCAGTGATTCAGAGCCTACCAGGTGACATCTCAGCACGAGGTGCTGGGTCCTCCCTTAAAAAGTTTTGTTTTGTTTTTGATGTTTCTTTGAGGAGTTCCCACTTAATCCTAGTGTGTACAGACCTATGCATAAAATACAGATTTTTTAATATTTCAGTTTTTCTTTTGACTAATGGTGAGTTGGAATAACAGAACTACTTACAAATTAAGTGACTCAACTCCATTCCTAAAACAAACATTTTATTTTAGGCTTTGCAGTCTGGAGATTGCATAGGTAGTCTCTCTTTTTTAAAAAATATGTTCTTATTGATTTTTTTTTTTTTGAGAGAGAGAGAGGAAGGGAGAGGGATAGAGAGATAGAAACATCAATGAGAGAGAAACATCATGAATCAGCTGCTTCCTGCACACCCCCTACTGGGGATCAAGCCTACAACCTGGGCATGAACCAGCAACCTCTTGGTTCCTGGGTCAGTCCTCAACCACTAAGCCACACCAGCTAGACGGCAGCCTCTATTTAACATTAAATGAATGGGTGGGTGCCCAGGCAGCATGGCTCAGTGGTTGAGCATCAACCTATGAACCAGGAGGTCACGGTCAGGGCACATGCCTGGGTTGCAGGCTCAATCCCCAGAAGGCAGCCAATCAATGATTCTCTCTCATCATTGATGTTTCTATCTCTCTTTCCCTCTCCCTTCCTCTCTGAATTCATTAAAAATATATTTTAAAAAATAAATAAAATAAATGAATGGGGGTGTAGGGGGGGGAGCCTCTGTATTGAGTAGCTCAAAAAGAATCTATGTTTGCCTGAAGAAGGCTGTAATTTTATTATGGCAAAAGACAGAAGATCTGTTAAATTTAAGTAAGGCTCTTTCTTCACTTCTAGATTCTCTCATCCTTGTGTTTGCCAAGTTAATAAAATATCCCTCCACTCCCTCTTCCTCGTCTTCACCAGGACTCCTCACCCACCATCGTGGGCTGCTTCTCCTGTGGGTTTTGTCATTTAGCCCTCTGGACAGAAGTGGCTCCTCTAACTTCAGCCCTTGCTTTGCTGAGTCTGGGAATGTGGAATTGGACTGCTCCCTGAATCTGCTAGGAGCCCTGGGTCCCTGCTCTAGCCCACATTTAGATTCCAGCCTTCCAGATTCCTGATCTGCTGACCCCACCTGTGCAGCTGCAGGAAACTCCAAATGTCTCCGTTATACTTGAATTCCGCACTGGGCTGAGAGCTCTTCTCTGACCCTCATCTGCTTATTTGGGTTCTTATACCAACTTAGCCCTTGGTGGAATACCAACTTGTCACTAGTTGTGAGACCTGGGACAAGTAACCTAAACTTTCTGAATCTCTATTTTTGTTTCTTTTCTTTTTTATATCAAAATATTTTATTTATTTCCAATCACAGTACTAAAGATTTATGCTTCACTTCCTCTGTGTTCAATGGCATACATTAACACAACAAAAGAAAATTTTTCTATATAACTTTCAATAGGAATTGAATATGAAACCCATAGCACATTCAGAGAGTGATGCCATAGTGAAGTAAACCAACTTAAAAACAAAGTACAATAAAAGAGAGAGAGAGAGAGAGAGAGAGAGAGAGAGAGAGAGAGAGAGAATCTCCACTTTCTGCATCTCCTTAGGGCTGTTATGAGGACAAAATGATAGATATGTAATGGATAGATGCAGGTATAAAGATAGATTCGGGTATCAGTAGAGATACCTAGATATTCAAGAAACATTAGCTCTCTTCCCTGCCTGCCTTTCACATATCTCAGCTTCAGGTGCCATGTCCATTGCCTCAGGCCTCCTTGACTGTCTACACCCTTAGAGACAGTCTTTTGTGTCTACGAGCCTGTGCCATCCCTTCTTCCCTCATCTGCCTCCCCAGCCTGTGACACAGAGGCCCCCGCTTGCACCATGGTTGAGCCAGCACATCTCCCAACAGTTCCATCTGGTTAGATCATCTTCTCTTCTTCCTCATCCCCAAACCCCTACTCTCCAAACATCATTGGTACTCAAAAGTTCCGTCTCAGGGCCAGCAGTAGCGGTTTCCTCTGGAGCTTGTTGGAGATGCAGAATGTGCTGCTCTACCCCAGACCTACTGAATAAGTTATTGCACTTAACCAGATCCCCAGATGATTCCTAAGTGCCCTACAATTTAAAAAGCACAGCACTATATTATTCACTAGAGGCCCAGTGCATAAAAATTCATGCACTGAAGGGGGTGTCCCTCAGCTTGGCCTACCCCCTCTCACAGTCTGGGAGCCCTCAGGGGCAGGAGGCAACCCAGCGATCAGGGGCAGGTGACGCCCCCATTACACCTCTGCTGCTGCCACTGCCAGCAGCACAAGGCAGCGCAAGCCTTTGTGATGGTGTGATGGTCAATTTGCATATTCTCTCTTTAGTAGATTATTAGATTAGATAAAATTAGGGCTCAACTCAAAGTCATCACCTCATGAAGGTGTCACCAATCCTCCTATCCAACTTGTCCACTTACCTTCATTTGGACACTGTTATTTACTTTCTTCTCTGTGCTCCCAGATACCCAAACACGAACCCAATCATCCATACATGCCTTCATCTATCCATGCTCCATCCATCCTTGAATCTGCAAGCACTCAGTGAGGGCTTATCTTGGTAAGACATGTCCTTAAACACTCCTTTCCCTCAGAGAGCTCACAGACTTGTGGAGAAGGTAACTAGTTTATAGACACTTGCAAGATACTGATGAGTGCTACTTATTCAGCAGTCACACATATTTACTTTTTTCTAGGAGGCTAGGGAGCACAAAGGAGGCACATTCCACTCAGCCAATGGGGTCAGGAAGACTAACCAGAGACATTGACATCCAAGCTGAATGCTAATCTTCTTAAGTCTCTGGTATAGCTTCCTTCTCCAAGGGAGCCTTCTCATATGTATGTATCTATGCTAGGTTAGGGACTCCTGTTCTATGCGCTATCCCACAGGACTCAACCTGCCAAAATGCCAAGAAAGCACATTCCTAGCCTTGGGAACAGCATGTGCAGAAGCCTACCGGCTAAAATATCATGGAACATGTGGTGTTATATATTAATACTAGAGGCCCGATGCACAAAATTGGTGGAAGAATAGGCCTTCCTTCCCCCAGCTGCTGGCACCAGCTTCCCTCTGACATCTGGGACCTGGGCTTTCCTCTGGCACCCGGAACCTGGGCTTCCCTCCAGCCACCAGCAGGCACCCAGGACCCAGGCTTTCCTCATAGCCCCAGCTTCATCCGGAAGGTCGTCCACAAGGATGTCTAGAAGAACATCTGGTCTAATTAGCATATTATGCTTTTATTATTATAGATATTCTCTGCATTGCAATGTACAGATCAGTCTCCCTACTTATCTGTGAGTTCCTAAAGGGCAGGAGCTATGACTTATTGATCTCTGCATTTCCAGCACCTAGCACAGTGCCTGGCATTTAGGAGGAGCTGAATAATGAGACAGCAATAAGAACATAGGTTTGAAGAGGGATTTCTTCTGAATTTAGTTTATTGTCCTTCCAACTG